>NC_133538.1:291923726-292237337 GCF_048544455.1 Silene latifolia
TAAAACGCACGTTTATTTTACCATATAGGTCGAGTCGGAACGGTAGTATTTCAAGGATGATTTTGCATTTGCACCTGTTTTGCCTAAAGCCTTGCTAACTGACATGTTATTAGTAGAATCGTATATGCATATCTACGAGTTTTCGTTACATATTTGCTGAACTCAAGATTTGACTTTGAAAATTGGCAAGCTACTTATATTTTCTGAGCTTTAGAGCCCATAACTGGTGACATTCATGACCAGTTTATTTAGGAATGTGAGTAGTACTCCTTATGAGGCATGTCACATAAATGTGCATAAATATGAGCTTGATCTGCTTAATACCTGTATGCATTCGGTCTGTGGTTAGTTGACACATGTGGTAGAGGTTTCCTTTTCTCATTTTGCCCATAAGCTCCACACTGCCAAAAATATCCTTTTTGTCCCATTTACTACATCCTACATATAGCCTTCCTCTGTCAAGCTAGTAGTCTGGTTTCTGGGATTGTTACTCATTTTTGGTGGCATTTGCTCTTTTGAGATGAAGTTGGGAAGATGAAAAGAAAGAAAAAAAAAAGATGAAAAAATGATTCGAAAAAACAAAAAGAGTTCCGTACTGTTCAAGGAGGTCGATCGACTGCCCAATATGGTCGATCGACTGAAGTCCGTGAAAGAAAAAGAAAAGAGTCAATTCGCATGATTTAATCCTTATCCTTTGGCGATTTTTGCTCCCATGTTTCATTTATATCTTATGGGGAGTTTTATTGATTTGATAGTTGGAGATTGTGAGTTTTGTGCTCATTATAGCACCGTTTCGTCTGACATTGAGCAAGAAGTTGGATGTTGCCACTTGGTTCCATTTTGGTACTAGCTTGATCACCTGTACCTCCACTTTACCATGAAATGTTTTGCCTCTTCTTACCCATACCTCACATTTCCATAATTATACCTCGGCATGTGTCAATGGTCATCTGTTTGGTTGGAATGCGTATGTACGGTCGTAGAGATCATTTTCATATTTTATTGCTGGCATGTTTTCATAGGTCGTAGTTAGGTGAGGGTCATTACAAATTAATTCTTCCTATCTTACGAATATATCACCTGTGCTTAATGGAGTGATTTGAGCGACCCGTGAGAGTCCAATTTGATAAGTCCCTATAGTCAACGGTTCAGCAGCCTTTTAACGACTTTATAATTCGTTTGCATGATTCACATTACTGATTGATTGTTGGTTGTGCATTAAATCGGTTTGGGCTTTACAGTTGACATTTCGCTCTGAGATTGAACTCGTTCCATTAGGTCATTAGATAGAGTCTAGTTCTTGCTTGGGGACAAGCAAGGTTTGGTTTGGGGAGATTTGATGCGTGTCATTTATATGATGTTTTACATCTCTTTTTACACGCATTTCAGAGCTCATTTGTTTAGTTTATGCTACATTTCTCCCTATTTCCGTCTACTTCCGTATTTTGTGCTTTATTGCATAAATGTGAAGAATTCGACGGGAAATCAAGCCAAATCCGTCCCCGAGTAGGCTGCATTGCAAATGACGTAAAGGAATTGCTTAAGGAACGAGCTTGGTGCGCAATCCAAGGCCCGAAAGACAAGTCCACGAGTTAAAAGAAGTCAAGTAGCAGCTTAGCCAGTCGACCGACCAACCTAGTCAGTCGATCGACCAAGGCTCGGTTTCCAGAAGCTACTGTTGCTGAGGAGCAGTCGATCGACCAGCATCTTCAGTCGATCGACCAGATTTCGATTCCAGACGGAATTAAAAGATTGAGAAACTCAAGGCCCGTGAAGTTTAGGTTTTAGGAAATAATTGTTGCGTTGGTTTCTATATAACGTAACCTAAGAACATCAGAATAGCAATCAAGTTTTATATCAATTTTTACTTAAGTTTTCATAAAGTAATACTTAGTTTTGTGCAAAGTTCAATAATTAGGGTTTGGGTTATTATTGAGCATCGGATCTTTCAGTTCTTAATCTTAATCTTCCTTTGAAATCTCGGTATTCCTCTGCCCTAATTCCTGTTCTTCTTTATTTTCGTTAGTATAGAATTGTTAGTTAATTCCCTAAGCCGTTTTATTGTTTATGTTTATTGTTTTCTTTATCAATTCAAGCATGAATCCTTTAGTCTTAATCTTTAATATTGTTATAGTTTTCATCATTGCCATGAGTAGCTAAATAGCTTGTGCTAGGATGTAGGCGATTTACGGCTAGGCGGCATTAGATTGAACATGGACTGAACCCGCGTGTCGATCGATCATGACACTTGTTGGTCGATCGTCGACCTTGTAAGGTTATCTTCGTTTTAATTGTTTTTAAACTTGTATTTAACAAATCGAATGCATGCGACCAGTTAGATACCTATTTTGTGACCGACCCATTAGACCGAAAGGTAGGGTAGGTTATGTGACCGTCAATTAACTCGACTAAACTGTGCTAAGATCGAAAGATAGGTATAGTTTGGACCATTAGTCGCTTTTCAGGACGAAAGTCAGTATTAGTGACATTAGGGACCTATAGCGAGATCGAGAGATGTTATTTGTTAGGAGTGGACCGAGAGGACCTCTTATTTCCCGCCTTACCTGTGTTTGATTCAGACCGACTTAGTTTGCTGCCGCCGAAGCTATAATGACCCGACCATCCTAGTACCCTTTCTTTTATCTGTATAAACCATACCTTTAGTTTATTTTCTTCTTATTGTTATTAGTTATAGACCAATTCAACCAACCCCCATAATAGTTACCTTTGACTGATCATAGAACAACTAGAATTTACAACTGCCTCCTTGCGGTTCGACCCTGTTACCACTAGCCTAGGTTAGTCTTAATAGGAGATTATAAATTTTATCTTTGGTACTCACAACGACGGGTATCACTCACTCCGCCCCTTCAACTCACAACAAGACAACCATGAGGTAGGATGCCTTCTTGAAAGGCAAGGTGGGTCTTGCCAAAATGGCGACACATCCAAACATTAAGCACACAAGATCAAGTAATGGATGCATCTACAAAAGAATAGCCACTTTCCTCATCTAAGTGGCGGAAATTATCTACAAGGGTACACACTCCTTCATAGATGCAATTTCTTCAAACTACTAAGCCTAGAAGGATACCAATAAATCACCTCCAAATTGTGTCAAGCTAGGGTACCTTTGTCCTCAATAGTTAAATGCTTTTGTCAAAAATGGACTCGCTATGGTGTTAGAAACACTGGAGGATCGCGGAATTCCCCCTCTTGCCTAGATAAGAAGAAGGGTCGTCCCCTCTCTACCATGTACAAAAATGGATACGATGGATAAAGGGATCAATAGATATTTGAGTTTCACTTTGGGAGTTTGCTTTTGTTTTCTTTTTCCCCCCAATTTCTTGTGGTATTTGACATTTTAGAACACTTTCTTTGCCATTTCTTTTTTATTTTTGGCATTTCAACACTTGACAACTTTCAACTTTTCTTTGCATTTCTCTTTGAACATTTTCAAAGTCACCCCATATGTAGTGAGGGTGGCTTATATTTGAAGCTTTAGGAGTTCTATTTTTGCTCCTCTTTTCATTTGATGCATTTTTGCAAAATTTCTTTCACTTTTCATTTCATTGAACTCAAATTGATTTCTTTTTGTGCCCATTCCCTTTGATGACAAAAATGTGGTAGAACATGGACGATGGATGGATGCATGGTTTCAAGGGTCACCTTGGAATAAACGGTAGCCAAGGAGTTATCACACCACAAGGTACTCTTGACTAGACCTTAATCCATGGGTCAAAGGATACTAGCATGACACATCCTAGGGTGTTTTACAAGTATTCTAACAAGCAAAGTCTTAAGAAGAAAAAGCATCTACTAGGGCCTATATACACTTGTCAAGCTTCCCAAGAAGATGGTTTCGCAAAATTTTTCTAACATGCAAACTACATGCCATGATGCAACTACTATATAAACATCCTAATGCAAATGATTCTACCAACTAATATGACATATAAACTAAATGCAAGTCCTAAGTTCACATTGTTATACCGCATCAATAAAAATAAACCCACATAGTCATTAACATAAAGAGGAAAAATGAGATTGGAAAGATCATACCATGCGGTCTTTAATATCCTCATGTCTCGGATGTGGCGTAGTCGATCAATGTGAACAAGGATAAAACAAACACAATATATACAACAATATATACATGAGTACGCTACAAAGGAAATGAACTTGTTTTTGGTTTTTCAATTTTTCAATTTTTATGGTTTTTCAAATTTTTCAATTTTTTTGGATTTTTGAATAAAAGTTAAGTTAGAATTCCCCATCCCCACACTAATATGGGCAATTTCCTCAATGGCCAAAATGATGGGAAATCATGCAAGCATGATGCATGAATTCTACTCTAAATGCAAGCTACACTAAGCTACACTACATGATGCATGGTTTTTTTGTTTATGACGGAGAGCGTAATTTATATTACCTCCCGTTGTGTATGCATGTACATCCCCAAATCGAGTTAGACATTATTTCTAATGTCCTAAAGTTGGGGTAGTTCATGGACACAAGATGCAATGCATGAAACTAAATTTGTCATTTTGGATCTTCAAAAGGTGGGAACAATGAAATAAGAACACCTAAATGGGGCCGAGGTGTTAGTCCTCTATGTTGCTAGGACTCAACCAACCATGATCAAGATAAAGTAAATAAAACAAAGAAAGAAGTAAGAAAACCTCAAGAGGGTAGGAGCCTCCAAAGCTTGCTAGTCTTCCACCATATTATCATTATCATCATCTTCCTCAATAGAAGTGGACTCATCACCACTTCCCTCTTCACTTTCTTGTTCACGTTGTTCATCATCCTATTCTTCTTCTTCACTAGCCTCTTCGTCAATGCTATCAACAACCTCATCACCGACAACCTTATCGTCACCCGGAATCTCACCCCTAGATGCACTCGGAAAGAAGACTTTCCTATCCGCCTAACTAGGCAAAGGACATGAAGGATCAAGTAGTCCTTGCCTAGCTAAATGAAGGAGGGGTGGATATTGGGCTAAGTAAGCATCTTCCCGATCCTTAAAAGCTTGCTTGTGCATCTCCTGCATAAGTAGAGTCATATAATCTTTGCTTGCTTCAACACCTTCGGGTTTGAACTCTTGGTACTTGAAAGGATAAGGTGGTGTGACAATGGAAGAGGAGGGCATTTCAACTTCATCCCTTTGTTGTCGGATAATGTATTCGGCTTCTTTTGAGAGGGGAAGGAGGTAGTTGGTCCGATGGACACTCAAACGACAAATCTTAGAAGGCAAAGTAAAAGATCTAGCCTCATTGGTAAGCCACCCATATTTGGTGTCAAGAGGGTTATGGGTAACCCACTTGTACTTGTTAATCATAGCATCCGTATCAATGAGATGACCCCCCTTTTCGCCACATACTTGCTATCCTTGTTGAAATTCGGATCAAAGTACTTAGCCAAAAGAGTGACTAGACCTACATTTACAATAACGGTGGTGCGTTGCTTCCCACAATCAACATTTAGCCATCTATCCACCAGAAGCCTTAGAGAATTGAAAGGCTTGGTGAATTCCCTTCTAATATTTAAGGCCGACTCAAGAAGAACACAATCGAGCTTGGTAAAGTGGTTGGTGTCTTTTCTTGCAATGATGGTATTCCCTATGACCTTATGCCACACTCTAATGCCCGGATGGTGGACTAATAGAGCGCGACTAGCATGATAGTTCTCAAATTTCCTTCCAGAAATCGCCTCCCAAAGAGGAGTGGGGTCATACTTTCCGGGATTCTTGAAATAACTATGTGAATCGCTAAGACCCAATTCTTCAAAGGTGATGCACCTACTCACATTAGTTAGGCGGAACTCGATGTTTTCCATTGTCTCTACCTTAGTAACTTTCAAAGAACTCAAGAATTCTAAGGTAAAGGAGGGGTATGTCAATTCTTTTCTTACAAAACATTTTCCCAACCCCATGGCTTCAAAGAAGGCATTAGTTTCCTCAAGGACACCCAACTTATCTAAGGCATCTTCACAAATAAACTTGGTGGATAGAAAGGATTTTCTAGCATACTTGGTAAATGTTTCCCTATGGGAGTTAGAGATGAAAATTACCTCCGGATAGTTCGAAAGTTGAGCAATTTCCGGAGTTGTTGATGTTGTTGCTTCCAAGGGAGGTTGTTGTTGTTGCACTTCCAAGTTTGAGCTAGCTACCACCATAGCCAATGAGGCTTTCTTTGCTTGAAGACTCTTTTGTCTTGTTGATAGTGCATTTGCCTTAGGTGCCTTTGTTGCTCCTTTTGTCCTTGACATTGATGATTTAACCAAGAAAAGAGTGAAAATCTTCAATTTCCAAGTATACCCAAATCGATTTTAAGGTGAAAGGCTTTGCCTTTATAATTTCAAAAATTGACTCAAAGGTTGAAGATTTTGGTGCTTGGTTTGATTTTTGTTGAAAGAGGAGTGATTAATTTTTGTTAGAAGGATGATTTGATTTGATTTTGATGAATGTGGTTGAGGAAATCTTGTTTTTGGGATGGAGAGGATGAGGGTTTTGAGTTTTGGAGTTTATGGGTAGTGTTTTGAATGAAGAAATGAAGAAATGAATGGGGGATGGGGTTTATAAAAGACCCGAAAAATTTTGAATTGCAGGGGAAGACGGGCGTCTTTCCTTCGGGACCTCGGATTCTGCTTGTTTCGGCTTCAGAGTTCTCGCCTAAAGACGGGCGTCTTTCAGTAAAGACGCTCGGATTGTTCAACTGCGGGACGGGCGTCTTCTGCTGAAGACGGGTGGATTCCCTTCCAGTGAGATTTCTTGTTTTTCCCAGCCAAAAAGACGGGTGTCTTTCCTTTCAGGACGGGCGTCTTCTCTTGCAGGACGCTTGAATTTATCAACAGTCCCAAAATTTCAAAATTTCAGTTCAGATGGACGGGCGGATTCTTACAAAGACGCCCGGATTGCCTAAAGACGGGCAGATTCCCTTGAAAACGCTCGGATTCTCCCTGTTTTACCCGGATTCAGTTCCATCCGTGTACTTGCATATCCCTTATCATTTTTCATTCTTCAAAATCCCGTGTTCTTCATTGTGGAGGCACTACCAAGGCATGAATAGCCTAGGCAATTGCTATCCCCACACTAAGCTAAAGCACTACACATCAATTGAATCATTAGTCCCTCCCTCACTTCTCTAAAAAATGGTGTCTTCGTCGATCTATCGGCCATTTGGAGTGTGATATTGGTGCATTTATGCTCTCTCAAAACTGATATTCTCCCGTGGTTTGATCTAAGATGTAAATTCCATTCATGGAAACTAATTTTCCATAAATCATTTCATAAAAAGAAAATACAGCTATTATCCTTAATTGAAAATGCAAAACCGTCTTTAGCAAGTACAGAAACTGAAATAATGTTCTTAGATAAACTGGGTATATAGTAACAGTTATAAAAATAACTCAAAACCACTAGGGAGTTGGATTACGTATGTTTCCTTCGAGACTGCAGCAACTCGTGCTCCATTCCCGACTCGCAGGTCCACATCACCCTTTTCGAGAGGCATGATGTTCTTTAGGTCCTACAAATAATTACACAGATAAGAACCACAACCAGTATCAAGTACCCAAGTTCCGAAACTTTCATGGTTTATCTCAATCATATGAATATAAGATGACATACCAACAGGAATGACGCGGCCTGCTTTTATGTCCTCACGGTACACGGGACAGTTCCTCCTCCAATGTCTAGTCTTGTGACAATGGTGGCACTCAATGTCACCACCCTTGCTCTTTGTCTTGCCCTGTGATACGTGCATATTCTATATACTTTATCTGTGGTTTTGGCATGTATTTCTATGCATAATTGGCAGCTTAAGGCTGCTATTTCTCCCGAAACGGTTTACTTTGCATTTCCTATGATTTATTGTAGGAATGCGTGGAAGTAGGCTAAATCAAGCCAAATTCGTCCTCCGGAAGCAAGTTCAAGGAAGCCAAGAAGAAGGAGAGTCGCATTCACTCACCTTGGGATGCGTGCAAGGGGTGAAGAGTTGATTGGAAGCAATAAGGAGCCACTGCACAGCATTTTCAGTCGATCGACTAAGCTTTTCAGTCGATCGACCACTGGAGCTCATCAGATGCTACTGTTCCGCGTTTTCAGTCGATCGACCGTTTTGACCAGTCGATCGACCTGATTTCGAGCTGATAATTATTTCTCCGTGTTAGACTTTTAAAAGCCCAACTTGTAATTAACTTTGGGTATCTTTTTATCAGTAGAACGCAGCAACTTTTAGGTTATGCTTTTCATTCGGAAAACTGAGTTTTCAGATCTAGCTTGAGACGGAAACCTTTGATTCGAATACTTGGTCCTTGAAATTTGATTAGTAAGCTTTTTATGCAATTCTTCCTCTTTCTTATTTTTCCTTGTTATTTTGATTTTTGTTTCATCAATTAATTTCAGCAATTGAATTCCTCTCCTTTGTTCTAGTTAGATTCCATCATGTCAAATTTGTTCTTTATTATTAATTTCGCAATTAGTGTAGTTATGATTATGCGTAGGTAATTCCTTTGATTGGGAATAAGGTGAGCCATGGTATTAAATTAGGATTGTTGTGTAGCATGAGTTCTTCCGTATTGGTCTTGTTATCTTTTGATAGATTTCTTTGCTAGATTGAAAGATTGGTAATTTGATTTAACGTTGGATTTAGAATTTCTCTTGAGTGAAAGCTTTGATAAATTCTAGGGAATTATTAGACCGTGAGGTTATTTGAGCTTTGATCGAAAGACTAGCTTATCTTCCCTGAGACCGTATTATGAGACCTCTGCTGCTTGATTGACCTGTTATTTGCCATGGTGAACCGAAGTTCCCGATCCTCTTTTTATCTTGTTAAGAATATTCATTTTAGCAATTAGCCAGTTAATCAACCAATTTCAAAACCCCCAATTAATTGTTACTTTTATAGGCTGAAAAATAGCAAACAAAATCAACCTTGTCTCTCTGTGGTTCGACCCTTACTATCGCTAGCTATAGTTTTAGTTTGGAATTATAAATTTAATTTTGGTACTAAACGACGGTATCACCCTGTGAGCCACTAGTCTCACCAGACCCACTCTTACCGTTTCCTGGCTTCTTGAACTTTGGCTTACCTACAGCTAGGTCGCCATGAGCCTTGCCTTTACCTTTACTTTTATTGGAAATCATGAGAACATCCTGCTTCATGCTCCCACTCAATTTCAAATCCTTCTCGGTCTGTACAAGAAGGGAGTGTAGCTCATGAGGACTCTTTTTCAAGTCATTCATGTAGTAGTTCGCCCTGAAAAGGGCAAAACCATCATGAAGAGAATGAAGCATTCGGTCAATGACAATGCTCTCACTGATTTTGCAATTAAGTGCCTCCAATTTCTTGACATTCTCAATCATGTTAAGAATGTGTGGGCTAACCGGTTGGCCCTTTTGGAGTTTCGCATCAAAGAAGCGACAGGTATGCTCATAAGTTACGATTCTCGGTGCCTTTGAGAATTCGTTAGTGAGCGTGGTGAAAATCATGTTTTCACCTTGGGCAATGAAGCGTCTCTGCAAATTGGTTTCCATTGCAAAGATGAGTACGTTCTTTATCGCACCTGCTTCCATAACGAAATCACTATAAGCGAGTGACTCGTTGACTCCTACATTGGGGCCTGGGTTTACTGGTATTGGCTCAGTTAAGTACCTGAGCTTACCGTCAGCAATGGCAGCATTCCGTAGTGCTACCTCCCAGTCCGCAAAGTTGGACCCGTCATTTTTCAGACGTGTGAACTGATTCATGTTGTCCATAAAAACTTTCAGCCAGGACGCGCTATCAAGTGTGGCACTTGGCATTGGGATTTCGTTATTTCCAGCCATTTGTTGTAACAGTAAAATTAACGTGTTCTACACTGCGAAAAGAAAATTGAATAATAAGCCTATGCATCGATTTGATTTTTAAGTCTAATGCAATACTGTTATAACGCGAAGACTCATGCATTTATATAATTGACCTTCCTGAAGAATTATATAAATGATCCCAAGACTCAATTTCTGTAAATTGATAAGCCCACCTCTTGGCTAATTCTACCTTTAGAATTCTTGGTCGATAAATTTCTGTAAATTCTATCTTTAGTCCATTATAATCACGAGAAACTCTTCGGACTATAATGTTGAGATAAACTAAGTCAACACAAACTACTTACCCAACGTAGAAGGGGTCATATTATGCCTACCGACGTAGAAGGGATTCATAGCTGTTTGCCCTTATAAAGACTAATCTCAATTTCCGTTTTAGAGGAAGATCCCATCAACTTTATTTTAATTCATTTTAAGTGAACTAATATCTAGCATGCGAGAATGAATAAACTAAGGTAATGGCTTAAAGACTGTGACATCTGTATGTCCATGAAAACTAACATACAACCTATATGAGTCAATTTTCATGCATTTTATTAGTAGGTGGTTTGGTTTTAGGCGGAATATGATGCATAAACTAACATGTGAATGAAAAGCAATAATAATGAAAACGTAAAAACAGTAAAAGTCCTAGTGTGGCTTATCCTATCAAAATGAACAATAAATACAAGTTTGGAATCCATCCTTGGACCCGAGAAGCTTGTCTTGATGTTCCATCTTAATCCATGTAGCGGGAGTGAGCTCCAATCTCCATCTTTTATCTTCTTTGAAATTACAATAATTAAAATTACATAATAAACCTATTTATTACAATCTAATTTCAAAACCCAAAACTAAAAATAAAGGAGATTCGAGATCTCATAATTACATAAAAAACCATGTTTCCTTCAGTACGAAAACATAATTTGACTAAGGCCACACTAAGTATTACAATTTACAACCGATTGCAAAAATAAATACGTAAATAAAATTCATTCAATCGATTCATTCAACAAAAATAAAATATAATGCATCAACTAAAATAAATTAAACATACATGACACAATTCCTTAATTATGTTGATTAATTTATCCAAACCACCTATTTAAATCAAATTAAGTGACAATTCCTAAATTAATCACATTAATTTAAATCTTAATCCATATTAAACTTGTAATATGAATTCAATCCGTCAAAATTTTAAACTGCTTTAAAATAATTCGGTATCTTTTAATTGTGAACCGTTTCACAATAACTAATTGGCCAAAATCAAAACAAAAACAAAATCCTTTTTATTTTTTATTTGGTCTCGGCATAAACAAAAAAAACAAAACAAGTACGGTTTTATCTGTAAAAACCGAAACAAAGTTTTTTTTTTTTTTTTAAATTCTGTCCCCTGTGAACAGTAGCACGCGAACAGTAACAACAAAATTGTTTTTTTTCGGATGCTTTTCCAAAACGGCATAAACAAAACAACCGCAAAAAACTTTAATCGGTTTTTCTAAGAAAAACCGAGAGCAAAAAAAAAAACAGCAATTTTTTTTTAATACTATTCATCCGTGGACAGTACAGAAACAGCAAAAAAAAATTCACGGTTTTTAAATTAGGACCCTAATGCCTTTTTAATTTCAACTTAATCTGCATTAAATCAAACATGACGATTCCATTTATATTTTAACTTAATCTGCATCAAATCAAACATCTACCAATTCTTCATATGATAATTTTAACTGATTAAAACAACATTATGAAAAATAAAAATGGAAATCTCGCATCAAAAAGAACAAACACCGGCTGCAAACATTTTTTTTTTCAATCGGCATTAACAAAAAAAACAGCCGTGCCCTAAATTTTTTTTTTTTGAAACCCTAAAAGTTTACATACAATTTTTATGAAAATCATCAAAATTAAAATTCGTGGCATTTGCTCTGATACCACTTGTGGGAAATAATCTGTATACTTCCCATAAAATGAAGGATTATAACGAATATAATGATGACGATCACTAGTCATAAAATTAAAATACATAAACAAAATATAGGATTCAGAAATAACCTTCGGTCCTAGCAAATACGGCCTAAGAACAATATCAAAGTAGATATTCGCCTATCAGTTGCACCCAAGACGATATGAGATATGCCCTATTGATAATGCTAGAATCGATCTAAAATTTTCTGTAAAATTTAGTTGTTTTGTGTTTTTCTTCTGATGAGCGAGGAGGCTAGGTCAAAAAGAATTAGGGTAGAATAATGATCTCCCTTTTCTTCTTATGGTGACCGAAATATAGGAGTGAATTAGGGAAAAATAATCTTCCCTAATTCGGCCCATATAACCGAAATAAGGAGTGTAATGTCCTTATTTTTGGTCTTTCCAAAAATGTATAAAATGTTTTAAATTGTCATCTAGTGAGGATCGAACCCATGACCTCTTGGTTTGTGTACCCTCACTATTACCACTATGACACATTCATCTTGTTGATATTAAATATAACTGATTAGATTCAATTACGAATTAACAGATTAATTCGTCCAAGCTAACATTACATACATTTAATTAAATATTACTTATTTTATTCAATTTACTAATTGACAGTTAATTCGTCTCAACTAATATTATTTAATCTTCATTAAATAATTGTCTCATCAACACATTGACTAACTGTTTAGTCATATTAGGCATCAATGTGATTATATTTCTATAACCACATTTCTCAAACACATCCTATAGGTGCGACCTTTAGGGACCAGTTGATCACCGCCATCTGTATGATAATAACGTCAAACTTTCTAGCAAGCCAACCGTTATTAGGTAAACGTTAATCAACTAATTAAATATACGAAGTATACCCTTGTGAACCTGTAAGAGATTTACAAATGTTATCACACTAATTTGTGGAGGACACAAGCTCCAACATTGAGAAGCTTCCCGGATCTTTGAGTTTTGGAGGTGAACTCCCTTGAAGTATTGCAATACTCACCTTAGTGAAGGCGATAGTCTCAAGCTTCCGGATCGACTTCTTCTTTGTGAGGATGTCTTTCATGTATTTTTCATAGGCCGGCACGTGATTGATTAATTCTGTGAAAGGAATTGAGACTTCCAAATTCTTCACAATTTCCATAAATTTTCCAAGCTGGTCATCAAATTTGGGCTTGGATTGACGACTTGGAAAAGGAAGTCTAATCACAATGGGCTCCTTCTCCTTGACCTTGTCTTCATTTTTCTTTGAAATTTCTTCTTTTGATGGTTCTTCATCTTTGGAGTTTTGCACAATTTCTTCTTTATCACTAGCTTCCACAACTTCATCCTCAACTTGCTTCTTCGGTGCTTCATACCTTGTACCACTGCTCAAGTGAATGGCACTAACCGTTTCTTGTCTTGGGGGATTACTTTGAGGTGGTAATTGCCCCTTTTGTCTTTGTGAGCTTGAAGATGCTAGTTGAGTCAATTGGGTTTCCAACATTTTGGTGTGAGCTAGGATGTTGTTGACGGTGGTTTCCTTTGCTTGACTATCCTTTTGCATTTGAGTGAAAAACTCTTGTTGATTCTTTTGAATTTGAAGGACCGCTTTTTGAACATCAAAACCTTGGTCATTTTGTTGATTGTATGGAGATTGATTTTTGTAACCTTGGTTTTGGTTGTAAAAGGGTCTTTGATTTTGGTTTCTCATGAGAGGTGGGGTGTATGTTGTTTGAGGGTTTTGAACATTTTGGCTTTTGTATGAGAGATTTGGATGGAATTTGGTGTTTTCATTGTAATAGTTTGAATAAGGGGTACCACTCTTGTATGCTTGGAAAGCATTCACTTGTTCATTTGTTCCCCTACATTCACTTTGGTCATGTCCCAAAGTTCCACAATTCTCACATATCCCACTTGGGATTGATGAAGATGCCGTCATGGCATTAACATGATGCTTTTGTGATTTTGAGGCTTCTTCAAGTCTAGCCATAGCTTTTTCAAACTTCAAATTGATGGTATCAATGTGAGCACTAAGTTGAGCACCCAATTGAGTAATGGAGTCCACTTCATGCTTTCCTCCTCTAGTAGCCTTGCGAGGTCTACTATATTGTGAGTTATGGACCGCCATTTCCTCAATTTTGTTCCAAGTTGATTGTCATCAACATTGGTGAACATTCCATTTGATCCCATGTTGAGAATGTTCCTTGAATCTTCATAAAGACTGTTCCAAAATTGTTGTACCATGAACCACTCGCTAAGTCCATGGTGAGGACATGAGCGACAAATCCCCTTAAGCCGCTCCCAAGCTTCATACAAAGATTCTTCATCCCTTTTACTTAAAGCCCGTGATTTGAGCTCTTAGCATGTTAGTCTTTTCCGGTGGATAGAACTTTTTGTAGAAAGCCAGAGCCAACTTCTTCCAAGAATCAATTCCGAGAGTAGCCTTATCAAGGCCTTTAAACCATTGTTTCACGGTGCCAATTAGAGAAAAAGGAAATAAGACCCATCGTATTTGGTCTTGACTTACACCGGTTTGATAAATCGCATCACAATAGTCACAAAAAGTCTTCATATGAGAATGAGGGTCTTCACTAGGCATCCCCCCAAATTGGCTTCTTTCGACTAATTGGATAAATGCGAATTTGGCAATAAAGTTTCTGGTTAGATGTTGTGGTGTGGGAGTACCATTGGGTAGGTTCTCCTTGGTGGGTACGAAATGTGATGAAAACTTAGGCATTGTGGGTTGATTTTGTGTTGGGTTCTCCTCACCTTCTCTTGCAAAAGGGTTGATGAACTCAATAGTATTTGGTTGAATATCTATAACCTCACCAATACCTCTCAAAGTTCTCCTAGCAAGTCTTCTATTGGTTGTCAAAGTTCTTTCAATTTCACGATTAAAGGGTAACAAGTCACCTTGTGACCTTCTAGACATGCAAAATATCAAACAACTCGAAAACAATTAGAACAAACCTTGAGGAGTTTTAATTCCCCAAGGCAAAGAAAGACACAACTAATAACAATATAAGAAAATCTAAATCAAGTTAACATCGTCCCCGGCAACGGCGCCATTTTTGGTCGGGAAATTTTTACTAAATCTTTCGGTTACTTGTCGTTAGGAGCACCTAGACCAAAACACAATTTATAACTTCACAAACAACTCTACAATTAGTAAAGAGGCAAGTAAAGGTCGGATCCCAAGAGATGGGAAATGAGATGAGATTTCTATTACAACTAGTGGTGTCTTAGGGGTGTCACAATTGAGGTTTGATGTAGAAGATCACTAAACTAAATAGCAATTAAAGTAAACAAGCAAGATGAATTAAAAGGGATGTAAACAATTGATAAAAAGCACTAGGGTGTCATGGGGTCATAGGGGATTCATGGGAATTGATCATACGAACATGTTCTCAAATTATAAGCAAGCAATTATTGTTGTGATGGATCGAGTTGATTTATATCTTACAATCCTAGGAAAGTTTCGGTCCCGGAGCCGAATCGATTAGATTGTACAACACCTACAAGTCGACTTAGTCTTCCCTACTCAACAACATGCATGGTCTAATGAGACTCGAGTTGGTTTATGTCTTACAAGTCTCATTGAAAAGATAGGTGATGGGTAAAAAAAATTCAAGGATTCATAGGCTCACATTTCATCAAACATAACATGTGCATGAGTTGAGATCACAACAAGCAAGCAAATAAACTATGAAAGCATATTAATTTAAGCATGAATCATTCCCCATGTTGGTTTCCCCTAATTACACATTAACCCTAGCTAAGGAACTACTCACTCATTATCATGTTGAACATGCTAGCAAGGTTGTCAATCATACCAACAAAGTGAAACATGATGAATAAATGAAAGTGATTAACAATAATTAAAGAGGGATTAAGAGAATTATACCTACTAATGATTCCAATAATAAAGCAAAGTATAAAAGAAGTACTTGATGCTTGATTGAGAGGTTGTCAATCTCCCAATAATAACCCAAATAATTTTCAATTACCCAAAATAAAGGATGAACAAGAGAGATATTAAAAAACAATGTTATGTTGTCAAAGTCATAAAAAAAAAGAAAATATTTCCTAGAGAGAGAGAGACCAGCCGCCATCTCTAGGGCACAATTTTCTAGACATGATGACAAGGAAATCAGTGACTAAGATCAATATTCCATCTAATACTAAATCATCAGCCTCAAATGATATTATCTCTGAGAAATCAAAAGTACTAGGAAAGCCTGATGTTGATGAAGGCCTTAAACATAAGAGTATACATGAGGTAACAGGTATCCCTACCCTTGATTTCAATGAGGTTACAGTTGAGGATTGTGTTGACGAATCTGAATCTGAAGAGGAGAGATCCCAGGATGAGACTTGGTATCAAATCCATGGCAGGAAAATCGTGCAGTTGATTGATGATGAGTCAGACTTGTTGCAATTAACTGATGAAGATGTGCAGCCTGAGATTGATTACTGGCAGTAGGCAGTGGTAGGCTTTGTTGTTGGAGCAAATCCTCCATGGCAAGTATTGGAAGGCTTCCTGAAAAGAATATGGAACAAGTATGTCATTGACAAAATTTCATTCTTACCTAAGGGTGTCTTCCTTGCAAGATTTCAAACTGAGGAAATGAAACAAGCGGTTCTTGGGAGTGGCTATTTTTTATTTTATAACAAGCCATTAATAAAGTGTGGAGACCAGTCAAGAAGGATATAGCTGTTCAGCAGGGGCCTGATCCTATTGTGTCTCCTGTTCAAAAAGATAAAGAATCAGAATTGATGAACACAAGTACTCCCAATACTAGAATCCAGAATACTTCCCGTGGGACTACCTCACCTATAAGACAACCTAGCCAGGGAATGACAAGAAGATTTCTCCTTCTCCTCACCAAATGGAGGAGTTGCAGGACCCTGGCCAACACAAGACAGGGATTGGTTTGAATGGTAATGATCCCCGTGACACCTCTCAATGAATTTTGGTTTTTGGAATGTAAGAGGGATGAATAAGGAAGTGAAGCAGAGATTTGTAAATAATTTTCTTCATGCTAATAACATTGGTTTGTTTGGTTTGTTAGAAACCAAAATCAAGGCAAAAAATCTAAATAATATAGTTTCTAAGGTCTTCTCAGACTGGAGTGTGTCCACTAATAATGCCCACCATCAAGGAGGTCGAGTCTGGGTTCTATAGAAACCTCATGTGTTTGATATTAATTTCATTCAATATGATGCCCAATTTATTCATGTGTATGTGACTAATAAGTTTAATCATATGCAATTTTTTCTGACAATCATATATGCTTTCAATGGAGTAGGGGATAGAGAATCCCTTTGGTTGAATCTCAAGAATATTGCTAAGCAGGTTAATGCCCCTTGGGCCATAGGAGGGGATTTCAATTGTGTGTTACAAGCTAATGAAAGATTGGGTGGCAGGGTAACAGAGGCTGAGACGGAACCGTTTCATGATTGTATACAAGAGTGTGGGGTCATGGATATTGCTGCCACGGGAGCTTTTTACACATGGAATAACAAGCAGCCTCCAGAAACAAGAGTGTATAGTAGGTTGGATAGGTGGTTGGTGAATCAAGACTGGATGGACAGTTTCTCTGATTATATTGCTAATTTTTTACCTGAAGGTCAGTTTGACCATAACCCATGCTTAGTGAGTAAAGGTCCTCTTGGGGGAAATCAGCATAGGCCTTTCAAATACTTTAATATGTGGAGTGGAGCTGCTGGTTTTCAGGATTGTGTGTCTCAGGTCTGGCAAAATGAGTTCTATGGCACTAAAATGCACAAGGTAGTTAAGAAGCTGAAACTTTTAAAACCTGGTCTGAAAAAATTGAACAAATCTCATTTCTCTGACATTGAGAATAAAGCTGACATAGCTCAACTCAGATTAAAGAAGTTGCAAGAACAGGTTAGTGCTAGTCCAGGGGACCAAGATCCCATTCAACAGGAATATGAAGCCAATCAAACTTTCAATATTCTGTATTCTGCTAAAATGGATTATCTTAAATAGAAGGCCAAGGCTCATTGGTTAAAGGATGGTGATTCTAACTCTGCTTATTTTCATGGAGTTTTGAGGGCAAGAAGGAATAAAAATTTTATCTGCCAGATTAATGATCAATGGAACAGAACTCACAATGATCAAGAGGGCATCCAGAATGCATTCTTGAGCTACTATACCATGTTGCTAGGTTCCAAAGCTCCTACTTCAAGGGTCAAGAAATCTATTGTGAGGCAAGGAAAGGTGTGCACTGAGATTCATAGGAACATTCTTATGGCTACAGTTACAAAAGAAGAGATCAAAGAGGTGCTCTTTCAGATTCCTGGTGACAAGGCCCCTGGTCTAGATGGGTTTTCAAGCAAGTTTGTTAAGGATAGTTGGAATATAGTGGGTGATGATGTTACTGCAGCTATCTTGGATTTTTTTGAGTCTGGCTTAATCCTTAAGCAGATCAATGCCACTCTGGTCACTCTTATTCCTAAAATAGATAGACCCACTAGTGTCCTTCAATATAGACCTATAGCCTGTTGCAATGTCATTTATAAATGCATCTCCAAAATCTTATGTAGCAGGTTGGCAAGAATTTTACCAGACCTGATTTCTCAGAATCAGGGGGGGTTCATTCAAGGGAGGAGCATTATGGAAAACATACTCATTTGCCAAGACATTATTAGGCTATATGAAAGGAAGGTTGTCTCTCCTAGGTGTCTTTTCAAAATGGATATACAAAAGGCCTACGACACAGTGGAATGGGAGTTCTTATATCAAATGCTCAGTGCCTTAAAATTTCCAAAGCAATTCAAGGAATGGATCATGCAATGTGTAACAACAGCAAGCTATTCACTCAATCTTAATGGCAATGTCTTTGGTTTTTTTAAGGGTGAAAGGGGGTTGAGGCAGGGAGACCCACTGTCTCCCCTTCTTTTCACTGTGTGCATAGAGTATCTGTCTAGGATTCTAACTTATTGTACTGGGGTTAATGAGTTTAAATATCACCCTTTATGCAAGCAGATGAAGCTTACTCACCTCATGTTTGCAGATGACCTGTTGATGTTTTGCAAGGGAGATGATATCTCTATGATGACCATCCTAAGATCATTTGCTACTTTCTCTAACACCTCAGGACTTCAGATGAGCAAGGGCAAATCCAATGCCTACATCAATGGGGTTAATGAGAATTTGAAACAGGACATTTTGAGGATTTCAGGGATGGTAGAAGGTACTTTACCTTTCAAATATCTAGGTGTTCCACTTAAAACCACTAGACTTAATGCTAAGGACTGTAAGCCTCTCATTGATAAAATAGTTCAGAGAATCATAAATTTGGGAGCTAGGAAACTATCATATGCAGGTAGATTGGTCCTAGTTCAATCAGTTCTCAAGACTTTGCATAATTATTGGGCTAATATCTTCATTCTACCTGCAGGAGTGTTCAAAAGAATTGAGGACATTTGTAGGAACTTCCTATGGGTTGGAGGGGTTGACTATCTGAGGTCTCCTCTTGTCTCCTGGGGGAAAATTTGTAGGCCTAAGAATGAAGGTGGCCTTGGTCTGAAATGTGCTATTCAGTGGAATAAGGCCGCTGTTGGGAAATTGGTCTGGTGGTTGGCATCGAAACCAGACCTATTATGGGTCAGATGGGTTAATGGTGTGTACATAAAAGGAGAAAACTGGTTTGAGTATGCTCCTACTAATAACTCGAGTTGGTCATGGAGGAAGATATGCTATGTCAAGTCCATTTATCAAGAATCCTACCAAAATCTCTTCTGGACCATGGATCAGGGAAATGAATATTCTATTGCTAAAGGGTATGACTCCATCAGAGATAAAGGGGAGAGAGTTCAGTGGCATCAGTTCGTCTGGAATAAATATACACTCCCTAAACATAGATTTCTTTCCTGGATTTATATGCATAAAGCTCTAAACACTAAGGATAAGCTTTGTAAATTCGGGATAAGTGTCAATGATACCTGTGAGGTATGTGGTTCCGAGACTGAGACGGTTGCGCATCTGTTCTTTGCATGTGTGTATAGCTCCAGAGTCCGTCAACTAGTAGGCGGATTGATTGGAGAAAATATCCCAACTGATGTTACAATAGATTGGAGGAGAGGTTTGAGGGGTTCTGGAATTAAGAGGGACTTCATCATCGCCATTATTAATGCATGCATCTATGGCATCTGGAAGCAAAGAAACCTATGTAAACATGGACGGATGCTAATTAATCCAATGAAATTGAGGAGACAAATCGTGAAGGAGGTGGCTGATCGTACCTTGAACTCCGAGGAGATTCTGGGGTTACGAGACAGAGAGTGGATGGAAGGATTTAGGAATTGTACCTGATTGAACCCAGATTACGACAGAGGAATCGGGTTTAACTCATGAAGGAGATGCTTTTTTGAGCTTAAAGGGTAAGGGATGAGTCTCCTGGGATTGTTGTCCAGAATAGGTTAGTGACTGAAAAGAGTGTGTAGTAATGTTGGTTTATGTGGGCTTGTATTGGGCCGATAGTAGTTTTGTGTTGTCTTTTAGTTCCGGGATGGGTCTTTAGACCACTGGACTAATTGATGTATGGTCACATTTTTTCAGTAATATACTTACATTTTACCGAAAAAAAAAGAGAGAGATTAAGAAAATAAAAATTGTATTAAAACTTGATTAATTATTGATTACAAGATTAAAGAGAGATTTGATTGATATTAACTACACTAAAGATTGCTAAGAAAAACATGCTCTTCTAATTAGACTAATGGGGTATTTATAGTGTGGATTAGGTGGATGAATTAGGGTTAACTAAGGGCTTAAATGACGATTAAGTCCCTACTTAAGGAAACGCCGGTCTTTTTGGAAAGACTCCGGTCTTTTTGGAAAGTCTCCGGTCTCTAGAAAAAGATGTGCATCCTTCCTTGAAGATTGAAGAAGACGAAATGGGTCTGCCTGAGAATCCGGGCGTCTTTAGCACGGGACGGGCGGATTTGGTGGTCTCTGCCCGGGCGTCTTGGAGTGAAGACGGGCGTCTTATGGGTCTTTTTCCCGGGCGTCTTGGGGAGAAGACGCACGGATTGTGGCGGTGGAGTCGGGCGTCTTTTGGGGAAGACGCACGGATTGCTGTGCAGTCTCGTTTCTTCTTCTTTTCTTCCTTTTTCTTCATAGAATCCTTGGGGATTTCCTCGGGGATGCAAGGATCTTTTCTCATCATTGCCCATCTACTATAGTATGTACAAAGGCCTTCTAATCTTGTCTCTCCTTGATGCTTGGTCATTGAATTCAATCAATTTAGCCTCATTTTTCCATGAAAATGCAAGGTTTGCACTCCTTTCCTAACAAGGGATCAAAACCTCAAAGAATATGCAAAACAAAGAACTAAAGACTATAAATCACCCAAATATGCACTAAAAAGCATGGGAACAAGGCTAGTTCGGGGACTAAATGTGCTCTAATTATGGTCACATCAGTACCAAAGATAAATTTATATTTCCAAACTACTACTATAGCTAGTGGCAGTCAGGGTCGAACCACAGAGAGGCGATGCAATTATTAGTTGTCTGATTTTAGTCTTAAAGTAACAAATGAGTGGGGGTTTGTTTTGAGTGATCTATAGATAAATGCAATAAAAGTAAACTAACGAAATGAATGAAATCAAATAATAAAAGGATGCTAAGATGGTCGGTTCACTATAGTTTCGGCGGCAGTATCCTAGGTAAGCCTAAAATAAACACATGAGATGGAAAAATAAGAAGTCCTCTCGGTCCATTCTTAACAGGTAGCATCTTTCGATCTCGCTACAGGTCCCTAATATCACTAATGCTAACTTTCGTCCTGAAAAGTGACTTAAAAGTCTAAATTAATTTATCTCTCGATCTTATTAATTTAGTCGTCTTAATAAGGCAGTCTTTTTCCCTCCCCTATCTTTCGATCTTATCGGGTCGGTCAATTCCTAAACATTCAACTAGTCGCGTGCACTCGATTCGTCAAATATAGAAATTAAATTAATTAAAACGAAGGTAATCTCACATGGCCGGTCGATTGACCAAGTAGGCCAGTCGATCAACCATGGCGCGCTTTTAGGTCATACAATTCTACGCCGCCTACTGTACAGATTTCCTACATCCTAGCACAAGGGGTTTAGCTACTCATGATATTAATAATAACAGCAATGAAATAGATAAATAAAACGATAGAATTCATAATCAAAATGGCTAAATAGATAACTAACATAAATCGATAAATTGGCTTTCGGGAAATTATTCTAGCAATTCTAATCTATGAGTGAATGAAAGCAAAACAGAAATTATAGAACAAAGGAATACCAGTAGAAAGCAGGAAGAAACGTGAAAGCACGAACGAAAAGAAGCAAACAAAACCGATTGTATTGAATGATTAAACTTGAATGAAAACCCTAATTATTTCCCTAACTAACTGATAAAGACTTGTTGATCAAACTGGATGATAACTTTCTGAGGAGGAGTTACGTTATAAAGGAATTATCACGTAACCTAATCCTCCTAACCTAAATTACAATGGGCTTCCTAATTCTCGATCTTTTAACTTGCGTCAGAATCACGGTCTGGTCGATCGACCACAAGGACCAGTCGATCGACCAACCTATGCTGTATAGTAGCTTCTATTCTTCGTGCTCTGGTCGATCGACCATGTAGGTCAGTCGATCGACCATTGTAGCTGGTAGTCGCTTCTAAATTCTTCATAAAGTTGTCTTTCAGGCCTCGAAATGCGCACCAAGTTCGTTTCTTGTGTAAATACGTCATGTCAAATGCAATGAAAGGTACTCGGGGATGGATTTAGCTCAATTTCTACTCATTTCCGCATAAATCTGCAATATTACATAAAAATACGAAAGTAGACAAAATGGGGCAAATAGTAGCATAAACTACATAATTGAGCTCTGAAATGCGTGTAAAATAGGGTGTAAAACATCTTATAAAAGACACGCATCAAACTTCCCCAAACCAAACCCTTGCTTGTCCCCAAGCAAGAACTAGACTCGATCCTAAAACCTAATGGAACAAGTTCAATCTCAGAGCGAAATTCAAACTATTAAGCCTAAACCAATTTAATGCTATAACTAACAATCAACTAGCAATATGAATCATGCAAACGAGTTATATAGTCATTAGAAACTGTTGAACCGTCAACTGTAGAGACTTATCAAATCGGACTCTCACGGGTCGCACATATCACTCAATAAATAAAGGTGAGTATATGTAAAGATAGAAAGAAGTAAATGTAATGACTCTCACCTAACTACGACCTATAAGAACATGCCTGCAATCTAATATGAAAATAATCTCTACAACCATACACATGCATTCCAACCAAACAAATGACCATGACACATGCCGAGGCAGATATGGATATATGGGGTATGGGTAAGAAGAGGCAAAACATTTATGGGAGTGTGGAGGTATAGGTGATCAAGCTAGTACTTAAACAAAACCATATGACAACATCCAACTTCTTGCTCAAGATTCAACAATAAATTCGGTGCTAATGATTAGCACTAAAGTCACAATCTCCAAAAGATGTAACTCCCCAAATGATATAAATACAACATGGGAGTGTAAATCACCAACTCATCAAAACTCCAACCATGTGATTTTGTTTTCTCTTTCCTCGGCCTTCAGTCGATCGACCAAGATGGCCAGTCGATCGACCGGATTATACAGTACAACACTCGTTTCCAATTTTTTTTTATTCGAATCATTTTTCTTCTCTTTTCTTTTTTCTTTTTTATCTTTCTCCTCCTTCATTCTTTCATCCAACATCATCTCAATAAGAGCATATGCAACCAGAAATAATAAGAACATTCCCAAAGACTAATACTACTTGATGCGTGTCTTTTATATGATGTTTTACACCCTATTTTACACGCATTTCAGAGCTCATTTATGCGGTTTAAGGCTACTATTTGCCCCATTCCGTCAACTTTCATATTTTCATGTAATATTGCAGATTTATGCGGAAATGAGTATATATTGAGCTAAATCCGTCCCCGAGTACCTTGCATTGCATTTGACATAAAGTTACTTATTCGAGGAACGAGCTTGGTGAGCTTTTCGAGGCCCGAACGACAAATCCACGAAGTTTTAGAAGCGGACTACCAGCAAAAGCAGTCGATCGACCGATGCCTATGGTCGATCGACCGATGCCTATGGTCGATCGACCATCATACGACTTACAGAAGCCACTGTACACTGAAGAGCAGTCGATTGACTAAGCATCATGGTCGATCGACCACACCGCTAATCAGACGTGAATAAGAAGATCGACGAAAAGCAAGCGCATTGTGTTTAGGTTTTGATAATAAGTGTTACGTATATTTTCTATATAACGTAACTTGGAACATCAAGTTTGACATTCAGTTTTCAATCAAGTTTTACATTCAGTTTTTATTAGTTTTAGAATATCAAATAATTAGGGTTCAGAATATTGGTTTGCATCGGATTTTCGTTCGTACTTCTAATCATTCCGTTACAATTCCTCTGCAATTTCGGTATTCCTTCTGCTCTATTTCAGTTCATCTTTATTGCGTTGTTAGTATAGAAATTGCTAGTTAGGTTCCAAAAGCCAATTTTATCGTTTTATGTTATTTATTTGCCTAATCGTTTTAAGCATGAATTCCGTAGTTTTAATCCTTAATATTATTGTTGTTTCCACTATAGTCATGAGTAGCTAAATTATTCGTGCTAGGATGTAGGGAATCTGTAGGATTAGGCGGCATTAGAATAGTAGACTGAAATCGCGTGTCAGTCGATCAACTGCCAAACCTGGTCGATCGACTGACCACGTGAGGTGTTACCTTCGTTTTAATTGTTTTAATTTCTATATTTTACGAATCGAGTGCACGCGACTAGTTGAATGTTTAGAATTTGACTGACCCATTAGATCGAAAGATAGGGAAAGTTGATTGACCATCAATTAAAATGACTAAACTATGTTGAGATCGAAAGATAGATAAAGTTTAGGTTTTTAGTCACTTTTCCGGACGAGAGTCAGTACTAGTGATATTAGGATCTTGTAGCGAGATCGAAAGATGTTACTTGTTAAGAGTGGACCGAGAGGACCTCTTGTTTTCCCGCCTCATGTGTGATTTAGACCTACTTAGTATGCTGCCGCCGAAACTATAGTGAACCGACCATCCTTGCACCCCTTTTTAATATTTGTTTTATCTGTCTATTTAGTTTATTATCTTTATTGCCTTTAGCTATAGACCAAATCAATTCAACCCCCACATTCGTTACCTTAGACTAGAATTAGACAATTATTAATTACATTCGCCTCCTTGTGGTTCGACCCTGTTACCACTAGCCTAGGTTAGTTTTAATAGGAAATATAAATATTATTTTTGGTACTCGCAACGACGGGTATCAAATTTTTGCGCCGTTGCCGGGGATGCAATTGTTCTAATTTTTAGTTGTTTTATTTTAGTCTGTTTCTTAGTTTAAGGGACATTCGTTCCTTTAACTATTCTCATATTCTTTTTGTAGTTTCCTCTTATGCGCAGGTCACAGGGTGGTGAATTAGTACCTTTCAATCTTGAGATTGAGAAGACCTTGCGTGAGTTGAGACGATCATCTAGGATATTGCCAACAGAGGAAGAGCTGAGTACTCTTTCAAGTTACTACGAGAACGCTCTATTTGAGGAAGATCCACCTTCTTCTCCTATTTCCACTTCTTCGGCTGAGACCGTCACTTCTCCAGAAATTCCAGTCATGGCTGAAGAAGCAAGCATAGCTAGTCACTCTGAGCCGACTGCTGCGAATCTTTACAAAGGATTCGCATTACCAGGGGAAGACCGAAAATTTGAGCCAAAGCCCACCTATATTAATTTGGTTGAGAGAAACCAATTCGGGGGAGCTGCAACTGAAGATGCAGCCAAGCACATGGAGACCTTTATCGATTATTGCTGTTCCATACCCGCACCCACCGGCGTGACTCGGACGGATAAAGGAGACCATGTTTATTTTCTCCTTCGTGATCTTTGGAAGGGAGTGGTATAGAGACCTGGATCGAGCTGCTAATGGGATCACCGACTGGAGTTCGTTGGCCTTGGCATTTTACAAGAAATACTTTTCTGCCTCAAAGACCAATGCGATTAGAGCTCAGATCACGAGCTTTAAACAAGGGCCGGATGAGAACTTTCATGAGGCCTGGGTCCGTTTCAATAAATTGGTGCGAACCATACCGTACCATGGGTTTGAGAAGTGGAGCCTATGAAATCAGTTCTATAATGGGCTCTATGATGATCAAAGAGCTATCTTGGATCTTTTGACAAGTGGTCGATTTGCAGAGAATGTTGGAGAGACCAAAGGGTAGAAGATCATTGATGACTTAGCCACCCATAAAGCTGAGTATGGGAATTCCAGGGGGAATCAAAGAAGAAGTGTTGAATCTCCTTCTGTGGCTGCAATAGAAGCTCTCACGGCAAGATTTGACAAATACGAGTTGGGAGGAGCTTCAAAAGGGGGAATCTACCATGTAAATGCTGTGTCAGACGGTCCTTTCGTCTGTAAAAGATGTGGAGCTGAGGGACATGTTTCAGAAAATTGTCCTAGTCCCTTTGAGTCTTGTGCTGCCTTTCAACATTATAGGCAAACGAATAACTATTATAAGCCGAATGTTCATCCAAATCTGAGGTGGAGTAGTCAAAATGTCTTAAATCCTACTCAAACCTCCATAGCAGCAACAACAACAAACTTATATGCCCCCTCATAAGCAACAACAGTTTCAAAAACCTCCCTATGTGCCGCAGCAACAACAATCTCAAAATTCTGACTTTGCTGAGTTGAAGAATATGTTGCAAAAGGAGTCCCAAGCTAGAGAGGCCGGGATGAAACTACTAGAGAGCCAAATTGCTTAATTGGCTAGCAAGAGTACAACTCGAGCTCCGGGACACTTATCGACTCAGACGGACCAGAAAGAGACCCTTAATGCCATCACTTTGAGGAGTGGGTCTACCCTTGAGGGGCCCGTCATGGTCGAGGACGATGCTGCAAAAGATGAGGCGGAACCGAGTCAAAAGAAAGCTGGAACGAACAAAAACAAGAAAAAGACGAACAACAGGTATGTCAGTCGATCGACTGACATACCCGGTCGATCGACTGAAGTGCGACAAGCAGTAGCTTCTGGTCCTGTTCAAGTCAGTCGATCGACTGACCTAACTGGTCGATCGAGTGAGATTGATGCTGATAGTGAACCTTTTCGTCCTCCAATGCCCGATAACTTGAGGGATCATTTGTTTCGGGGTACGACTGCTCCGAAAATATTGAGGCGGACCCATCTGCGATGGGTCTGTTCGGTTCGGCACGACCCTATGTCAATTAACGGTTCACATTTGAGACGATCTGAAGAAGGGTCAAGCTACAACAAAGAGAAGGTAGTGGACTTTCGGCCTAAGTCCACCGATGCCGGCATGAGAGACTTAGAGGAGAGGGGTGAGCTACTTCTTACGACCCCCTATCCGAGGAGAGATTGGTCCGAAACGAACGAACAGGTATCTTTTAATAAGTTTGAAAATGTTGTTCGTAGTCTAAGCGTACAAGTACCTTTCCTAGAATTAGTCAATCAAGTGCCTGCTTATATGAAGTTTATGAAGCAATTACTGTCTAAAAAGAAGTCACTTGAAACTGTGCATACTATCGCATTAACTGAGGAGACATGCTCTTATCTGTCTCATACTGCACCCCTTAAGCTAGAGGACCCGGGAAGCTTTTCAGTTCCTTGTAATATTGGCACCTTTCCTATTGAGAAAGCCTTATGTCACCTAGGAGCCATTATTACCGTCATGCCCTTGAGTCTTGCTAGGAAGCTGAAGTTGAATAGGTTTGCAGTCACAAATATGACAGTACAGATGGCTGATCGCTCTGCGGTCCAGCCAATAGGAGTCTTAGAGAACATCCCCGTGCAAATAGGGAAGTTTTTCTTCCATGTTGACTTCGTGGTGCTTGATATGCCCGAAGATGCACACATACCTATCATACTAGGTAGACTATTCCTTGACACTGCTGGTGCAGTTATTGATGTTGGTTCAGGTACTTTGACCTTTAAGGTAGGCAAGCATTCCATTGTCTTTGCCCATACAGCTAGGAAGAAAGACCCCATGTGGCATGTCACTTGCAATACGGTTTCTGAAAAGAAATCTTATTTTATACTTCCCGATATACCTGTCTCTATTCCTACTCCTGTTGTAACACCTCCGCCCCAGGTTGGGAGCAAAGTGGAGGAAGATTCTTATATTTTAGACATTGCAGGAGCTGGGTTGGGGAAGGGAGAGATGCCTGTTGCTCCGGCTGTGAAGGAGCAAGTCGTTTCAAGAGGCGGTCTAGGTTGCCTTAGCTATGGCACGGATGAGGAGCTTGAAGATGAGCCAGTCAAAGTGAGAGAGTCCGACCTGGACTTTGATGAGCTAGAAGAGGTCATTGATTGGGGAGATGATGAAGCTGTTGATCCGTTGAGCTCTACGAATGTTGAAGTTAGGAAGGGTGCAGCTGAGAAGATGAGCACCGTTGAGGCTACCTCTTGTAACCAGAAGCCAGTCAAGTGGGCCATTTCGTGGCCGTTCTTGATCAACTATTAGTTGATTGAGACTTCTTCAAACATTTACATTTTATTGCTTTTGAACCTTTTTAGTGCTTTTGTGTGCGCGAGACTTCGCATTTAATTATTTTGCTTAGGTTTTTTCAAGCACTTTAGACTTTACTTTGGGTTTTGCGCAATTTTGGGCGCGTATTATTGTGCTCTGCTGGTTTTTGGACCTCATTAGCTCAAGTTATTGAGCAAATACGAAGAAATCAGAAGTTACAGCAGTATTTTCAGTCGATCGACTGATCTGTATGGTCGTTCGACTGGCTGCACAGTTCCAGGAGCTTCTGTTCATGTTCACTCTGGTCGATCGACTAGGACATGTGGTCGATCGCCGCCCCGCACTACTGTACCTGTTCACGACCTCTCCCCTGCTGTGTTTGGTCGATATGCGGAATTAAGGGAGTTTTCTACTCCACTTTATTTTCCGTCATATTTCTGATTTCTTCCATTTTCTAAATTGTGTACATAATTACCGCTTCAAAATTGTTTTCTCGGACTTATGCGTGGTTCTTTTGTCTTTTCAGGTACTTATTGGTAGCACTGCTGGCTACTGAAACCTCCTAGCTCACGCTGGTTTGGGGGGGTTTCCTTTTGCTGCGCTTAAAGTCTTGTGAGTTCCCGAGTTCCACTTTTTGTCGTATTTCTTTATTTTATCGCAAATGCTCGTTTCTCTTTTCTTCATTACATGATTTTGCACAACGGGGACATTGTGCGATTTGGTTTGGGGAAGGGTTTTGCGTCGCATATCATTTGCTTGCATTCACGTTTACATTTTGTTTTGCATTGTTTATTTAATTTCTCATATATACAAAATTCAAAAAAAAAAAATTGAAAAATTTCATCAAAATTCCAAAATTTGCACGTTTATTTTAGCATATAGGTTGAGTCGGAACGGTAGTATTTCAATGATGACATTGCATTTGCATCTGTTTTTGCCTAAGCCGTGCTAATTGACATGTTATTAGTAGAATCATTTGCATAGTCTACGAGTTTTCGTTACAATTCTTGCTGGACTTGAGACTTGACTTAGATATTTGGCAAACTACTTATATTTCTAAGTTTTAGAGCCTATAACTGGTGTCATTCATGACCAGTTCATCTAGGAATGTGAGTAGTACTCCTTGTAAGACATGTTTTATAAATGTTCATAAATATGAACTTAATCTGCTTAATACATGTATGCATTCAGTTTGTGGTTTGTTGACACGTGTGGTAGAGGTTTCCCTTTTCTCATTTTTACCCATAAGCTCCACACTGCCAAAAACAGCCTTTTTGTCCCATTACTACATCCTACATTTAGCCTGCCCTTGTCAAGCTAGTAGTTTATGTTTCTGGGGTTGTTACTCGTTTTTGGTGGCATATGCTCTGTTGAGATGATGATTGGAAAATGAAAAAGGAAAGAAAGAAACAAAAAAAAAGAAAAAAAGAAAGAGTAGAAAAAAAATGATTCGAAAAAAGAAAGGAAAAAACGAGTGTTGTACTGTTCATTGCAATCGATCGACTGCTTTACTTGGTCGATCGACTGTTGCCCGAGAAGACAGAAAGAAAAGAATCAATTCGTATAATTAAAGTCTTTATCAAATGGCGATTTTTGCTCCCATGTTTCATTTATATATTATGGGGAGTTGATTTATTACGGAGAATGTGCGTTTGGTGCTTGCTATAGCACTGCTTCGATTGAATTTGAGCAAGAAGTTGGATGTTGCCATATGGTTCGGTTTTGGTACTAGCTTGATCACCTGTACCTTCACTTTTCCATGAATGTTTTGCCTCTTCTTACCCATACCTCACATATCCATATACACCTCGGCATGTGTAATGGTCATTAGTTCGGTTGGAAAGCATATGTACGGTTGTAGAGATTACTTTCATATTATATTGCAGGCATGTTCTTATAGGTCGTAGTTAGGTGAGAGTCTTTACAAAATGAATTCTTTCTATCCTCTTATATATTCACCTGTGCTTATGTGTGATATGAGTGACCCGCGAGAGTCCAATTTGATAAGTCTCTATAGTCGATGGTTCAGCAGTTTTTAACGACTTCATAATTCGTTTGCATGATTCGCATTGCTAATTAATTATTAGTTGTTGCATTAAAATGGTTTAGACTTTATATGTTGCAATTCGCTCTGAGATTGAACTCGTTTCAATAGGTCATTAGATCGAGTCTAGTTCTTGCTTGGGGACAAGCAAGGGTTTGGTTTGGGGAAGTTTGATGCGTGTCTTTTATATGATGTTTTACACCCTATTTTACACGCATTTCAGAGCTTATTTATGCGGTTTAAGGCTACTATTTGCCCCATTCCGTCTACTTTCGTATTTTTATGTAATATTGCAGATTTATGCGGAAATGAGTAGATATTGAGCTAAATCCGTCCCCGAGTACCTTGCATTGCATTTGACATGAAGTTACTTACTCGAGGAACGAGCTTGGTGCACATTTCGAGACCCGAAAGACTAATCCACGAAGTTTTAAAAAGGGACTACCAGCTAAAGCAGTCGATCGACCGATGCCTATGGTCGATCGACCATCATACGACTTACGAAGCCATTTGTACATCAAGAGAGATCGATCGATCGAGCATCATGGTCGATCGACCACACCGCTAATCAGACGTGAATAAGAAGATCGAGGAAAAGCAAGCCCATTGTGTTTAGGTTTTGATAATAAGTGTTACGTATATTTTCTATATAACGTAACCTGGAACATCAAGTTTGACATTCAGTTTTCAATCAAGTTTTACATTCAGTGTTTATCAGTTTTAGAATATCAAATAATTAGGGTTCAGAATTTTGGTTTGCATCGGATTTTCGTTCGTACTTCTAATCATTCCGTTACAATTCCTCTGCAATTTCGGTATTTCTTCTGCTCTATTTCAGTTCATCTTTATTGCGTTGATAGTATAGAAATTGCTAGTTAGGTTCCAAAAGCCAATTTTATCGTTTTATGTTATTTATTTGCCTAATCGTTTTAAACATGAATTCAGTAGTTTTAATCCTTAATATTATTGTTGCTTCCACTATATTCATGAGTAGCTAAATTATTCGTGCTAGGATGTAGGGAATCTGTAGGATTAGGCGGCATTAAAATAGTAGACTGAAATCGCGTGTCAGTCGATCGACTGCCAAACCTGGTCGATCGACTGACCACGTGAGGTGTTACCTTCGTTTTAATTGCTTTAATTTCTATAGTTGACGAATCGAGTGCACGTGACTAGTTGAATGTTTAGGATTTGACTGACCCATTAGATCGAAAGATAGGGAAGGTTGATTGACCATCAATTAAAATGACTAAACTATGCTGAGATCGAAAGATAGGTAAAGTTTAGGTTTTTAGTCACTTTTCAGAACGAGAGTCAGTACTAGTGATATTAGGGACTTGTAGCGAGATAGAAAGATGTTACTTGTTAGTGGACCAAGAAGACCTCTTGTTTTCCCGCCTCATGTGTGATTTAGACCTACTTAGTATGTTGTCGCCGAAACTATAGTGAACCGACCATCCTTGCACCCCTTTTTAATATTTGTTTTATCTGTCTATTTATTTTGTTATCTTTATTACCTTTAGCTATAGACCAAATCAATTCAACCCCCACATTCGTTACCTTAGACTAGAATTAGACAATTATTAATTACATTCGCCTCCTTGTGGTTCGACCCTGTTACCACTAGCCTAGGTTAGTTTTAATAGGAAATATAAATATTATTTTTGTTACTCACAACGACGGGTATCACTACTAGCTTGACAAAGGCAGGCTCAATATAGGATGTAGTAAAAGGGACAAAAGGCTATTTTTGGCTATGTGAAGCTTATGGGCAAAATGAATAAAGGATACCTCTTCCACATGTGTCAGCAAACCACAAACCGAATGCATACAGGTATTAAGCAGATTAAGTTCATATTTATGCAAATTTATGTAACATGTCTCATAAGGAGTAACTACTCACAATCCTAGATAAACTGGTCATGAAAGTCACCAGTTATAGGCTCTGAACCTCAGAAAATGATGTAGTTTGCCAAAAATCAAAGTCAAGTCTCAAGTCCAGCAAGTAAATTAACGAAAACTCGTAGACTATGCATATATGACTCTACTAATAACATGTTAATTAGCAAGGCTTAGGCAAAAACAGCTGAAAATACAATGTCATCAATGAAATACTACCGTTCCGACTCGACCTATATGCTAAAATAAACGTGCAATTTTTTAAAATTTTTAAATTTTTTTTTGAATTTTCTGTATATATGGAGAAATTAAATAATAATGCAAACAGAATAGTTAAACGTGAATGCAAAAACATATGAATGCTATACAAAACCCTTCCCCAAACCAAATCACACAATGTCCCCATTGTGCAAAATCATATAATGAAATAAAAGGGAAACGGGAAATTGCGTGAAAATTAACTAAATAAGACATGAAAAGGATTCGGAAACTCACAGGACTTTAAGCGCAGCAAAAGGAAACCTCCCCAAACCAGCGTGAGCTAGGAGGTTTCAGTAGCCAGCAGTGCTACCATAGGTACCTGAAAAGACAGAAAATACCGTGCGTAGTTCCGAGAAAACAATTTATTAAATGCAAAATTATGTGTAAAATAAAGAAACGGAAGAAAATAGAAATGAGTCGGAGAATAAAGTGGAGAAAAGACTCCCTCAAGTCCGCAAATCGACCAAACACAGCAGGGGAATGATCGAAAAGAGGTACAGCAGCGCTGGGCGGTCGATCGACCATATCACCCAGTTGATCGACCAGAGTGAACAGGAACAGAAGGTCCTGGAATTTGCAGCTCAGTCGATTGACCATAGGAGGCAGTCGATCGACTGGAAAACCTGCTGGAAGTTCTGATTTTCTTCGAATTAGCTCAATAAATTGAGCCAACATGGTCTATAAACCTGCAAATACACATAATAACGCGCCCAAAATTGCGCAAAACCCAAAGTAACAGTCTAAAGTATTTAAAATCCTAAGGAAACTATGCGAAGTCTCGCGCACACAAAATCAATAAAAAGAGTCTAACGAAAGCAATAAAATGTTTTGTAAAGTCTTAACCAACTAATAGTTGATCAAGAATGGCCACGGAATGGCCCACTTGCTCGGCTCCTGGCTACAAGAAGTAGCCTCTATAGTGCTCATCTCCTCAGCGGCACTCCTAGCAACTTCAACATCCGCAGAACTCAACGGATAAACGGCTTCAGCATCTCCCCAATCTATAACTTCATCTGACTCGTCAAAATCCAAATCGGACTCCGTCACTTTGACTGGCCCCTCATCAGGCTCCTCATCAGTGCCATAGCTAAGACATCCTAAGCCGCCACTTTGAACGATTGACTCCTTCACAGCTGGAGCAACATGCGGCTCTTCCTTCTCCAAACCAGCTCCTGCAATATCCAAAACAGAAAAATCTTCCTCCAATTTGCTCCCAATCTGGGGCGGAGGTGTTACAACATGAATAGGCATAGGGGCAGGCATATCAGAAAGCACAAAATAGGATTTCTTTTCAGAAACCACATTACAAGTTACTGGCCACATGGGGTCTTTCTTCTTTGCTTTCTGGGCAAAGACGATGGAATGTTTCCCTACTTTGAAGGTCAATGTCCCTGAGCCAACATCTATAACTGCACTAGCAGTGTGCAGAAATGGTCTACCCAAAATGATAGGAATGTGAGCATCCTCGGGCATATCTAACACAATGAAGTCAACTGGGAAAAAGAACTTTCCTATTTGCACAGGGATGTCCTCTAAGACTCCTATTGGCTGAACTGTAGAACGATCGGCCATCTGTACTGTCATGTTAGTAACTGCAAACCTAGTCAATTTCAATTTCCTAGCCAGACTCAAAGGCATAACACTAATACCGGCCCCTAGGTCACACAATGCCTTCTCAATAGAAAAGTTGCCAATATTACATGGGACTGAAAAACTACCTGGGTCTTCTAGCTTATGAGGTGCAGTATGAGTCAAATAAGAACATGACTCCTCAGTTAGTGCGATAGATTGCACAGTACCAAGTGACTTCTTTTTAGATAAAAGTTGCTTCATAAATTTCATGTAAGCAGGCACTTGATTAACTAATTCAAGAAAATGAACTTGTACATTTAAGCTACGAATAACATTTTCAAATTTGTTAAACGATACCTGTTCCTTCGTCGGCACCAATCTCTCCGGATAAGGGGCTGTAAGAAGCAACTTAGCCCTCTCCTCTAGGTCTCTCATGCCGGCGTCAGTGGATTTAGGCTGAAAATCCATTACCTTGTCTTTGTTGTAGCTCGACCCTTCTTCAGACCGTCTTAAAAATGAACCATTAATCATCATCGGGTCATACTTTGGAACCGGGACTGACCCTTCAGCATTTGGGTCTTGACTTAATATTTTCGGAGTCGTCGTACCCCGAAATAAGTGGTCCCTCAAGTTATCTGGCATTGGAGGACGAAAAGGTTGATGATCAGCAACGCTGTCAGTCGATCGACCATGTAGGTCAGTCGATCGACTGACTTCTACAGAACCAGAAGCTGCATTGTTGCGTGTTTCAGTCGATCGACCGGGTACGTCAGTCGATCGACTGACATACCTACTGATCGTCTTTTTCTTGATATTGTTCGTTACAGCCTTCTTCTTACTTGGTTCCACCTCACCTTTTTCAGCGACATCCTCAACCATAGCGGGCCCATCAAGGGTAGACCCACTCCTCAAAGTAATAGCATTTAGAGTCTCTTTTTGATCTGGCTATGACGGTAAATGCCCCGGAGCTCTTGTTGCACTCTTGCTTGCCAATTGGGCAATTTGACTCTCCAACATTTTCATACCGGCCTCTCTATCTTGAGACTCCTTTAGCAACAAATTTTTCAACTCGGAAAAATCGGAGCCATGGGACTGCTGCTGCTGCTGCGGGACATACGGAGGCTTTTGGTACGGCTGCTGCTGCTTATGAGGGGGCACATAATTCTGCTACTGCTGCTGCTGTGGACCCGGATTAAGGACATTATGGTTGGTCCACCTCAAATTGGGGTGGACATTAGAGGAATCGGGATATGTACCAGTCTGGCTATAATGTTGAAAGGCATCACATACTTCAGTCGAACTAGGACAAAAATCCGAAACATGTCCCTCAGCTCTACATCTTTTGCATAAAAAGGGACCGTCTGAAACAGCATTAACCTTGTATATACCTCCTTTTTGGGATCCCCCGAAGTCTATCTTGTCGAATCTCGCAGTAAAGGCCTCTATTGCAGCTACAGCAGGTGATTCAGCTGATCTTCTCTGATTTCCTCTAGAATTCCCATGATCAGCTTTATGGGTGGCAATGTCATCAATGATTTTCCGCCCCTTTATCTCACCACTATTTTCTTGAAATCTCCCATTTGCTGCAGCATCTAGGATAGCTCTTTGATCATCTTAAAGACCATTGTAGAATTGGTTGCACATAAACCATTTCTCACACCCATGGTGCAGAATAGTTCGCACCAGCTTCTTGAAAGGGACACATGCCTCATGAAAATCCTCATTAGGACCCTGTTTAAAGCTCATGATCTGAGCTCTAATCACTTTGGTCTTCGATGCAGAAAAGTATTTCTTATAAAACGCTAAGGCCAGAGAATTCCAGTCCGTTACCCATTAGCAGCTCGATCCAAATCTCGGTACCATTCCCTTGCAGCATCACGAAGCGAGAATATGAACATAGTCTACATCACCTGGTCCTGGGTCACACCTGCTGGTGGAGGTATGGAACAGCAGTAATCAATGAATATCTCCATATGTTTGGCTGCATCTTCATTTGCAGGTCCCCCGAATTGGTTTCTCTCAACCAAGTTAATATAAGACGGTTTCGGCTCGAATTTTCTATCCGTCCCTGGTAATGCGAATCCCTTATAGAGATTCTCAGCTGTCGACTCCGAGTGACTAGCTATACTTGCTTCTTCAGCCATATCTGGAGATGTGACGGTCTCAGCTGATGAAGTAGAAATAGGAGATGAAGGTGGATCCTCCTCGAATAGCTAGTTCTCGTAGTAACTGGACAGAGTACTCAGCTCTTCCTCTGTCGGCAATACTCTAGATGATTGTCTCAACTCGCGCAAAGTCTTATCAATCTCAAGATTGAACGGTAGTAATTCACCACACTGTGACCTGCGCATAAGAGGAAACTACAAGTAGAATATGAGAATAGTTTAAGGAACAAATGTCCCTTAAACTGAGAAAAGACTAAAATAAAAAAAAACTAAAAATTTAAACAATTGCCTCCTCGGCAACGGCGCCAAAATTTGATACCGTCGAAGAGTACCAAAGATAAATTTATATTTCCAAACTACTACTATAGCTAGTGGCAGTCAGGGTCGAACCACAGAGAAGCGATGCAATTATTAGTTGTCTGATTTTAGTCTTAAAGTAACAAATGAGTGGGGGTTTGTTTTGAGTGATCTATAGCTAAATGCAGTAAAAGTAAACTAAAGAAATGAATGAAATCAAATAATAAAAGGATGCTAAGATGGTCGGTTCACTATAGTTTCGGCGGCAGTATCCTAGGTAAGTCAGAAATAAACACATGAGACGGGAAAATAAGAAGTCCTCTCGGTCCATTCTTAACAGGTATCATCTTTCGATCTCACTACAGGTCCCTAATATCACTAATGCTAACTTTCGTCCTGAAAAGTGACTTAAAAGTCTAAATTAATTTATCTCTCGATCTTATTAATTTAGTCGTCTTAATAAGTGATACGTGCATATTCTATACACTTTATTTGCGGTTTTGGCACGTATTTCCATGCATAATTGCTAGCTTAAGGCTACTATTTCTCCCGAAACGGTTTACTTTGCATTTTCTATGATTCATTGTAGGAATGAATGGAAGTAAGCTAAATCAAGCCTAAATCGTCTTCTGGAGGCAGCTTTTGGGAAGCTTGGAAGAAGGGAGTTCAGACTCACTCACCTCAGGATGCGTGCTTGGAGTGAAGAGCTGATTTGAAGAGAGAAAGAAGCCACTACACAACTCAGTCCACTCGATCGACCATGTTGTACAGTCGATCGACCGTTGAAGTACAGCAGAAGCTACTGTTCTGAATTGACCAGTCGATCGACCAGTCTGCGAGCTGCGTTTAATTCTTCGTGTTAGACTTTTAAAAGCCCAATTTGTAATTAAATTTTGGCATCGCTTATCAGTAGAACGCAGCTACAATTTTAGGTTATGTTTTTCATTATTCAAGAACTCAGTTTTAGATTTAGTCTAGAGGCAAGAAAGAGGGACGACGAATCCCGAATTCAATTAATTTGTTCATCATTTTAATTAATAAGTTTTATGCAAATTCTTCCTTCTTTAATTTCTTGTTATTTCAATTCTTATTTTTACCAATTTAATTTCAGCAATTAAGTTCTTACCCTTTTGTCTTAAATTCAATTCAATCATGTCAAACTTGTTCCTTGTTATCAATTTTGCAATTGTTTTAGTTTTGATTATACGTAGCTAATTTCCTTGATTGGGAACGAGGTGAGCCATGGCATAAATTAGGACTGCTTTGTTAGTATGAATTCCTCCGTATCGATCTTGTTGTCTTTTGATAAACCTTTTTACTAGATTGAAAGATTAGTAATTAAAATTATCATTAGATTGGAATTTCCCTTGAGCGAAAGCTTTGAGAAATTCTTGGGAATTAGAAGACCGTAAGGTAATTTTGAGCATTGATCGAAAGGCTTGTTCATACTCCCTGAGACCGTATTATAGGACTTCTGCTACTTTGCTGACCTGATCTTAGCCATGGTGAACCGAAGTTCCCGATCTTCTTTTTATCTTGTTGAGAAATTCTTATTTTAGCAATTAGTCAAATTAGTCAACCAATTTAAACCCCCCCCCCCCCAATAATTGTTACTTTTATGGACTGAAATAAGCAAATAGAATTGATCTTGTCTCTCTGTGGTTCGACCCTTACTATCACTATATATAGTAGTAGTTTGGAAAATTATAAATTTAACTTTGATACTAAACGACGGTATCAAAATTTGGCGTCGTTGCCGGGGAGACGGAGTAATTCTGTTTGCTTTATTTTTAGTTTATTTTTCTTGTCTCAAGGAACTTTGGTTCCTTGAGGCCGTTGCTCACCTTTGCTTCTAGTTTTGCTTTTGCACAGTTAGAAGACAGGTTTTTGAGAGGAAGGCTTGAGTACTCTCAGTTCTGCGAATATGGCTACAATATATGATAATCTTCAGCCAAAGGAGCACCACCTTCCAAAGGGGCACGTTTTACCTAGCCCCAGTACCGGTAACTTCGAATTTCGTTCCTCTTATATCGATCTAGTGGAGCGAAATCAGTTTGCTGGTGTGCCGGATGAGGACCCCTTGAAGCATATGGAAATTTTCACAGACTACTGCTGTTCCATACATATACCAGCTGGGGTGACTCAGGATGAAGTAAAGGGGGTGATGTTCTTATACTCCTTGAAGGATTCGGTGCGAGATTGGTACCGCTACCTTGATAGGGTACCTGCTGGAGTCACAGATTGGACATCTCTAGCATTAGACTTCTACAAGAAGTACTTCCCGCTTTCAAAGACTGATGCCTTAATGAGTAAAATTACAAATTTCCAGCAAGAAGCTGATGAGGGTTTTTGTGAGGCATGGGGACGTTTCAAAAGTTTGGTCCGAGTTGTCCCTCACCATGGTTTCCAGCAGTGGTATCTTTGCAACTTATTCTACAATGCTTTATATGATGATTACAAGGTCATCCGGACCCTTGTTGCGAATGGTAGGTTCCAAAACAATACCGGTTAGAATAGAGGTTGGAACACTATTGAGGAGATGGCGGTCCATAGAGCTGAGTTTGGGAGTTCACGTGGAAATTCACGAAAGCAAAGTGATGAAATGAGTACCGTTGTGACACTCATTACTTCTATTACTGCCTGTCTCGAGAAGCTCAAGGCCTCTGAAGTTTCCAAGGAAAGAGTTGAAACTCCTGTCCATAATCCAGATGAGACCGCGAAGTTGAGAGAAATGGTCCAAACTCTTTTGGTTCAAGTGGCGAATATAGAACCAGCCGGGATTGACTCCTCAAAGAATTTTGTGAAGCAGTTGGAGAAAATAGAGGCTAAGCAAGTCGCCAATTCTTCAAGCAAATGTGAAGGGCTAATTGAAACGATTAATGCCATTAATCTCAGAAGTGGCCTCTCTTATGAAGGTCCCGACAAGCCAAGAGGATACTTGGGAAATGATGAAGAAGCTAGTTTAATTTCTGGTGCAAAAACGAGCTCAATTGCCAGTACTTCTAGTCGATCGACCACTACTATCAGTCGATCGACTGGAGCGTCAGATGAAAAAGTTTCTGATCAGAAACTATTCACGCCCAGCATAAGCAGTCGATCGACTGACACCAACAGTCGATCGACTGAGACTCCTGACGAAGAAGTCTCTGTCGAGGAACTGTTCACACCCAACCAGTTTGGTCGATCGACTGTGACCAATGGTCGATCGACCGGGATTCCAGTGTAGGATGCAAATCCGTCAACTAGTTTGCATGATTCTACACTTATTGATGATTTGACGGAGGTTTTAAACTTACGGAAGCCGAAGGTTACTGATCCTACGGCCAGTGTTGCAGTCCCGTATCCGGAGCGTTTAAAGAACACTAAGATGGAGCGCAAGTTTGGTAAGTTTTTGGAGATGGTCCAAAATTTTGAGGTAAGAATTCCTTTCACTGATCTAATTACCCAGGTACCCTCTTACGCAAAATTTATGAAAGACATTTTAAATCGTAAGAGAAATTCTCGTGATGATGGTAATGTTGCTTTTGTGGAAGAATGCAATGCTCTTTCACAAATTAATATACCACTTAAATTAAAGGACCCGGGTAGTTTTTCAATTCCTTGCACTATAGGTAACCACGAAATTCGAAAGGCCCTTTGTGATTTAGGGGCTAGTGTCAGTGTCATGCCATATTCTGTTTGCGAAAGGTTAAATATTGGTAGACTCAAGGTGACCAATATTACCGTTCAAATGGCAAATAGATCGACTCAGAGACCTATAGGAGTTCTAGAGGATGTACCCATTCGAGTGGGTAAGTTTTTTATTCATGTCGATTTCGTCGTTTTAGACATTGCTGAGGACAGACAAATACCTATTATTTTAGGTAGACCATTTTTACATACAGCTGGGGCTGTAATAGATGTCAAACGTGGAATCATAACCTTAGAGGTAAGGGATGACACCATTGAGTTCAGTCTTGCTCGCAAGGCGACTGAACCTGCTGATGATGATACGTGTTATTCCATTGATATTGTTGACAGGGCTGTTACTTGTAATTGGAGGGAATCCTTAGCCAATGATCCCTTAGCTGATCTAACCCGTTTAGATGAGTGTGCAGGTAATATAGTGGAGAATGCTGAGGAGCCAGATGCTTTGGTAGCCTCAATGGAAAGCTACGAGCTCACAGAGGAAAAAGATGAGATGCTCTTGAGCCTGGCAAACGAGAATTTGGTAAACACCTGCTATTCCATTAAAGCTGATTCTGTCTGTGCTGTAGAGGTAAAGGTACCTGACCGTAAGCCACTTCCTCCCAATCTTAAGTATGTTTCTCTAGATGATACGGAGCAGTACCCAGCTATTGTTAGTGCTAAGCTTAATGATGACCAGTTGTCTGCTTTGATGTGTGTGCTTAAGAAAAACAGGAAGGCTCTAGGTTACTCTTTGGATGACATTAAGGGCATCAGCCCTGATGTTTGTATGCATAGGATAGAGCTGGAGGAAGGCCACAAGCCTTACAGACATGGTCAACGCAAGTTGAACCCGAAGATGCAGGAAGTTGTTATGGCTGAGGTGATGAAACTACTCGATGCAGGTATTATATATATAGTTGACAACTCCAAGTGGGTTAGCCCAGTTCAGGTAGTTCCGAAGAAAGAAGGGACTACTGTGGTTAAAAATGAGAAAAATGAATTAATACCGACACGAGTTGTCACAGGGTGGCGGATGTGCATTGATTATAGACAGTTAAATGCCGCCACCAAGAAAGACCATTTCCCTCTCCCATTTGTTGACCAAATGACTAAAAGACTTGCTTCTAACAAATTTTTCTGTTTTCTAGACGGATATTCAGGGTTCTTTCAGATCCCTATTCATCGGGATGATCAGAGTAAGACCAGTTTTACCTGTCCACAGGGTGTTTTTGCATATCGTAGAATGCCTTTCGGATTGTGTAACGCCCCTGCTACCTTTCAGAGGTGCATGATGGGGATTTTTTCTGATTATATAGAGAATATTATGGAGGTATTTATGGATGATTTCTCAGTTTATGGTAGTGACTTTGATCGTTGTTTAGCTAACCTTGATAAAGTCATGCAGCGTTGTATTGATGTTAATCTTGTTTTAAACTGGGAAAAGTGTCAGTTTATGGTCAATGAGGGAGTTGTGTTAAAGCATCTAATATCTGATAAAGTTATACATGTTGACAAAGCAAAAGTGCAGGTGATTGAGCAATTGCCTCCTCCCGTGAATGTTAAAGGAGTGAGGAGTTTCCTTGGTCACACTGGTTTTTATCGGCGTTTCATTAAGGATTTTTCAAAAATTGCTAAACCACTTACACAATTGCTCCTTAAGGATGCTGTCTTTGAATTTAGTGATTAGTGGCTTTCCGCTTTTAACAGGTTAAAGGAGGCTCTAGTTTCTGTACCAATCATTCAGCCGCCTGATTGGTATCTCCCATTTGAGATTATGTGTGATGCCAACGATTATGCGATCGGTGCAGTTTTGGGACAGCGAAAGAACAAAGCTTTGAATGCCATCCACTATGCGAGCCGAACTCTGGATGAGGCTCAAGTCAATTATTATACCACTGAGAAAGAGTTTCTAGTTGTAGTTTTTGCCTTAAACAAATTTCGGTCTTATTTGTTAGGTTCTAAGGTCACTGTTTATACTGACCATGCAGCGCTGAAGACACTCTTTCTCAAGAAGGATGCGAAGCCGAGGCTTTTGAGGTGGATACTCCTTTTGCAGGAGTTTGATTTGGAGATCAAAGATAAGAAAGAGGCAGATAATGTGGTGGCTGACCAATTATATCGCCTGCAGCTGACAGAAAGGGAGGATTCGTTACCTATTAATGATTCTTTTCCTGATGAGAGTCTGTTAGCTATTACTACTTCAGGGTCTTATCCACCTCCGTGGTTTGCTGATTTTGCTAACTTTTCTTTGTGACGGAGTAAGATACCACCCGAGCTTTCTTGGCAGCAGAAGAAGCGGTTTGCTTATGATGCTAGACAATACTTTTGGGATGATCCTTATGTTTTCAAGGAATGCGCAGACGGTCTCATTCGGGGATGCGTTCCTCAATGGGAGGTGACGGATTTCCTAGAAGCTTGCCACTCTTCTGCTTATGGTGGTCATCATGGTCCGTCAAGGACTGTAGCTAAGGTACTCCAATCTGGTTTCTATTGGCCAACTTTGCATGCAGATAGTCGCAATTTTGTTGCTGAGTGCGACGCTTGTCAAAGATCGGGGAATATTTCCAAGAGACATGAGATGCCACAGGTAGGCATTCTTGAGGTTGAGATTTTCGATGTCTGGGGCATTGATTATCAAGGACCTTTTCCGAGCAGTCAAGGTAATAAATATATCCTCGTAGCTGTAGATTATGTGTCCACATGGGTGGAAGCTATTGCTACTCCCCATGGCGATGCAAAAGCCGTGATTAAACTGTTTAGAAAGATTATTTTCCCTCGTTTTGGTGTCCCTCGGGTTTTCATTAGAGATGGGGGAATGCATTTTAAAGAGAAATAACTTAGTGCTTTATTGACTAAATTCGGTGTCCAACATCGTAGAGGTTTGGGGTATCATCCCCAAACTAGTGGTCAGGTTAAGATTTCTAACAGGGAACTGAAAGAAGTTTTAGCTAAAGTTGTTTCTAAATCACGGAAAGATTGGAGTCTTAAGTTAGATAATGTCTTATGGGCTTATAGGACCGCGTTTAAAACGCCAATCGGGATGTCACCATACCGATTGATTTATGGTAAGACATGTCATTTGCCTGTTGAGTTAGAGCGTAAGTCTTGGTGGGCTATTTGTGATTTGAATTTGGAAACTAACCTCACTCGTGAGAAACGCATGACACAACTGAGTGAGTTGGAGGAATTTAGGCTGCTGGCCTATGACAATGCAAGGATCTACAAAGAGAAAACAAAGCGCCGGCACGACAAGAGAATCATCAAGCACGAGTTCCATATTAGCGATAAGGTACTTCTTTTTAACGCTCGTATCCGTTTATTTCCTGGTAAGCTGAAATCCAGGTGGACTGGCCCCTATACGGTCACAGCAGTTACAAAGTTCGGATCAGTTGAATTGGAGACCTCTGTTGGAGAAAAGTTCAAAGTTAATGGCCAATATGTGAAGCATTTTCACGGATCAGATGAATTTGTTGGGAAAGTCGAGGTATTGTACTTCGACCCGTTATCAGATGATGCAAAGTGAGGTAAAAAGGTCGTGCAGGACCTCTTAAACCAGCGCTAACCGGCAGGCAACCCGGGCTGTAATTAATTGTATTTAGGAATTTTATTTTGTTATTTCATTTAATTTGCATTTTGAGTTTTTTGTTTTATTTATTTTCTTTTAATTTGCAATTTCTTGGTTTGGAAAATATGTGCGCCTTTGATAATTTTTGCAGGAATTTATTTTATGCAAAGTGCGTAGGTGGTTTACTGGATGTTTGTGAGAGAAAGACGGGAAATTATGATGGCAAAATGAATTTCTGACGATATTAAGTTTAATTGCCAGCGTTGGCAGTCGATCGACTAAGTTACTCAGTCGATCGACTGAAAAGGAACAGGTCAGAGGCTACTGTATACGGAGCTTGGTCGATCGACTCGGCAATATAGTCGATCGACTGAAGGGAAAAGTCCAGAAGCTGTCTTAAACGAAGACTGGTCGATCGACCGTGTCAGGTGGTCGATTGACCACAGCGCGGGTTCAGAATGCATTCTAATAAGGGGAGTTTTCTTCCTTATCTCATTCATTCATTCATATTCCTAAAATCAGAAAATCAAAGGCAAACCCTATTTTCTTCCCTTTTCTCGCGATTTCCCTGCAAATCCCGTCTTATTCTCGAATTTTCTTGCTTAAATCTTCAAGTTCTCGTCAAAGGTATGCTCTAATCTCATTTCCATCCTTTATTTTCGATTTGTATTGAAGTTTTATGCCAAATTTTCGAGCATTGTGCCTTTGAGTCGGAAAAATCGATATGGGAAAATCGATTTTGGGGATTGTTTTCTTGTCAATTTTATGCTTTAGTTGCTTGTTCTACCCTTTCCCCCTTGATTTTCGAAACTAATTAGCAACTAGGAGGTGTTTAATGCCATTTTCCCCAAAATTTCGAAACCCTAATTTGTTTTTCAATTTCTGATTTTGTTTCGGGTTTTCATAAATTGACATTGTTATGGGAAGCTTGTTGCTAATTTGTTGTTTGCAGGTAAAAAAGATGACTAAAGGAAAGCAGCAAATGTACGAAGGGCAGTCGAGTCAGAGAGCTGCCAAACGACCTCGGGGTCCGCCGCTGATGATTGAGGACACCATGGATAGTCTACCTGACTATCCGCAGATTATCTTTTCCACTTCTACTCAGCGTGCTAAGTTTGCTCTTTTTGCTGCGAAAATGAAAGTTACTGCCACCCGTTTTCTACACAAGCCTACTTTAAAAAAATTAGGCTGTTTTGAGTCTGTTGTGTCCCTGCTAAATGGGACAGGAATGACGGGTCTTGTGGACATGGCTGAGTTCACGTATTACATTCTGACCCTCGAGTTCTTTTCGTCTTATGCTTTTAACTCGGCCTCTTTTGAGGAAAATAAGACTAGTGCTTGCATCTCTTTTCGGCTATTCAATGTCAACTACTCCTTGACATTAGCCGACTTTGCTGGATTTTTGGGTCTTTATTTTGAGGGTAGAACCTCGGAAACTTCTGATGTTCATCGAGTCATGTGGTCATATATTAGTGACTTTTACGGGCCTAAGAGGACGGGCACTTCCGTCCACTTACCCCATCTTCGTTATTTTCTACGGCTAATGGGTAACACCATTTTCGGCCGTAAGGAGTCGAATAATGTGAATACTATTGAATTGTCGATTTAAGCGGGCTATCTGAACATTGAAAGTCGGATAGCCCGTATCTATAACATCGCTTATTTTACTGCCGCTCACTTTCAGACTGTAAGTGAGGGCACTTTGGCCACTATTGCTTGTGACGGGTTGGTGACGCGTATCGCCAACCGTTTAGTTCTACTTTTCCCTCGAGAGGAGGCCCCTATAGACCCTGACCTACGCTTCATGGATCTTGCCTACGCGCAGTCCGTGAATTGGATCGATAGTAGGAGACGGTGGAAGATCGATTCTTTCATCTGCGACCCCATCCCCGTCCTTGGCTACCCTCCTATCCTGCCCCTCACCACTGTTTCGGGGGCAGCTCGCCCGCCCTTGCCTAGTTACAGGCTCCCTATTATGGCGGGTACTACTACTGTTAGCACTTCGAGGAGAGCTCATGCCTCCTCTTCTCAGGCACCCTCTCCCTCCACTCCTGCTCCCACCGGCTTCCCGGTCACTTTCCGTCCCCCTCCACCTACTGTTATCCCTCCGGTCATGGACCAAAGGGGGATGTCACGTGTGTTGACTGAGTTGTGCAGGAGCTTTGACCAGCACCGACTTGACACGGCCTTGGCCCTGTACCCAGTTTACGAGGAGTACGCCCGGGGAGGGATGCTTCCACAGGGTGCCTGGACTCACCCGTCCTTCTTTGTCCCTCCGGTGGGCGGTTACCCTCGTCCTGCTAGGAGACCTCCTACTACTACTACTACTGCCGCTGCTGCTGCGGAGGAGGAGAGCGACTCGGGGTCCGGAGAGTCTAGTGGTGAAGAGTACGATGGTGGCGATTAGATGCTTGTGACCTCCCCTGTTTTTGGCTGGTTTGGGGAGGTCGTCTTTTGTGAGTTTCCGAACCTTCTTTATTAGTTTCCTTTTTATTTTATTATGCTTTTATTCTTCCCTATTTCTGCTGGTGATTTGCTGCTGAGCACAATTAGGGCATTGTGCGTTTTGGTTTGGGGAGGGTATTTGCATATTTCTTTTGCATCTGCATTTGTTTTTTATTGCATTTCAGTCACACGGTTACTGCATTTTAGCTTTTTTTTTGGGAAAGGTAAGCTTCTCATTAAATAATTAAACCAAGCCCATTACATCATTGTTGAAAGATAAGCACTACACTTATCCTAATTCTTACAAATTATATCAATCCAATCCAAAGCTTTACTATTCTTGCTACCAATTCTAATACTACTCAACCTTAGCCGAACTTCATTATGAAGCTGTCTGACTAAGCATTCAGGTCTAAGCAGTAGCATATCCACCCTGCATTTGTTCCTGCACCACCAAATGTTCGTCATCAATGCTGCCATTACAACTGCTATCACTCGTTTCCTTGCCAAACTTCGTGATCTCCATTTTATCCACCAGTCACAACACTTCTCTGCAGGCAACTGGAAAGGACACCAACTGTGGACCAAAGCCCTGCATTTCCTACTGTATTCACACCTAAAAAATAGGTGCTCATGATCCTCCTCAACCAGTCCACACAGGAAACAGAGATTATCAGTAATAATCTGCATTTTCATGAGCCTATCTTGTGTGAGTAGTCTCTCCTGAGCTATTAGCCACATACAGAACCTATGCCTGGGCACCATCCACCGCACTGTCATCAATGCTGCCCATCTGACTTTCTCAATATCAGGTCGAAGAAACTTGTATCCCTGCTTAATGGTATATTGCCCTGTCATTTGTCCCACATTACCATAAAATAATTGATGAAAAATAGTCTTCACTTGACAATTTTTGCGCCAAGCCCAACTACTATTGATTGATGGTTCATACTCCTTCCAAGTGCATCTTTTGATATAGATGGAATGCACCCATTTGACCCACAAGTGGTCTGCTTTCTGCTCAATCCACCAGACGTACTTTCCTAGTGCTGCAATGTTCCAGTCATACAGGTTCTTTATCCCAAGCCCTCCTTGATTAAATGGACGACATATAGCATCCCAAGCCACCAGAGCAGGACCTTCCTGATGCTCAGTACCATGCCAGAGAAACCGTCTGCACACTGCTTTAACCTTGGCTATAACAGTTTTGGGAATGATAAAAATTCGTGCCCAATAAGAATGGAGGGAACTTAGGACTGATTGCACAAGAACCAGTCTACCAGAATAAGCCAACTTTCTAGCCCCTAATCCCCTTATTCTCTCAACAACTTTCTCTACCAAACAATGGCATTCCAAGACTGACAGTCTTTTAGGAGACACATTGATCCCCAAATACTTAAAAGGCACCTTATCAGGTTTCATACCAGTCTCAGTCTCAATCTCAGTAACCATCTGCTCAGTCATACCATTACAATAAAAATTAGACTTCTCCTTGTTCATTTGCAAAGCCTGAAGCCTTAGAGAAATAACCAAAAGCATTCAATAATAATTCAATACTCTTCCTATCCCCCTTACAGAACATGATCAGGTCGTCAGCAAAACAAAGGTGAGTCAGTCCAATGTGTTTGCAAAGAGGATGGTGCCTGAACTGTCTATGTCTCTGAACTACCCCCAAGATCCTACTAAGGTATTCAATGCAAATCCTAAATTAACCGGTCATGAATGCCTGAACTGTCTATGTCTCTGAACTTCATTTTAGCTTGCATTTGTGTTAATTTCAAAAAAAAAAAAAAAATAGTGGAGTCGGATTGGAGTTTATTAATGATGATTTTGCACTATTAGTCAAATATGCCATTCCTTGCCTTTTCACAGCTGCTTAGCGAGAATTAAAAGTGATTTCTCAAATTTTGTTATGGAATTCATTTCGGGTAATTAGACTTGGCAAACTACTTATACTTTCTGAGATACAGAGCCTTTAACTGGTGACATTCATGACCGGTTAATTTAGGATTGAGAGTAGTACTCCCTTCATTTCATGTTTTGCACGTGTATGAGTTTTGATTGCTTATTGCCTAAACGCATCGGTTTGTGGTCGGTATTGCATGTTTTGAGAACTATTGCATCTTCCCCTTTCTCATTTTACCCCATTAACTCCACTATAAGCCATATCTGCCAGTTGCCCTTAACTACATCCCATACTTAGCCTACCATTGTGCCAAGCTAGGAAGTAGTAGAGGAATTTTTCGAATTATAAGCAGTTTTGGTTCGTTTTTGTAATGTTGGAGTGAGTATTTATGAGAAGTGGAGGAATTGCAAGAGTGTCAGCCTGAAGAAAAACAAAGGCGGAAATCAGAAAAATGAAAAAAGGAGGATGTTCACCTGGGCATAGAGCACTGGAATGCACAGGGTGGTCGATCGACTGCCATCACTGGTTGATCGACCACAGCTCAGAAGTTGAAAAAAAATAGAATGAAAAGAAAGAAAAAAAAAAGGAATAATAAGAAATTTGAAAAAATAATAATTTGGTTGAATTGAGAACACGCCTCATGTGCTTATTTCATGAATTGGAGGTGTTTGTTTTGGGATATTGTGTTGCTTAGTCTTTTAAAGGCATGGTTTATATTTCGAGTTGGAGGAACGGGATACGGTTTTTGATGGTTTGTTAGGTACTAGCTTGGCTCTTACCTTCACATTTCCATACTTGTTTTGCCCTTTCTTTCCCACTTAGCCTCACATATCCAAATTTTGCAATAGTTCGGCATGTAATAGTCCTTGACGGTGGTTATGCGTGTGTACGGTAGCTAGAATCATTATTCATACTAGTCATGCATACATGTTTTGTCGGTCGTAGTTTAGGTGAGAGTCTGTATTTTCTTCCCTCTCTTTTACATATATTCTTACCATTTGCTTTGCTAAGAGAAGAGTGACCCGGGAGAGTCAAAATTTATGAGTCTTGCAAGGTCGAACACCGGATTTAATTCCATGACATGCATAAGTTTGTTCACTTGATTTGAGCTTTGCTGTAGTTGACTATGTGCATTAAACGGTTTGGCATTGACTTGTAGCTAGCTCTAAGATATACTCCTTTCCATTAGGTTTTTATATGGGTCATAGTGCTTGCTTGGGGACAAGCAAGGTTTGGTTTGGGGAAATTTGATACGTGCATATTCTATACACTTTATTTGCGGTTTTGGCACGTATTTCCATGCATAATTGCTAGCTTAAGGATACTATTTCTCCCGAAACGGTTTACTTTGCATTTTATATGATTCATTGTAGGAATGAATGGAAGTAAGCTAAATCAAGCCTAAATCGTCCTCCGGAGGCAGCTTTTGGGAAGCTTGGAAGAAGGGAGTTCGGACTCACTCACCTCGAGATGTGTGCTTGGAGTGAAGAGCTGATTTGAAGAGAGAAAGAAGCCACTACACAGCTCAGTCTAGTCGATCGACCATGCTGTACAGTCAATCGACCGTTGAAGTACAGCAGAAGCTACTGTTCTGAATTGGCCAGTCGATCGACCATGCTGATCAGTCGATCGACCAGTCTGCGAGCTGCGTTTAATTCTTCGTGTTAGACTTTTAAAAGCCCAATTTGTAATTAACTTTTGGCATCGCTTATCAGTAGAACGCAGCTACAATTTTAGGTTATGTTTTTCATTATTTAGGAACTTAGTTTTAGATTTAGTCTAGAGGCAAGAAAGAGGGACGACGAATCCCGAATTCAATTACTTTGTTCATCATTTTAATTAGTAAGTTTTATGCAAATTCTTCCTTCTTTAATTTCTTGTTATTTCAATTCTTGTTTTTACCAATTTAATTTCAGCAATTAAGTTCTTACCCTTTTGTCTTAAATTCATTCAATCATGTCAAACTTGTTCCTTGTTATCAATTTTGCAATTGTTTTAGTTTTGATTATGCGAAGCTAATTTCCTTGATTGGGAATGAGGTGAGCCATGGCATAAATTAGGATTGCTTTGTTAGTATGAATTCCTCCGTATCGATCTTGTTGTCTTTTGATAAACCTTTTTACTAGATTGAAAGATTAGTAATTTAAATTATCATTAGATTGGAATTTCCCTTGAGCGAAAGCTTTGAGAAATTCTTGGGAATTAGAAGACCGTAAGGTAATTTTGAGCATTGATCGAAATGCTTGTTCATACTCCCTGAGACCGTATTATAGGACTTCTGCTACTTTGCTGACCTGATCTTAGCCATGGTGAACCGAAGTTCCCGATCTTCTTTTTATCTTGTTGAGAAATTCTTATTTTAGCAATTAGTCAAATTAGTCAATCAATTTCAAACCCCCCCCCCCCCCCCCAATTAATTGTTACTTTTATGGACTGAAATAAGCAAATAGAATTGATCTTGTCTCTCTGTGGTTCGACCCTTACTATCACTATCTATAGTAGTAGTTTGGAAAATTATAAATTTAACTTTGATAATAAACGACGGTATCAATTAGGCAGTCTTTTTCCCTCCCCTATCTTTCGATCTTATCGGGTCGGTCAATTCCTAAACATTCAACTAGTCGCGTGCACTTGATTCGTCAAATATAGAAATTAAATTAATTAAAACGAAGGTAATCTCACGTGGCCGGTCGATCGACCAAGTAGGCCAGTCGATCGACCATGGCGCGATTTCAGGTCATACAATTCTACGCCGCCTACTGTACAGATTCCCTACATCCTAGCACAAGGGGTTTAGCTAGTCATGATATTAATAATAACAGCAATGGAATTGATAAATAAAACGATAGAATTCCTAATCGAAATAGCTAAATAGATAACTAACATAAATCGATAAATTGGCTTTCGGGAAATTGTTCTAGCAATTCTAATCTATGAGTGAATGAAAGAAAAATTGAAATTATAGAACAAAGGAATGCCAGTAGAAAGCAGGAAGAACCTTGAAAGCACGAACGAAAATAAGCCAACAAAACCGATTGTATTGAATGATTAAACTTGAATGCAAACCCTAATTATTTCCCTAACTAACTGATAAAGACTTGATGATCAAACTGGATGATAACTTTCTGAGGAGGAGTTACGTTATAAAGGAATTATCACGTAACCTAATCCTCCTAACCAAAATTACAATGGGCTTTCTAATTCTCGATCTTTTAACTTGCGTCAGAATCACGGTCTGGTCGATCGACCACAAGGACCAGTCGATCGACCAACCTACGCTGTACAACAGCTTTTGTTCTTCGTTCTCTGGTCGATCGACCATGTAGGTCAGTCGATCGACCACTGTAGCTGGTAGTCGCTTCTAAATTCTTCATAAAGTTGTTTTTCGGGCCTCGAAATGCGCACCAAGTTCGTTTCTTGTGTAAATACTTCATGTCAAATGCAATGCAAGGTACTCGGGGAGGGATTTAGCTCAATTTCTACTCATTTCCGCATAAATCTGCAATATTACATAAAAATAAGAAAGTAGACGAAATGGGGTAAATAGTAGCACAAACTACATAATTGAGCTCTGAAATGCGTGTAAAATAGGGTGTAAAACATCATATAAAAGACACGCATCAGGTAAGTATGGTCGTAAACGGTTATCACGGGCCAAAGTTGGTTGCACTCAACGGGGTATAAGACGGTCTTGTATACCGGGGCTAGTAGATGGGTTTGTTGAAATCCGTCGACCAAGAGTTCTCATGGTAGAATTAGTCAAGCGTTGACTTACTGAATTTTGATAATTATGGGATGTTTCGCCCAAGCGATGCCTATTTTTGTCAAAAGACGGGTCTTGGAATCAATTTTATAATTTAGTGGGAGATCATTATATAAATGTTAAAACTTGTTTCACAAGTAAAATTAGAACATTGAATGTTAATTTTTCCTATTTTTTGTTCATTCTCATAAATGTATGACATCGCGCATTTCATCCTCCTTTAATCCTCTATTTATTATTATACTTGTTTCGTTCTTTCATAGAAAGCGGTTTCTTTGAAAGAATTCAGTAGCAATGATTGGTAACATGATTTACCAATTCACCTACATAAGCTTACAACAATTATTGCGATTATTTTACAACTTAACATCCATACATATTATAAAAAGGGGTTTAATGTTGCGAACTCTTATTATGAGTTTAAAAATAAGGAGTCAAATTTTATCAAGAGAGTCTTGATTTCGAAAGTGACACCTCCGTCATGATGATGACATATTAGTTTTAATTACTCAAGAGTAATTGAAAAGTTTGCGAAAAGAGTTTTCAAAAACACAAAGAAGACTCCAATATGATACCGTCAAATGACTCACTTCAAGAAAGGCCAAATCGATTGTTTATGCGCTAAAGAGTTTAGGCATATGATGACAATTGAACGGTTAGGTAGTCCAATTTCACAAGAAGTTGAGACTTTGCTACATGTTGCACTCACTTTATAGTAATTTACTCTTACTAAGTGTATAAACTATCGCGAATGACATGAAGAGAGGTCTTCATGAGATTCATTTTTTGCTTGTTGAAGCAAAAAGGAATGTGAAAGTGAGTGGGAGTTAACAAGAAGCAACCCTAGATGTATGTGATAGGACAATGTTGATAGAGACATCTACTCAATGGATAGGCTAGTTCCACTATCTTGGTATGAGATACCAAGTGCGGGTCATTTGTTTGTAAAGACGTTTACATGAATTGATAAAACGTACGACGTGTAGCATAGGACATTTTTGTATCGAAATGATGCTAGAGTAGCAATGATTTCGATAGGGACAAATGTACCTAAATTTGGTTTTAAATGAATGTAATCATCTATGTTTATACATAGAAGGCATCACTCATGTGATTTAAAACAAAAGGTTGTACCTACTCCTATGATAACTTGGTGGTTGGTTTTGACCACTCAAGTTAGAGGAATTTTACATTCTTCACGAAAACTAAATATTATACTATCTTGTAGATTTTAAAGTCTCTAATCCAGTGAGCCCGATTGATCAAACCTCAAGTAAATTCGTTTAACGTATAAAAGATTGGCATATTGAACAACCATTTGATTGAGAATCTTGTGGTATGTGTGCATGTATTATGTTTTCTTTTGCAAAAAAGAAACACAATAGTGAGGTGATTGACCATATACATACGGATGTGTAAGGCCGACAGTTGGTTATATATATACTTTGTTACTTTTACCGTAATGTTAAGTAGATATGAAAACCTCGTATCTATTTAATAAGACATAAAAGTGATTTTTGAAACGTGGAATATTTTCAAAATGAAGTGGTAAACCAAAATTACGACAAGTTCAAAAAGTTGATCGGAAAATTCAAAGTAATGACTTTGAAGGTCCCTAACTTGTCATTATTATACATTTGGGACCATAAATGTTTATGTTCAGAACCAATTTATGTATTTGTGAGGGTTTTCCAAAATTGAACCACTTGGTTTTTACTCCTCCAAAACGAAAACAAAGATTTTGTGGCTCATAATGTTTTCTTTCTAGAATGATTTTCAATTTTCTGGAAGACAGAGTGGGATAAATTTTGCACTTGCGGAAGTTCAACACCCACAAACTTAGTACAATGCAAGAAGATGTTCTTTATTGAGGCTTAGTGGTTATAAGGAGATACTTTTGCGATAATATTACGTTACTTTTCAAAAGTGACGAATCTTAAACCCTCATCAAAGGCTTTTCAATAGCATGAACTCTTTGTGATGGCGTGTCACCATGCAATTTGAATTGGTCTCCTTACACAAGATATGATAAGGAAGGAAACACGAGATGTTTTCGAGACTTGATTTAAGGTGAATACTTTGGTAGGTTACCTTGATCTTGTCGTAAAGGTTGCATATAAGATGTTTAAAATTTGGGTTGGTTATAGAGAGTTTATGACAACACAAATGCCTTTATCAATTCGTATGTTCTTAGCAATATAGCCTCTCATGAGGATGAGATTCGGCAAAAGAATAACGAAACTTTCTCCTTCGGTGAATTTTTGTTGATCTTGTCAATGCTAAGAAGCCTAGCATGCTTGAAAGATCCCTTTTGTGATCTATATACGTCAAAGAGTTGAAACCTTGGGTTAAATCATGTCATAAATCATAATGGTATTACTCGAGTTGTTGAGGTACCATGATGATACATGGAGTTTAGTGGGAGATAAAGTGAGTTTCTTAGTCTGAATATGTGCTTGACATATTAGTAACTAGAAATGTAGCTAAGGTGATATTTCTTAGTCTAAATATGTGTTTGACATATTAGTAACTAGGAATATTCTCGGGTGAATATTTGAGAGTAACATGGCGCATCTTAAACATCCGGATCTAATGAGATAGATCTCCATGGATATTGGCATTATAGTCAAGAGACTTATGTGATAAGATTCTTGACTCGTTCAAGTTGTTGAACAATTAATATGATGTCTTGTGCTTCCGCTGCATGATCTATTAAATATGCTAAAAGCTTCTCTTGTGAGGACATATCATATTGAGAATAAGAGAAGTCATTACCAATCATTTCCTAGTGAGTGTCACTAGATGATTATCAAGGCATCCTTGAGTACTTGAGAAGCACTGAGGATTTACTCTTGTAGTTTGGAGGAATTTATGAATTTCGTGTAAAAGGATTACACGGAAACATTCCTACGCTTATAAGATGTTATGGGCCTGTTTAAGGAATGGTTAGCATGTAAAAGTATTATGTGCATAAAGAACAATATGTATAAGAAATTATATATATAAATGTATAAGAAGTTATACATGTATATGAAGTCATACATATATGTATAAGGAGTCATACATAAAAGATGCCTCGTTAAGTACATTACAACATCCGATGTTGTAAAAGAGATAGTTGATATCCGGATATTTAATGGAACTAGATTAGTTCTATAGCCGAATATCGTCTCCCAAGAGACTGTGAAAACAGTGGGAGTGTTTGACTGGATTTAGAACCAGAGTCTAAAAACTTGTTTAGACATGTACTTAGAAAGGTTCTATGTGATGAAAAGATTACATATAACAAAAGGAAAATAGTAATGGAAATTAAAGTGATGCAATTGTTGCTAATCCTCTAGCCAAAACCGTTAGCATAAGGTAGACATGATAGTAATGTCATCTCAATGTGATTGAGGATTATACCTTAATTGCTGAAGATCGTTAAGTAAATATTGGATAGAGTATTGATATTTACATAAGTGATGATCGCATTCATTGTTTGAGTCTCTTTAAGAACTCAATTATTCAGTTTGACTGAATACATGAATACCTTGTTTATCCGAATTGGTTGTGTAGACAATGTTGAGCCCCAATTTAAGTGAATAGGATAAACATTGTATTAGCCCCTAGTCACTTAATGAGGTGACGTCTCGGATTGACTAGATTGTAAGACGATTGATGGTAGGTTCAGCACCATAAGGTCATAAGGATAACTAGTCGTTTACATAGGCAGACTGTGGGACACTTTGTCGGGCAGTGACATAAATAGAGTCCCTTAGATCTATTACAGATGCTTGGTCGTGGCAGGGACTTCTATGATATTCCTATGAGTCGATTCTTTAAACTGGAGACTATTATCTGAGCAAGTGCAGTTTCCGAGTGACTTTGGTTTTTTGTCCTAGGTCGTGCCGTTAAAGGGGACCAAAGGACATCTACTGGGTCATGGTGATCTGTATTGTGCAATAGGATAGATAGGGCAGACAGGAATTGTCCACCCACGTTGGGTTTAAACATCTTAAGGCCACTCGAGGAGGTATGACTAGAAATGCGTGGCCACGCTTGGAAATAATCTATGGGAAATTTTTCCGGTCAGGTAGTCACACTCCCGATCGAGAAAACCACAAGCAATATGTTCATGTGCAAGTGTCACCTGAAAGACACCTTGCATTGAGTGGGAGATTGTTGTTAAAACGGACAAGAGAATTGGTAACACACCCTTGTAGAGTACAAGCAGGATATTGTTGAGATAAGGATGTATCCACAATTGTGTATTATAATCATCGTACAACTTGTCTCGGACAAGTGGGAGATTGTTGGAGTTTTGTCCTCCACAATAGTGCGTGATAATATTATTAAATATCATTAAGGAATATGCATGGGATATTCATTGGCAATACTATTTTGCTGATCAACGTATATCGGTAACGGTTGGCCAACTAGGGTTTGACGTTACTGTCGTGCGACGGCGGTGTTCAGCTGATCCCTTTCGGTCACACCTAAAGGAACAAGCCCCAACAGAAAAGCTAATTAATTGTATGAGATACAGTTTAAATTAGTCCCTTGATAAATAGACTAAAAAGTTAGTCAATTAATTAATTTAGAGAGATATTGAGTTGTGAACTCGAGGTGCGGAAATTATTATTTAATTATACGATAATTGTATAATAAATTATTTGAGATGGGAATTAATAATTAAGCAGATAATTGTTAAGATTGGTACGAATTGACTAATGTGATTAGTATTAGTACGTAAATAATACGTGTAGCGGTATAGGTATATTTACGAGTGTTTTGAACGAAATTAATTATGTAAGTATTTAAACATGAAACGATGTTTAAAGTAAAATTACACGTATTTGTGCGATAAATATAAGAACCAAAATAGACCCGTAAATGGGACATTGGACCGTGTAAATGTTGTGTAGTGGATGATTACAAACATAATCATTACACTTTATTTATTTATTCTTCCACAAGTTATCTTATGTTTTTTGCATGTGATATGTAATTGAACATAAAATATGACAATTTCTACACTCCACCAATTCCCTACCACCGGTTGTCCCCTCATATATACTCTAAATTGTTGTTCTTTTTTGTACACTACTTCACTTGTGTATTTTGTATGTGAACAAATTTGGTACATCTCTCTAAAATTAATATGAACATTATACTAAGCTTGTTAGTAATTAAAATAATTATTACTAAGATTGTTAGTAATATTTACATATTATAAAGGGTAATCTTAATAATATCTAGTTAATATTAGTAAGGTTGTTGGGTAAGTTCTTGGGTGCTTAAGAAAGGAGGTGTTCTATTTTGGACACTTGAAGATGGAGGATCTTGCCATTTATTTTAAGCTCAAGAACAACCAAGATGGGTGATCTTGGTTGTGCCCAAATACTACCTTTTCTCAATGTAAGGAAAATCGTTTTCCTCTTCTTTTATATTAATATGCTTTTATATTGCATGCATGTTACATATATCTCATAACCTCAAATTATGAGATAATTTGATAATTAATTAGAGAGTCTAATTAGGATATATGATCTTTCATGATGCTCACGTTATCACCGGTACTTTTCTTGTTAATGGAGTCTTTACCTTTGTTTTGTTTGATTCGGGAGCGTCACAGTCGTTTGTATCATCGAGTCATGCTAAGATTTTGGGTTTGAGTGAGTATAAGTCTGTAAAAGAGTAAGTTTTTATACCATCGGGTGAGTTTGTATCATGTGGGCGGTTGTATAGAGGTGTGTCTATGATAGTTGGGGAAGTTGACCTACCAGTGGACTTGTTAGAGTTTCCTTTAGAGGGTTTTGAGATGATAGTTGGTATGGACTGGTTGGGTAAGTACAAGGCTAAGATAGATTGTCATCAAAAGAGGGTTTCTTTGAGAGGTCCTAAGGGGATTAGTGTGTCTTATCGTGGGTTTGTTGTCAAACCCAAAGTTAAGTTGATTGTAGTAGTGAACTTGAAGTCTTATCTGAGGAAGGGGTGTCCGTTGATCTTATACCATGTGAGAGACCATATTATGGAGAGTCCGACAGTTGAGCAGATACCAGTGGTAGGAGAGTTTCGAGATGTCTTTCCAAATGACATATCGGGGTTGCCACCGAAGAGGGAGATAGATTTCAGTGTTGAGTTGAAACCGGGGACGGGGCCAGTCTCTAAGGCGTCGTACCGTATGGGTCCTAAGGAGTTGGAGGAGCTGAAGAAACAGCTGGATGATTTGATTGAGAAGGGATACATTAGACCTAGTGTATCACCGTGGGGAGCACCAGTCTTGTTTGTGAAGAAGAAAGATGGGAGTTTGAGGTTATGCATCGATTATAGGGAGCTGAACAGAGTTACAGTGAAGAACAAGTATCCTTTGCCGAGGATAGATGATTTATTTGATCAGTTGAACGGTGTAGCGGTCTTTTCTAAGATCGATTTGAGGTCGGGTTACCATCAGGTGAAGATTCGGGAGGAGGACGTACCGAAGACAGCTTTTACATCGAGGTATGGTCACTATGAGTATGTTTTGATGCCGTTTGGGTTGTCTAATGCACCTGCAGTGTTTATATGGATTTGATGAACCGGGTCTTCAGTCAGTTCTTGGATCGGTTTGTTGTGGTCTTTATCGATGATATCTTAGTCTTTTCTAAGACTAAGGAGGAGCATGAGGAGCATTTGAGGATAGTGTTGCAGACTTTGCGAGACAATCAGTTGTATGCAAAGTTGTCTAAGTGTGAGTTCTAGTTAGAGGAAGTTGCTTTTCTGGGGCACGTGATTTCAAAGAAGGGTGTTGTTGTGGATCCTGCAAAGATAGAGGCAGTTACTCGGTGGGAAGCACCGAAGAATGTGGCAGAGATCAGGAGTTCCTTGGGTTTGGCTGGGTACTATCGGCGGTTTGTGAAAGACTTTTCCAAGATAGCCAGACCTATGACAACTTTGATAAGGAAAGAGAACAGGTTTCGTTGGGATGAAAGTTGTGAGACGGAGTTCCAAACATTAAAGGAGCTTTTAACCACAGCTCCAATCTTGGCATTACCTGAAGGGAGTGAGAACTTTGAAGTGTACACAGATGCTTCAAAGAATGGGTTGGGATGTGTGTTGATGCAGAACGGGAAAGTGATTACCTATGCTTCTAGGCAATTGAAGCCTTATGAGGAGAACACTATCCGACACATGATCTAGAGTTGGGTGCGGTTGTGTTTGCTCTCAAGATTTGGAGGCACTATCTTTATGGGGCGACCTTTAAGGTGTTTTCAGATCACAAGAGTCTCAGGTACATCTTCACTCAAAAGGAGTTGAACATGAGACAGAGGAGGAGGATGGAGCTGATTGGGAATTATGACATGAATATTATATACCTTGAAGGGAAAGCTAATGTGGTTGCAGATGCCTTGAGCAGGAAGAGTGTGTATTCTCTATGCACAGCTATGTCTTTGATGAGGTTGATGGATGAGGTGGGAAAGATGTGGATACATATGATACAGAAAGGGGATGCTAGGGGGATTTGACAGTGGAGCTAGACCTGTATGATGACATTCGCGAGAAACAGGCTTTGGATCCCAAGATTGAGGAGTGGAGAGCTGGAGTAGAGAAAGGGACGGTGTCCAGATTCTCTATTCATACAGATGGTAGTGTGAGATTTGATGGGAGTTGGTATGTTCCTAATGATGAGGAGTTGAGAAAGATGATCATGACAGAGGCTCATTGCACACCATATTCGGTACATCCAGGCAGTGATAAGCTATTTAAAGATTTGAAGAAGACTTTATGGTGGCCTGGGATGAAGAAGGAAAAATCTGAGTTTGTGGCTCGTTATTTGACATGTCAGAGAGTTAAAGGGGAGCAGCGACGACCACAAGGTAAGATTCAGTCTCTTGAGGTACCTGAGTGAAAGTTGGAGTCCATTTTTATGGATTTTATAGTGGGTTTGTCGAGGAGTCAACATGGTAATAACATGATATGGGTTATAGTTGACCGTCTGACCAAGTCAATTCACTTTATGCCGATGAAAGATACATGGACAAAGATACAGTTAGCTTTGGCTTATAGGAAGCATATGGTTCGTTTGCATGGGGTGCCTAAGGATATAGTGTCTGATATAGATGCGAGGTTCATATCACGGTTTTGGAAAGAGTTGCAGGAGTTGATGGGAACTACTTTGAAGATAAGTACTGCATTTCACCCTGCGACAGATGGCCAGACAGAGAGGACCATCAAGACTTTAAAGGATATGTTGCGAGCTTGTGTTATGGATTTTGGTGGTAGCAGGGAGCAGATATTAGATTTGATTGAGTTTTCTTATAACAACAGCTATCACACGAGTATAAACATGGCACCGTTTGAGGCTTTGTATGGGAGGAGATGTAGGAGTCTGATTTGCCGGGACGATAGAGCGGAGGTAGTGGTTTTAGGGCAAGGGATGGTACAGGAGATGGTTGAACAGGTTAAGTTGATTAGACAGAAGATGAAACCGGCTCAGGATCGACAAAAGAGTTATGCAGATCTACATCGTCGTGACATAGAGTCTCAGGTTGGGGACAAGGTTCTGTTGAAAGTGTCTCCTTTGTGTGGGGTTATGAGATTTGGTAAGAAAGGGAAGCTCAGCCAGAATTTTATAGGACCCTATGAGATTTTGGATCGTGTGGGTGAGGTTGCTTACCGGTTAGCTTTACCAGCTGCTTTGGATAGAGTGCATAATGTGTTTCATATATCTCAGCTGCGGAAGTATGTGAGTGATCCTTCACATGTGTTAGTTGTAGAGAACATCGAGCTGGATGAGTACTTGTCTTAACTTGAGGTGCTGAAACAGATTCTTGATCGCAAGGTTAGGAAAACTAGACATGGGGAAACGGTCTTGCTTAAGGTTCTTTGGTCTAACCATGAGGTTGAGGAGGCTACTTGGGAGGCGGAGGAGGCTATAAGGGAGTGGTATCCGTCTCTTTTTAATCAGGTATGTATGGTTATGGGGACGTAACCATGTTTCTTTTAAGGGGTAGGACATGGTCGCATAGAGTGTTTGCATGTTTTATGTTGGTTTAGTACAGTTTGTAGTTTTCCTGTGTCGGGTTCAGTGTTATTTTGGGAGATGTGTTTTGAGTTTTGTTTTGAGTTTTGGTTTTGTTGTTGTGTTGGAGTGGTGATAGTGTGTTTTGTTTTTGTCTATTGGTTGGACTTCGGGGACGAAGTTCTTTTTAAGGAGAGAAGACTGTAATACTACGGTTTTATATGTCTATGGGTACTCTATCGAGTGGGGCTTACTTTGTCGAGAAAGTAGCTTTTTACACAAAACAGTAGACTGCCTGTAGGGTACTCGATCGAGTAAGTTGGGGACTCGATCGAGTAAGGGGCACTCGATCGAGTAAGTCACTTACTCGATCGAGTAAGTGTGTTTTACGGGTTGAGTTTGACGGGTTTTGTTAATAATGCGAGATTAATATAAAAGGGTTTGTTATTATTTCTTAAACACTTTTTTAACATCATAAACTTTTCAAGTGACGATTAGAGGTTACGTGCTTTGCTTCTCTCGCATTATTGGGAAATCCTTAAGCTACGTTCGTCGGATCATCTTGTTCTTTACATCGTTGCGATCGTCGTGTCGAGGTAAGTTCCTTATATAATTTATGTTGGGTTCCGTTGAGTTTCTTTAAAACCCTAATTGGGTATTGTTGGAGGGTTTTGGGTGATTTGTATGATTGTGGTAGTAATTGTATGTATGCATGTGATAGGAGGAGGATTCGTTGAGGAAAGATTCTGATTAGTTGCTAGACCCTATGTGGTGTTTGCTTTCCAGATAGGGTTTCCCTACTCAGTATTATCTACATAATGTTTTGGTGATTGTTGTTGTGATTAATGAATAATTTGTTGGGAAATATGTCCTCAACAATAGTGCGATCACATGATTTAAATATTATTATTAAATCTCATATAAAGAATACGTAAGGGATGATTCATTATATTGTCAACTGATCAACATAAATCGGTAACGATTGGCTTGCTAGAGTTTAACGTTACTGTCGTGGGACGGTGGTGGTCAGTTGATCCCTTAAGGTCACACCTAAAGGATGATGCCCTTTGATGCGTGTCTTTTTATTCTATAATTGAGTTGGAAATGGATATGTCTCATATGGTTTTGTTTAGGTACTAGCTTGATCACCTATACCTCCACATCCCCATAAATGTTTTGCCTTTTCTTACCCATTGCCTCACTTTACCATATTTTTGTAAGCCCTTGTGTGAGGACCTTGTTTGGTTGGAATGTGTGTACGGTAGTTAGAATTGTCTATCATATTAGTTGCATGCATGTTATGTGGGTCGTAGTCTAGGTGAGCGACTATTTTTCTCCTTCTCTCTTACATATATCTGTTCACCCTTTGCTTCATGAGAGAAGAGTGACTCGTGAGAGTCCATTGTTAAAGGTCTTGCAAGGTCGACGGTTCAGCTTTATTATAAACATCTTATAACTCGTTTGCATTTGACTGTTTAGCTATAGGTGTTAGTTTGCTTGCATTAAATTGGTTTAAGTGGGCAATTGTAGCTAGCTCTGAGTTATCTTTTTCCGTTCCTTTAGTTGCATTTTAGTTTACTCGGGGACGAGTAAAGGTTTGGTTTGGGGAGATTTGATACGTGCATTTTATATAGTCTTTTTAGCCTATTTTATGCACGTATTTCTACGCTTTTATCGTGGTTTTATGCTACGAAATGCCCCGAATATGCTACTTTGGGTTATTTTGTCTTATTTGCGAGGAATGAACCGAGAAAGTAAGCGGAATCAAGCTATTTACCGTCCGTTAGCATGCATTTGGAGAAAGAGTAGATTTGGAGCGGGAAATATTCTTTGTCTTGGGATGCGTGAAGGTGTTTTGGGCGCTAAAAGGACAAGTCAAAGGCAAACTAACGAGAATTATAAGGCTGCTTTGAAGTCAATATCCACTTGATCGAGTAGTTTACCACTCGATCGAGTAGCTCTAGGTGCAATAATCAGTCGATCGAGTTGTTTGCTTAGTCGATCGACCAGTTCCTTTATAGCCTTGCTCGATCGAGCACTATTCTAGGTCGATCGAGCTGTTTCTGAGTCAAGATCACTCGATCGAGTGATTTAAGTGGTTGATCAGTGGCTATCTTTGACGGGTTGGGCTTTTAAGCTCTAATTCCGTCATTAGGTTTAATCCTATTCCTATTTTCTTATAAATAGGAGTAAAGGTTGTCATTTGTAATCATCCAAGGATCACGTTGCTCTTCTCCTTTTCTCTATATCTTTGTTACTTTTATTCTGTTCATTTTAGGATCTCTTTAATTCGGTAATTCTTTCTTCCTTTCTCTCTTTTTAATGGTTATTATTCCCTCTCCCTCTTTATTTATTGTTCTTATTAATTCCATGTCTAGCTAAATTCCTCTAGTATGTTAGGATTAGGGAAGCCGTGGTAGCGATGTTTTAATTGTATTAAATAGATTAGCCTTGCGATAAGAATTGTATTAGGCAATTTAATTGTTATCGGGTCGAATGAATGCATGCAGGAAACCATAAATTTAGTTAACCCCGACCTAGATCGAAAGATTGGAAGGGAAGGCTTGCTTAATTACAATAGGGTATTGCGGTGAGGGCGAAAGTTAAGCTGTTTACGCTCTAGGGCGGTTTAAGGACCGAAAGTGACGACCATAGCTCTTCTTATCAATAGTCTAATCGCCTTAGTATTCCCGATAGTATAAGATCGATAGGCTGCCACGGTGGACCGACTCTTAGCATACTCCTTCTCTTCTTGTTAATTCTCTTATTCACTTCCCTTACCTTTTCGTTAGTTCAGTTCAACATTCAAAACCCCATTCTGTGACACCTGACGGTGAGTTTAACAGATAGATAGCAACTTAGCCTCCTGTGGAGATCGACCCTACTTACCGCTGACTTCTGTTGGTAGTAACTTAGGTATTTATTTTTGGTGTAGAAACGACCTCATCAAATTTTGGCGCCAAAATTTGATGAGGTCGTTTCTACACCAAAAATAAATACCTAAGTTACTACCAACAGAAGTCAGCGGTAAGTAGGGTCGATCTCCACAGGGAGGCTAAGTTGCTATCTATCTGTTAAACTCAGTCTGTCAGGGTGTCACAGGAATGGGGGTTTTGAATGTTGAACTGAACTAACGAAAAGGTAAGGGAAGTGAATAAGAGAATTAACAGTAAGAGAAGGGAGTATGCTAAGAGTCGGTCCACTGTGGCGCCTATCGATCTTATACTATCGGGAATACTAAGGCGATCGACTATTGATAAGAGCTATGGTCGTCACCTTCGGTCCTTAAACCGCCCTAGAGCGTAAACAAACTTTAACTTTCGCCTCACCGCAATACCCTATTGTAATTAACAAGCCTTCCTTCCAATCTTTCGATCTAGGTCGGGTTAACTAAATTTATGGTTTCCCGCATGCATTCATTCGACCGGATAACAGCTTAAATTGCCTAATACAATTCTTATCGCAGGGCTAATCTATTTAGTACAATTAAAACATCGCTACCACGGCTTCCCTAATCCTAACATACTAGAGGAATTTAGCTAGACATGGAATTAATAAGAACAATAAATAAAGAGGGAGAGGGAATAATAACCATTAAAAAGAGAGAAAGGAAGAAAGAATTACTGAATTAAAGAGATCCGGAAAATGAACAGGAATAAAAGTAACAGTATATAGAGAAAAGGGAGAAGAGCAACGTGATCCTTGGATGATTACAAATGACAACCTTTACTCCTATTTATAAGAAAATAGGAATAGGATTAAACCTAATGACGGAATTAGAGCTTAAAAGCCCAACCCGTCAAAGATAGCCACTGATCGACCACTTAAATCACTCGATCGAGTGATCTTGACTTAAAAAGTACTCGATCGACCTAGAATAGTGCTCGATCGACCAAGGTTATAAAGGAACTGGTCGATCGACTAAGCAAACAACTCGATCGACTGATTATTGCACCTAGAGCTACTCGATCGAGTGGTAAACTACTTGATCAAGTGGATATTGACTTCAGCAGCTTATAATTCTCGTTAGTTTGCCTTTGACTTGTCCTTTTAGCGCCCAAAACACCTTCACGCATCCCAAGACAGCAATATTTCCCGCTCCAAATCTACTCTTTCTCCAAATGCATGCTAACGGATAAATAAATAGCTTGATTCCGCTACTTTCTGGTTCATTCCTGCAAATAAGACAAAATAACCCAAAGTAGCATATTCGGGGCATTTCGTAGCATAAAACCACGATAAAAGCGTAGAAATACGTGCATAAAATAGGCTAAAAAGACTATATAAAATGCATGTATCATGATGTTTTACATCCCATTTTACACGCATTTAAGAGCTTATTTATGTAGTTTGTGCTACATTTCTCCCTATTTCCGTCTACTTTCGTATTTTTGTACATTATTGCAGAAATATGAAGAATTGAGCGGAAATCGAGCTAAATCCGTCCCCGAGTATCCTGCATTGCATATGACGTGAAATATTCACCCGAGGAACGAGCTTGGTGCGCAATTCAAGGCCCAAAAGACAAGTCCACGAGTTTAAAGAAGTCAAGTAGCAGCTCAAGCGGTCGATCGACCGCTTACATCAGTCGATCGACCAACCATCGGGTTCCAGAAGCTACTGTCTACTGAAGACCAGTCAATCGACCAGTCCTAGCAGTCGATGGACCAGGTTGCTATTCCAGACGAGAATTAAAAGACCGTGAATCTTGAAGCCCAAAGTTATGATTAGGTTTAGGAAATAAAGCTACGTTAGTTGCTATATAACGTAACCTAGGAATTCAGTTTTGATATCCAGTTTTTATCTAAGTTTCACATTCAGTTTTTACATTAAGTTCTAAATACGGTTTTTAGAATTAGGGTTTGGAATATTGTTAGCATTGGAATTTCGTTCTTGCCCTTAATCGTTCCTCTGCAATCTCGGTATTACTCTGCCCTATTTCAATTTACTTCTATTTCGTTATTAGTATAGAATTGATAGTTAGATTCCCGAAACCATCTTATTATTGCATGTTAATTATTTGTTTTACCGCTTTAATCATGAATTCAATACTTTATTGCCCTAGTATTATTGTTGTTATCACTTTCACCATGAGTAGCTAAATAGTTTGTGCTAGGATGTAGGCGAATTATAGCGTAGGCAGCAAAGTATTGAACACGGCCTGATTCGCGTGTCAGTCGATCGACTGACAATCTCGGTCGATCGACTGACCTCATAAGGTTACCCTTCGTTTTAATTGATTTTAATGTTGTATTTAACGAGTCGAATGCATGTGACCAGTTAGATGCTTAATTTATAACTGACCCATTAGATCGAAAGATAGGGAAAGTTATTTGATCACCAATTAAGATGATTAAACTGTGCTGAGATCGAAAGATTGGTATAGTTTAGACCGTTAGTCACTTTTTCAGGACGAGAGTTAATATTAGTGATATTAGGGACCTATAGAGAGATCGAAAGATGCTATTTGTTAAGAGTGGACCGAGAGGATCTCTTGTTTCCCGCCTCACTTGTGTTCGAATTAGACCTGTTTAGTATGCTGTCGCCGAAGCTTTAATGAACCGACCATCCTAGTACCCCTTCTTTATATGTTTAATCCGTCTTTCTTGTTTATTATTTACTCTTAGCTGTAGATCAATTCAACTCAACCCTCACACTTGTTACCTTAGACTGAATTTAGACAACTAGAATTTACATCTGCCTCTCTGTGGTTCGACCCGACTGCCGCTAGCTATAGTTGTAGTTGGAAATTATGAATCTTATTTTTGACACCTCACGACGTGTATCAAATATTGGCGCCGTTGCCGGGGAGGCAATAGTTCTAATTTTAGTTGTTTTATTTTTAGTCTTTCTTAGTTTAAGGGACTTCTGTTCCTTAAACTTTTCTTATATTCTTTTTGTAGTTTCTTCTTATGCGCAGGTCACAGGGTGGTGAACTAGTACCATTTGATCCTGAGATAGAGAAATCTTTGCGCGAGTTGAGACGAACACAAAGGGTATTATCGACAGAGGAAGAGCTTAGTACTCTGTCAAGCTATCACGAGAACGAGTTGTTCGAGGAAGACCCACAGTCTTCACCCGTTTCCACCTCGTCAGCCGAGACAGTCACCTCTCCAGAAATTTCAGTCATGGCTGAGGAAGCGAGTATAGCTAGTGATTCTGAGCCGACAGCTGCAAACTTATATAAGGGGTTCGAATTACCAGGAGATGCCAGGATGTTCGAACCAAAGCCTTCATACATTAATATGGTTGAGAGAAACCAGTTCGGGGGAGCTGCAAATGAAGATGCAGCTAAACACATGGAAACATTTATTGACTCTCATTGTTCCATACCCCCACCAGCCGGTGTGACCCAAGACCGATCAAGGAGACCATGTTTATCTTCTCCCTTCGTGATCTTTGCAAGGGAGTGGTATAGAGATCCGGATCGAGCCGCTCATGGGATCACCGATGGAATTCCTTGGCATTGGCATTCTACAAGAAGTACTTTTCTGCTTCTAAGACGATTGCTATTAGAGCCCAAATCACAAGTTTCAAACAAGGGCCGGATGAGAACTTCCACAAGGCATGGGTCCGATTTAAGAAGCTGGTGCGAACCATACCGCACCATGGTTTCGAAAAATGGAGCTTGTGCAATCATTTCTATAATGGGTTGTATGACGATCAGAGGGCTATTTTGGATCTTTGCGACCAATGGCCGATTTCTTTGAGAACTTGGGAGAGACCAAGGGGTGGAAGATAATCGACGATCTAGCCACCCACAAGGCTGAGTATGGGAATTCCGGAGGGAACCGAGAGGAGAGCTATTGAATCTTCCTCTGTTCTTTGCACTTGAAGCTCTCACTGCGAGATTTGACAAATATGAATTGGGAGGAGCTTCTAAAGGTGGGATGTACCAAGTAAATCTTTGTGTCGAGACGGTCCTTTCGTCTATGAAAGGTGTGGAGCCGAGGGACACGTTTCAAGAATTGCCCTAGTCCCTTTGAGTCTTGTCTCGCCTTTCAACACTATAGGCGGACGAACACCTACTATGAGCCCAATGTTCATCCCAACCCGAGGTGGAGTAGCGAGAATGTCCTAAATCCAACTCCACCTCCGCAAAGAGAAGCAACCCTACGTGCCCCCTCATCAAAAGCAACAACAATATCAAAAACCGCCTTTATGTGTGCGCAGAAGCAACAACAATCCCATAGTTCGATTTTCTTTGAGTTTAAGAACTTATTAATGAAGGAGTCCCAAGCAAGAGAGGTCGGGATGAAGCTACTAGAGAGCCAAATTGCTCAATTGGCTAGTAAGAGTACCTCTCGAGCTCCGGGACACTTACCGACTCAAACCGACCAAAAAGAGACCCTTAACGCCATCACGTTGAGGAGTGGGTCCACCCTGGAGGGGCCTGCCATGGTCGAGGATGCTGTTGGAAAGAACAAGGCAGATCCGAATCAAAAGAAAGCTGAAACGAATAATTCAAAGAAAAAGGCGTCTACCAGGTATATCAGTCGATCGACTGATACACCTGGTCGATCGACTGATATGCGGTTCTGCAGCCTTTCGGAATCTGTGCACCTTGGTCGATCGACCGAGGATAGTGGTCGATCAACCAAGATTATGGCGATAGCGAGATTGTTCGTCCTCCGATGCCCGATAACTTGAGGGACTATTTGTTTCGAGGCACGACAGCTCCGAAAGTGTTAGGTCGACCGAGTCTTTGATGGGTCCATCCCAACTCCGAAGTTCGATCCGATGACGGTTAATGGCTTACATTTGAGACGGTCTGAGGAGGATTCGAGCTTTAACAAGGAGAAAGCAGTGGACTTCCAGCCTAAGTCCACGGATGCCGGCATGCGCAACTTAGAGGAGAGAGCTAAGGTACTTCTTACATCCCCATATCCGGAGAGACTAGTGCCAACAAAGGAACAGTTATCTTTCAGTAAATTTGAAAAAGTTATTCGTAGCTTGAATGTACAGGTACCCTTCCTTGAGTTAGTTAACCAAGTGCCAGCATACACTAAATTCATGAAACAACTCCTGTCAAAGAAAAAGTCGCTTGAACATGTTCACACTGTCGCTTTAACTAAAGAGTCATGCTCTTACTTGTCTCACACTGCACCCCATAAGCTAGAGGACCCGGGTAGCTTTTCTGTTCCTTGCAATATAGGTACCTTCTCTATTGAGAAGGCATTATGTGACTTAGGAGCTAGTATAAGTGTCATGCCTTTGAGTCTAGCTAGAAAGCTCAAGTTGACTAGGTTCGTGTGACGATGATATGACGATTCAGATGGCTGACCGATCTGCGGTCCAGCCAATAGGGGTCTTAGAGGACATCCCTGTCCAAATAGGGAAGTTCTTCTTCCCCGTCGACTTTATTGTACTTGACATGCCTGAGGATGCTCATATACCCATTATTTTGGGTAGGCCATTTCTGCACACTGCTGGTGCAGTCATAGATGTCGGTCTAGGAACCTTGACTTTCAAAGTGGGAAAGCATACTATTGTCTTTGCCCAACCTGCTAAGAAAAAGGACCCCATGTGGCCTGTGACTTGTAATACGGTTTCTGAAAAGAAATCGTACTTTGTGCTTCCTGAATTGCCTGTCTCTATCATCACTCCTGTGTTAACCCCTCCGCCCCAGATTGGGAGCAAAAAGGAGGAAGAATCTGTTGTTTTAGATGTTGCAGGAGCTGGTTTGGGGAAGGAAGTGCTGCAAGTTCTTCCAGCTGTAAAGAAGCCGATCATTCAAAGAGGAGGTCTTGGTTGCCTGAGCTATGGAATCGATGAGGTAGTTGATGACGAGCCGGTCAAAGCCAGAAAGTCTGATTTGGATTCTGACAAGCCCGAAGAGATCCTTGACTGGGGAGATGATGAGAATATTGATCCGTTGAGCCATACGGACGTGGAAGCTAATAAGGGTGCAGCTGCTCAAATAAGCACCGTTGAGGCTACCTCTAGAAGCCAGAAGCCGACGAAGTGGGCCATACCGTGGTCTTTCTTGATCAACTATTAGTTGATCGAGCTCTTTATAAACTTCAATTTATTTGCTTTTGTTAGACAATTTTTATTGCTTTTGTGTGCGCGAAAACTTCGCATTTTATTTTGCTTGCTTAGGATTTTATACGTTTGAGACTTTGCTTTGGGTTTTGCGCAATTTTGGGCGCGTATTATGGTGCACTTGCAGGTTTTTAGACCTCATTAGCTCAAGTAATTGGGCAAATACGAAGAAATAAGAGTACAAGAAGTATGCTGATCGATCGTAGCCACATTGGTCGATCGACCGAGATGCACTTTCCGGGAGCTACTGTTTCGACACATTGGTCGATCATTGCCATCCTTGGTCGATCGACCGAGGACGCTGCTGTACCTGTTCACGACCTCTCCCCTGCTGTGTTTGGTCGATATGCGGACTTAAGGGAGCTTTCTACTCCACTTTTCTCTCCGTCAAATTATTTATTTCTTCTATTTTCTCATTCGTGCTCGTATTTACCGCTTCAAAATTATCTTTTCGGTTTTATGCGTGGGTTTTGTTTGTCTTTCAGGTACCCTTTTTAGTAGCACTGCAGCTCTCACCGCAACCTCCTAGCTCACCCTGGTTTGGGAGGTTTCCTTTCTTTGCGCTTAAAGTCTTGTAAGCTCCCGATTTTCACTTCATGTCTTATTTATTTCATTTTCCCGCAAATTCCCATTTCTCTTCTCTTCATTACATGGTTTTGCACAATGGGGACATTGTGCGATTTGGTTTGGGGAAAGGTTTTGCGTCGCATATCATTTGCTTGCATTCACGTTTACATTTTGTTTTGCATTGTTTATTTCATTTCTCTCATATATACAGAAAATATAAAAAAAATTGAAAAATTTCAAAAATTTCCATAAAATGCACGTTTATTTTAGCATATAGGTCGAGTCGGAACGGTAGTATTTCAAGGATGAAAAAGCATTTTGCACCTGTTTTGCCCGAGCCTTGCTTGATTGACATGTTATTAGTAGAATCGTATAAGTGCATATCTACGAATTTTCGTTAATTGTTTGCTGCACTTAAGACTTGACTTTGAAAATTGGCAAACTACATCATATTTCTGAGATTTAGAGCCTATAACAGGTGACATCTATGACCGGTTTATTTAGGAATGTGAGTAGTACTCCTTATGAGACATGTCACTTAAATGTGCATAAATATGAACTTAATCTGCTTAATACATGTACGCATTCGGTCTGTGGTTAGTTGACACATGTGGTAGAGGTTTCCCTTTTCTCGTTTTGCCCATAAACTCCACACCGCCAAAAATATCCTTTTTGTCCTAATTACTACATCCTACATTTAGCCTGTCCTTTGTCAAGCTAGTAGTCTATGTTCTTGGGGTTGTTACTCATTTTTGGTGGCATATGCTCATGTTTGAGATAATATTGGGAAGATGAAAAGAAGGAAAGAAAGAAACAGAAAGAAAAAAAAAATGAAAAATGATTCGAAAAAAAAAAGAAAAGAAAAAAAGAGTTTTGTACTATTTAAGCAGTCGATCGACTGCCCCTATAGGTCGGTCGACTGAGGTTCGAGAGAAAGAAAAGAAATCAATTCGCATAATTCAAACCTTTATCTTTTGGCGATTTTTGCTCCCATGTATTATTCATATTTTATGGGGAGTTAGTTGATTACTTTTATCTATGGAAATTGTGAGATTTGTGCTTGTTATAGCACCGTTCCATTTGTTTATGAGCAAGAAGTTGGATGTTGCCATTTGGTTCCGTTTTGGTACTAGATTGATCACCTTTACCATAAATGTTTTGCCTCTTCTTACCCATACCTCACATATCCACATTTATACCTCGGCATGTGTCATGGTCTCCTGTTGGTTGGAATGCGTATGTACGGTTGTAGAGATTATTTTCATATTAGACTGCAGGCATGTTCTTATAGGTCGTAGTTAGGTGAGCGTCATTACATTTACATATTTCTATCTTACATATATTCACCTGTACTTTTTGAGTGATTTGAGCGACCCGTGAGAGTCCAATTTGATAAGTCTCTACAGTTGACGGTTCAGCATGTTTTTAACGACTCCATAACTCATTTGCATGATTCGCATTGCTAATTGATTGTTGGTTAAAGTATTAAAATGGTTTAGGCTTCACATGTTGCAATTCGCTCTGAGATTGAACTCGTTCCATTAGGTCATTAGATCGAGTCTAGTTCTTGCTTGGGGACAAGCAAGGGTTTGGTTTGGAGAAGTATGATGCGTGTCTTTTAAATGATGTTTTACATCCCATTTTACACGCATTTCAGAGCTCATTTATGTAGTTTGTGCTACATTTCTCCCAATTTCCGTCTACTTTCGTATTTTTGTACATTATTGCAAAAATATGAAGAATTGAGCGGAAATCGAGCTAAATCCGTCCCCGAGTATCCTGCATTGCATATGACGTGAAATATTCACCCGAGGAACGAGCTTGGTGCGCAATTCAAGGCCCAAAAGACAAGTCCACGAGTTTAAAGAAGTCAAGTAGCAGCTCAAGCGGTCGATCGACCGCTGACATCAGTCGATCGACCAATCATCGGGTTCCAGAAGCTACTGTCTACTGAAGACCAGTCGATCGACCAGTCCTAGCAGTCGATCGACCAGGTTGCTATTCCAGACGAGAATTAAAAGACCGTGAATCTTGAAGCCCAAAGTTATGATTAGGTTTAGGAAATAAAGCTACGTTAGTTGCTATATAACGTAACCTAGAAATTCAGTTTTGATATCCAGTTTTTATCTAAGTTTCACATTCAGTTTTTACATTAAGTTCTACATACGGTTTTTAGAATTAGGGTTTGGAATATTGTTAGCATTGGAATTTCGTTCTTGCCCTTAATCGTTCCTCTGCAATCTCGGTATTACTCTGCCCTATTTCAATTTACTTCTATTTCGTTATTAGTATAGAATTGATAGTTAGATTCCCGAAACCATCTTATTATTGCATGTTAATTATTTGTTTTACCGCTTTAATCATGAATTCAATACTTTATTGCCCTAGTATTATTGTTGTTATCACTTTCACCATGAGTAGCTAAATACTTTGTGCTAGGATGTAGGCGAATTATAGCGTAGGCGGCAAAGTATTGAACACGGCCTGATTCGCTTGTCAGACGATCGACTGACAATCTCGGTCAATCAACTGACCTCGTAAGGTTACCCTTCGTTTTAATTGATTTTAATGTTGTATTTAACGAGTCGAATGCATGCGACCAGTTAGATGCTTAATTTATAACTGACCCATTAGATCGAAAGATAGGGAAAGTTATTTGATCACCAATTAAGATGACTAAACTGTGCTGAGATCGAAAGATAGGTATAGTTTAGACCGTTAGTCACTTTTTCAGGACGAGAGTTAGTATTAGTGATATTAGGGACCTATAGCGAGATCGAAAGATGCTGTTTGTTAAGAGTGGACCGAGAGGACCTCTTGTTTCCCGCCTCACTTGTGTTCGAATTAGACCTGTTTAGTATGCTGCCGCCGAAGCTTTAATGAACCGACCATCCTAGTACCCCTTCTTTATCTGTTTAATCCGTCTTTCTAGTTTATTATTTACTCTTAGCTGTAGATCAATTCAACTCAACCCCCACACTTGTTACCTTAGACTGAATTTAGACAACTAAAATTTACATCTGCCTCTCTATGGTTCGACCCGACTGCCGCTAGCTATAGTTGTAGTTGGAAATTATAAATCTTATTTTTGACACATCACGACGGGTATCACCCTTATCCGTAAAGCTGATTGATTGTATGACGATAAAAGTTAATCAATTCCTTAAAATTGAACAATTCAATTTGTGAGAGAGAATATTGATATCTTATTGTAATGGGATTAAATAAGATTTATTTTAGTAATAAAATGCTTTATTACTAAAATTGTTTATTGTTTGAGAAACAATAAAGATAAGAATGAATGGTGAATTATAATTACAAGATATTATGAATTATAATTACATGACCCATTTTGTTTATGTGATCAACTATCACTAGTCAATTTATTGGATGTAATTTAATTAATTCATGAAATGATATTTATGTGATAAATATGCATTAAATTAATTAATAACATGTAATATATTACATGAGACATATTGTGTGACAAATGACAAAATAAAATGGTAGTCCATATTATGGAGGATGGACCGAATGGAGGGAGTTGTGATGGTGTAAGATTGATTTATTTTATAATAAATAATCATAGGCCTTGCTTTTGTAGAATTACACCTATCCTACTTTGTCTTACACACCTACACATTGTGAAGACAAAAAGAAAGGAAAAGATGCTTTCCTTGTCTCTTTCCCACCGGTGGCATGCATTAGAAATGAGAACTTTTGTTCTCATTTTTTATTACTAATTCATTCTCTTCATGCATGAAAAAGCTACACATGCATTCTTCTCTCTATCTTCATCATCTTTCTCAAAAACTTGAGATTTTTTATTCTAATTGTTCCAAAAGGATTACTAAAATTATTAATGTAATATATGAGTGTTAGTAATCAATTTTAAGGTAAACTACTAAATTAATATCTAGTTAATATTATTTAGTGGGGATAAGGGATAGTCTTGGGTGCAATCAAGAGGAGAATCTCTACTTTGGGATTTTTGAATGTTCATCCTTATAAATGGATAGCTCAAGAACTAACAAGAAGGAGATCTTGTTGGTGCCCATTTGACCGAAATTTATTTGGTGAGAAATTGATTTTGTTATCTTTTTTGTTTTAGTTTGCATGCATAAGATCTAGTTTTAATTTTATGACTAAATTAAAATGATACATATATGAATATGTTAAGTAATGAGATATAGATTTCCCACAAGCGGTATCATGAGCACAAGGTTGTTTGCATGCAAATCGGTTATTGTTTTTCCGAGTTATATGATTAACAAACAAAACTTATAAATTTGTGTTTATTATGAAATATCACGAAATTTATTATGCATGTTAAAGTTTCTGGTCATAAAATGTTTTAGGATATTTTGGTTAATTTATGGATTTTATTGTTCATTTTATATAATATTGGCATTAAAATGTGATTTTTATGATAAAAATGTCATTTTTGGACGAAAATTAGCTAAACTTCGAATTTTCCAGTGGTTTTTGGATATGTTTTCATATATATTATTTTTAGATGATCTGGAAATTTTCATAATTTTATGAGTTCTTATGCTCGAAAAATGGATTTTTCATGATAAAAATCAGATTTAGATGCAAAATAGGTTAATATGAGAAATATTTCGAATCTGGTCATAGAAATTTAGTATGTTGTCACATGAAATTTTACAAGATGTGTGTAAAATAATAGGCTATAATGAAGTCTTCATGCATGATTTATGGATTTTTGATGAAAAATAGCATAAATAGTGACTTAATTAGTAAATAATTGCTAAAATATACTCCATGACTAAGGAAAAACGTCACATATTGAATTTTATTATCTTTTTCATATCTAAAATTGAAAAGTTAATGATTATAATTTTTCTCATGTTTTTATGATTATAATTGATAAATCCGATAAACCGCAACATTGTTTTTCCCGATAACTTTCGAAATTTTTAACCTAAGTTTTTGAACATTATGAGTGTCATGGTATTTTTCCAGAATGTTCATGAGTTTAAATTTCAAATTTTAAATTTATTTGAAATTTTGTGATTTATTTGAAGTTTATAGCATTTTATTGTAATTTTGAGTCCTTTTATGAACAATATTAATAAATATGAGTTAATTATGGTCAAATAGTTACTCGAGACTAATTTTGAGTCCTAAGAAGTTAGGGTAATTAACTTGTGCATAAATATGAATTTTTGTAATTTTTGTGATTATAAAACGTTGAATCACGCAAATCCGTAAAAACCGTGTAATATACGATATTGGCTCCTTAAAGGCGATTTAGCATAAAATTGGGCATGTTCATACATATTATAATGCTGCATTTTCTTTATGATTGTCATAATTTTATTTTATGTAATTTTTGAATTATGTAATTTTTACTTAGTATGGCCTTAGTTTTAATTGGTATTACCCGAAATGTATGGGAATATCGATTCGGTTGTAATTTATTGTGATCTCGTATCACCGTTTTGTAATTTAATAGATTTATTTTATTATAGTTACAAATGTATAATAGGAAATTATGTAATTTATTATGTAATTTTATTCATTTCGGAGTTCCCAAAGACGAATTTCTTCAAGATGGTGATACATAAAGACGGTGTTACCTCGAGATGCGTGCCACAACCGAAGTTCAAGGGACCAATGGAGTTGGTTTCCGAATATGTAATAAATAAATAGTTTTCTATTTTAGGAAGGCCATACTAGGATTTATTTTTATGCTCTGCATTTTATTTATATGTCGCATGCATCGCTAAATCGCCATAACTAAAACATGCATCTTTATCTAATCGAGTTCATCGACCGTGTCAATTACAATTATCGTAGTTCACCGCTTTAGTTCACTTAAAACGTGATAGATAATAAATTGACATGACCTCTCGCTAAAATAAACAATTGAGACTTAGCCTTACCAAATAGTAGAAACCATGAAAACCTATTTCGTGAGGGAGTGCACTCGGCCACACCAAGGTACAAACCTTTTTACGTAGGAGAAGTGGGTGATAAATGTCTATCCACCGAATTCATGTTGATAAGGGATGTATCGGCCACACCGTGCCCAAGTTGATGTGGATTTGGATCATGGACACATTTATTCGAAATTTGGGTTGAACTCAACAAAAGATTTTTGATAAGGGATGTATCGGCCACACCGTGCCCTTGTCGGATGTGTTTTGGGCTAAAGATAAATGTTAATGTAATATTATCGACCAAGAGTTCTAAAAGTAGAATCGATTAAACGTTAATCCACCGAGTTATATTGATAAAGGATGAATCGGCCCCACCGTGCCTAAGTCGATATGAATTTGGGTCTTGGAATCATTTATCATAGTTGGGTAGAGGTCACTATGTAAATGCTTTACTTGTTGCTTACAAGTATTAATAAAACGATAAATGTTAAGTTTTCCACTATTCCGTTATCATATTGTTCTATTTCTTTACCACAATTCATATACGATATCATTTCGATTTTGATTCAAATCTCCATTAAAACATCGTAACTAAAGACAAAATTTGAATTTTCTTCTAAAAACCTCAAATGAACCATTGCTAAGCATCTCTTGTAAAGAGTATAGATTAAAGTTATTCATTATCAAACAGGTTTTTGATTCTTGACTAACACATCTACTTACAATGAATTGTTTCTAATTTTGGTAACTAGATTTGTTGGAAATCAAAATTGACCAAAATAACGCAACCACTTCAATGAAAGTTTTTAAAACTAAAAGGAACAAATGAAGAGTAATCTTCATGAATTCAATTTTGCTTCTCAAAGCAAAGACTCATTGAAATGAGTGGGAGCATTCTCTTAAACCGTTAAGATGAGGACGAGGTTCAAGAAGTAAAGATAATAATGGAATTGATACAAGGTAATGTTAAAAGTAAAGTTATTGAGAAATGACGACACTAAACCTATCAATCCCGACCAATAAAGTTTCCATTGTCTTAAATGTTGGACACAAGAAAGGAAACTACCCCAAATAATTGAAGAATCAACAAGTTAGTTGTGGGACATCTAATGGGACCTTCTTCTCTAAATGTTTATTTGATTAAACATAAATTTTGCTAGTATCACTTCGTCAATATTAGAAACCAGTGGAGGTTTTCATCATTGTATTCGACACATAAGATGATTAGAATATGACGACTAGCAACAATAATATCGAGAGATAGAGTAATTGTGTACTCAATCTAGTTTTTGGATTTAAAGTTGTACTTAATTATGACTATTAAGTACATAAACTCTAAATAAGAATATAAACTTGTTAAGATACAAAATAGGTTTTCACTTTTGTGACCCTATACACCACGATTTGATGTATGGCTAGCCCATTATCAAGGTGATTATATTCTAAACCAAACTAAAATGATATATCATGTAGATGATGTAAGATTCAAATTGGTAACCCAAGATTAAACCTTAAATTTTGGAATGATGAACGCAAAGAGTTATCGAGTACTCTTGAAACCATTAGATTGTTAATGGTATATGCGTATCTTGTATTCAAAGCAAGATGTCTCGTGCCTTTTGGTTGAAAAGGAGATTGAGGTTGTAAATCATCGATCCAAAATAGGTTGATCATTTTCTTTTACCAACGATTTAAGTTGACGCTAATGTTTTCACTTAATAAGGTAAATAGAAAAATCTTTGAAGAAGTTTAAAGAGTTCAAGGAATCACGATTTAGTCGTGATGGGATTATCAAAGTGAAGACTTTGATATAAGCCAAAGGAAATGTGATATAGTATCACAAGTTAATCTCTCTTAGCACGCATTATGGAATAATGTGTGATTGAATAATAATTCAAACGCTATTCGATATGGTTTGAACTTCAATCAAGTTACTTTGAGTTACTTGATCCTTTTGGGGATTTTATCATTTTTTGTCTAAATTATTTTTCCACTAAATCGAATCATATGAGATATGAAATGGTATGGGTACCATGTTTGTAAGTTTTCACAAGAAACAAATGCTCATTTTTCCCTTTTCAATTATCACGAGTACGACGGGTTTGCGGCTCGTGAAGCTGTCTTTCTAAAATACAAGTTTATTTCTAGAAGACAGAGTGGGAGAAATTATTCAAGAGCCACAAAGAATGCCACAGAGAATGTTATGTCGCAAGAAACTGGTCTTTCTTGCCTACATGAGACATTTTGTGTAAGACATTGTTTCTTCAAAACTTAGGAGGTTAAATTCGTCACTTGTTAAAAATGATGAATTCATGCTACTTTTAAGAAAGTAAAGAGCTTATAACTTACAAAATAAATTGTTTCATTCAAGTTGATTACTTCTAGAAAGTAATGAACATATGACTTACATAAGAGTGTTTAAGTCACAACTCAATACAAGGCTTAGAGCCATGAAAATCCGAAACAAAAGGGCTTGATTAGTGACAAAAGGTTTTGCACTAATAAAGAGAGATTTCAAAGCAAGATTGGTTGCAAAGGGTTTTGCACAAATTGAAATGCTTAAGTCTATTTGGATCTTCTTAGGGATTGTGTTTCATTGTGAGGATACGCATACAGCATGTGAATCTAAAACCTACTTCTTCAAAAGAAGGAATGTATTCAATACATGTCATGAGTTTTATAGATTATTGCAATCCTAAGATAATGTGCAACTTAAGAGATGGTCTTAAGTAGGACATCAATGAGTTAGAATCAATGTTTTGATCATGTTAGAAAACTTTTCTCGATAAGTCGAGAAGTTGTGTTTATACATGGAGTTTAGTGGGAGTTACGGAATTTTTTTATTAGTCTTATATGTGGATGACATATTGATCATTGCGAATGATTTAAGACTTTTGGAGTATTATAATACATCCTGAATATCCGGTTTTATGAAGATAAATCCACATGATATTAGCGTCAATAAGAAGTCTTATGTTGATAAGATTCATGACTAGTTCAATTAAATTGAACATATTTGATTGATTTCATTTGCTTCCGCTGCCGGATCAATTAAATGAGTAATGATGTATAACACTTCATATACTTTGAGTATGATGAGTTGTTTTCAAAATCGAATTTAAGTAATCTTTACAAGTAAGCCATAAAGATTACCCTTAAGTGCTTGCAGAAGCATTAAGGAAGTAAAGCAAAGTGTTTATGATGCAATTTTGTGTAAGGGTGTTACACAAGTGACAATTGACAATTGAGATTGCGCATGGTTTCCGACAAAACCATAATCAAAACACATTAGGATGGTTAAGATACCATTGTGGCTATGATATTTAAGAAATAGATTTTCTAGAATCGTTCTAGGCAATAAAGAACAATGAGAAATGTTTACAACGGAAATTGAGTACACTTGCAATCATGAGATGTGCAAGAAGGATGAGTCACACCTTTGTGAAAAAAGTGGGAGCTATTCTTAGGCTAGAGGGCCTATGTCTTGATTGGATCTCGACACGTACTCAGAAAGTTTTGTAATGCAAATGTATACATTACAAAGGAAAACGAGTATGTAGTAAGGTTGAGTAAGGTACAAGAAATTGATAAAACCTACTAACCAAAGCCTTATCAAAGGCTAAACATGATGAGTCATGTCATTTTAATTGAATTGAAATGAACAACTACGTACAAGATCAAATTAGATTATAGAACATGAAATAGTAATCAGGCATTGACTATTCATATGTGATAATCGCATTTGTCGTTCGAGTTTTACTTTAAAACTCTTTTGTTATACTTTGTTACATCCAAACGGGTTGTAGAGACAACATTGAACCCCGTTAAAGTGAACACGGATTAACATTGTATTCGCCCATAGTCACTTGTATGAGGTGACGTCTCGAAGTGACTAAAGTGTGATGCGATTGATGGCAAGTTCAAGTGCCATAGAGTCATGTGAGATGACTAGTCGATCACATAGGCAGACTGTTAGGAACACTTTGTCGGGCAGTGACCGCTTATAGAGTTCTGACAAATTTATAAAGCCTGGTCGTGGCGAGAGCTACTATAGTATTCTAATGAGTCGATTCTTTTGACTAAAGACTGTTCGCCTAAGATGGCACGATTTGATTAACTTTGATTTGTGTTACTACGACCTTCGTAAATGGGGTCAAATGGGCATATTTTGGGTTATGATGGCTGTGGCTAGTCGAAGGGAATAAGTGCGATTGGAATTGTCCATCCCCTTGTCAGGGTTAAAACAATATCTCAGGACCACTCGAGGAGTAATGAACTGGAAATGCGTGGCCACGCTCGGAAGGTATCTATGATAGATAAATCCGGTCAATCAGTTATTCTCCAGATCGAGGAAACCACTCTCGATATGATCACTTGCAAGTACGACCCGAAAGACACCTTGCATTGAGTGGGAGATAGTAATGGGACAAGAGAATTGGTGATGCACACTTGTCGAGGACAAGTGGGAGATTGTTGGGAAATGTGTCCTCAACAATAGTGCGATCACATGATTTAAATATTATTATTAAATCTCATATAAAGAATACGTATGGGATGATTCATTATATTGTCAACTGATCAACATAAATCGGTAACGATTGGCTTGCTAGAGTTTGACGTTACTGTCGTGGGACGGTGGTGGTCAGTTGATCCCTTAAGGTCACACCTAAAGGATGATGCCCTTATCCGTAAAGCTGATTGATTGTATGACGATACAAGTTAATCAATTCCTTAAAATTGAACAATTCAATTTGTGAGAGAGAATATTGATATCTTATTGTAATGGGATTAAATAAGATTTATTTTAGTAATAAAATGCTTTATTACTAAAATTGTTTATTGTTTGAGAAACAATAAAGATAAGAATGAATGGTTGATTATAATTACAAGATATTGTGAATTATAATTACATGACCCATTTTGTTTATGTGATCAACTATCACTAGTCAATTTATTGGATGTAATTTAATTAATTCATGAAATGATATTTATGTGATAAATATGCATTAAATTAATTAATAACATGTAATATATTACATGAGACATATTGTGTGACAAATGACAAATTGACAAAATAAAATGGTAGTCCATATTATGGAGGATGGACCGAATTGAGGGAGTTGTGATGGTGTAAGATTGATTTATTTTATGATAAATAATCATAGGCCTTGCTTTTGTAGCCTTACACCTATCCTACTTTGTCTTACACACCTACACATTGTGAAGACAAAAAGAAAAGGAAAAGATGCTTTCCTTGTCTCCTTCCCACCGGTGGCATGCATTAGAAATGAGAACTTTTGTTCTCATTTTTTATTACTAATTCATTCTCTTCATGCATGAAAAAGCTACACATGCATTCTTCTCTCTATCTTCATCATCTTTCTCAAAAACTTGAGATTTTTGATTCTAATTGTTCCAAAAGGATTACTAAAATTATTAATGTAATATATGAGTGTTAGTAATCAATTTTAAGGTAAACTACTAAACTAATATCTAGTTAATATTATTTAGTGGGGATAAGGGATAGTCTTGGGTGCAATCAAGAGGAGAATCTCTACTTTGGGATTTTTGAATGTTCATCCTTATAAATGGATAGCTCAAGAACTAACAAGAAGGAGATCTTGTTGGTTCCCATTTGACCGACATTTATTTGGTGAGAAATTGATTTTCTTATTTTTTTGTTTTAGTTTGCATGCATAAGATCTAGTTTTAATTTTATGACTAAATTAAAATGATACATATATGAATATGTTAAGTAATGAGATATAGATTTCCCACATAATTATAATGTTGCTTTGGTTTTGGTGATTGATGTTAGTATATTGTTGATTGGTTGTGTAACCGTCTGTGATCTTCGAAGTGCGTCCCTGGCTGAGTGTAGTCACTTGCGGGAGTGGCTTCACGCCCTCTGTGGAACCCGCCACAGACGGGATGTTCATATTAATGAACATGGGTTTATCGCTCGATGGAGATGAGCGGGGCTTTGGTGGGAACGGCTGCGGTCCCCCACTGGCGGCGAGGAGTACTTGTTTCGATGGGTACTCTGGTAGGGCTACACATTTAGTGTGTAGGCAGATGTGTGGAGTTGGAGTTGGAGCTGTGGAGATTGGTTTGAGCTAATTGGACTGTGTGTTATAGTGTTTCATTGTGGCTGTTGTTTTTATGTAATCAGTAATGATCCGTTTAAATGTTTTAATAACTATGGTGATCCATTCGGGGATGGTGAGAAGGTATTGAGCAGGTATGATGGCTTATGCAAGGGATAGCTGGGATGGAGTCACCACCAGTCGTACAGTCTTCCGTTGTGTCTTGATCTAGTTGTCTAGTCTTTGGATTTTGAGAACATTTGTATTTCCTTTTAACTGTTTTGGAGTTTGGTTGTATCACTTAAACGTTATTATCATTTAAGTATGTTTCATTATTGTCTATTTGATTATCATTGCCTCGGGTAACTGAGATGGTGGCGTTCTCATACCTTAAGTGGTCCTGGTAAGGCACTTGGAGTATGGGGGTGTCACATTAGCACAACAGCAAGAGATACGAAAAGGCAATCTAGAACGGCTCCTCTACGAAGTCTCCACCTAACACAATCACATAAACAACAATCACCATATGCAAAACCCCCCCATTTTCCCCCAATTCACCATTAAGCCAAACCCTAAATATTAACCAAAGAATTTTGGGTAAAACAAGAACTTACCGACGATAGGACTTAAGATGAAAGACCTTGTTAATGATCACACACACTAGGGAGAGATTTGGAGAGGATTAGAGCGTCGTTGAGTGTTTAGGTTTTGTAGAAGTGTAATTAGAAACTGATTAACGCGTTTATATAATTCTAATCATCTCCAAATCAAACCGCGGAAAAACACTCGTCAGACCGGATACTCGGTCGAGTACTGAGTATACTCGACCGAGTACGCTCTACTCGGTCGAGTATTACACATACTCGGCCGAGTATTCCTGGGCAATGAGCCACCCAGAATACACCACGTCCCTTACTCGGTCGAGTAGGCCATACTCGGCCGAGTACGGGCTTAGGAAATCTGTATTATTACAGTCTTCCCTCCTTAAAAAGAACTTCATCCCCGAAGTTCACACTATAAACATGAAACCAGACCAACAAAAGTCACAACACTCACACCAAGTAATACAAAACTCCTAACACTAGCTAAACTAATACAAAACATCACAAACCTGACTCAAACTAACACAAAAACAAACATGCGACCATCTCCTACGCCATACTCGGCCGAGTACGGGCTTAGGAAATCTGTAGTATTACAGTCTTCCCTCCTTAAAAAGAACTTCGTCCCCGAAGTTCACACTATAAACATGAAACCAGACTGACACAACTCACAACACTCACACCAAGTAATACAAAACTCCTAACACTAGCTAAACTAACACAAAACATCACTAACCCGACTCAAACTAACTCAAAAACAAACATGCGACCATCTCCTAACCCCTAAAAAGACAATGGTTACGTCCTCGTAACCAAACATACCTGATAAAAAAGGTTAGGAAAACGTTCTCGCATAGCATCCTCGGGTTCCCATGTAGCCTCTTCCACATTATGATTAGACCAAAGCACATTGTGTAAGACGGTTTCACCATTCCTTGTCTTACGTACCTTGCGGTCTAATATCTCTTTAGGAACCTTAGCATAAGATAAGGAGTCATCAAGTTCGATGTTCTCAACCTCAAGAACATGTGACGGGTCACTCACATACTTCCGGAGCTGAGAAACATGAAAGACGTTGTGGACTTGAGCCAAAGCTGATGGTAAAGCTAACTTGTAGGCCACCTCACCTACACGATCCAAAATCTCATATGGACCGATAAACTTCTGGCTTAGCTTATCCTTCTTCCCAAACCTCATCACTCCTCGCATTGTTGACACCTTCAAAAGGAGTTTTTCACCTACGACGAACTCGATGTCTCTGCGGTGGAGATCGCCATAACTCTTCTGGCGATCCTGCACCATCTCTTCCTTGGTCTTGGATATGTTTGAACAGGTTATGGTTGAACGGGTTTAGCTAATTGATGATTGGTCCACATTTCCCTTGTTCAACCATATCCTTCACCATCTCTGATCGGCATAACATCTGAAATAAAATTTCCTTCCTGTTGTTGGTCTTGGAATTTCATGACGCGGAGCCAAAACGCGAACGGGTTCAGTCGAACGTGGTTAATAATGGTATATATATAGTATATAGAAGTGGAAGAGTCTATTTTGTGAAACAAAAAAGGAGACCCACCACAGTTGTATGATGTACAAATATTTTTTTGAGTTTTGCTTTGGTTGAGAAGCGGGTAAGAGAAGGAAGACTTTCTTGGAGACGAAACTTATTCTATGGATTGAGTCTGGCAGTGATGTAAGTTAAGTCCACTACCTGGGGCTTGTCTTGCTTGAGAACCCGTTTGGAACAAGATGGATTTTCCCTTGTGAGTCACTCGAATTCTAATATTTATCATTCTTTCATGAATAGAAAGATATCCGCTTCGTCTTTCTTCCAAGAAGAGATCCCAACCCATTGATATTGGTCATGCATGGGCTTTAACTCAATCTTTCACTATGATATGAAAGGAATAGCAAAGATATTAGCCAAGCGAGATAGGTCATTAGGCTCTGAAAGATCTTGACTTCCTCGGGCGTAAAGGGGAAGAGATTCATCTCGGGAAATGAAATGAGAATAAAAACCTTCCCGCCCTTTTTACAGGCGGGGATACACCAATCAGAGGAAATACACCTCTTGCTTTCAAAAAGGACTTATCCTGATAAATCACGTGCATGCCTCTCCCCTCGCTCGAGCTGCTATGCACCCTCAACTTGCATGCCTCAGCGATATCATCTTATCATAGGATCGAAGCGTATTCTCCTTCTTCACTAGCACGTGAGCCCCCTGCCTTACTCCTTTTAATAAAAATATGCGAGCTCTAATGAACATAAAGGACTAGCTTCCTATAAACGAGGTTGAATATTTAAACTTCTTTATAGGGAATTGTATAACCACAGGCCGGGGACGAGGCCCCTTGTTGGTGTCCCACCGCTGCGCGGGTGTCTAATCCAGGTTTTCTAGAGAGAAAACAGCAGTTGCTTACGTTTCAACATAAGACAAGGAATGTACCAATAAAGTCTTTGCTGCTTTCAAACGCTACTTCACTTATTCCTATATCATTTTCTTGCTTGTAAAGGCTTCGCGCCGCGCTTATAGAGGAGGGATGATACGCAAATTTTACTTCTTTCGCAGAACGAGCCCCAGGATAGTCCTGGATTCAAAGCACTTGCTAGTTTGTTTGAATGCGAGGAACCCTCATCAATAATGATTTATGTGTCCTTTGAAAAAAGGGGCCGCTTTCTTCCCCCCAAAATGCCAGTTCCGCCATCAGGGCCCAGCAAGCAGCATAATGTTGTTTCGGAATGGTCCTTCATTCCAGCAACAGTAGTATATGCTGGAAAGCACCTTGTTCCATCCGGCGAGAATCCCCTCCATCACTAAGGCGCGCCCCTATAGAGTAAGCCTTTCGACCCTAACTTTTTCTTTTATAAGGTGCTCTTTCCCTGTAAAAGGAGAATTGGAAACAAAGATAAATCTTTATCGGAAAAGAGCCCAAGCAAGGAAACCAGATTGATACGTGCATTTTGTATTGTCTTTTTAACCTATTTTAGCACGTATTTCTATGCTATTATCGCAGTTTTATGCTACGAAATGCCCCGAATATGCTACTTTTGTTTATTTTGTCTTAATTGCAGGAATGGACTAGAAAGTAGTAAAATCAAGCCTTTTACCGTCCGTTTAGCATGCATTTGGAGGAAGAGTGAATTTGGAGTGGGAATGTAGGTATTTTGAGATGCGCACAGAAAAAAGATAGCTAGGCGAGCAAAGGAAGAACTTCAAATTGCTAGTACCTACTTTGAAGAGCCATATATCGAGTTATACAACTTATATTCAGGTGATTCCAATTGGAGAAGAAAGCTTGTCCTCTTAGCTTTCCAACGCCACTGGAATCACCATGTTTGCCCAAGTAACGAAGAAATGGCAGCCGTTTATAGTTCAGTGCGCAAAGTAGGAAATTGATGCTGGAAAGTACTGGATCGAGTATAATTTTGCTCGATCGAGTCCTTTTTCTACTCGATCGAGTAGTTGCATTTTAGGATTTACTCGATCGAGTAGATTTTCTACTATATCGAGTGGTTTAAGCTTTAGTTTACTCGATCGAGTGGTTTTAAACCACTCGATCGAGTGGTTTCTCTTACGGGCTTGGGCTTTTAGCTTAAATCCGTCATTAGGTTGAATAAAATCCTATTTTTATTATAAATAGGAAGGGGAGACGTCATTTGTAACTCCGCCACACACATCATACGTTACTTTTTGCTTTGCTACTTTATTCTTCTATTAATTAGGATCTATTTCTCTTTGTAACTTCTTTCCCTTCTTTTCCCTCTTTATTTTATGTTAATGTTTATTATTCTTTTCCTTGTTCTTATTCTTATTTCAATTATGTCTAGCTAAATTCCTCTGCTAGGATTAGGTGATTTAATAGACCAATGTTAGTTGCTAATTAGGTTATTAGATCTGTCGTTGTAGTTGTAGTCTATGTTGTTAATCGCTGCTTTAACTGTATCCTGCTAGTTGAGTCGACACAATTAGCCTTTTAATATAGGTAAACCTTGACCTGGACCGAAAGGTTGGAAGGGGTGAGACCTGAAGTGAACAATAAGATGCTTTAGTGAGGGCAAAAGTTAAGCTAATAGCATTTTAGGGTAAATTGAGACCGAAAGAAGATATTCGTTGCCCCTTAGACCGACACATCGACTGATCTGTGACCTTAGCTGTGATTGACTGACGTTTATTGATGACCCGAAATCCTAGTTCCCTTCTCTTTATTGTTAATTTCGTCTATTTTTATCTCTCTTTCCTTAGTCTCTTAATAGTTCTAGTAAAACAACTTAAACCCCCAATTCTATGACATTCTGACAGACTGAGTTAAACAGATAATTAGCAAAATAGCCTCCCTGTGGAGATCGACCCTACTTACCGCTGACTTCTGTTAGTAGTACTTAGGTATTTTATTTTTGGTACATAACGACCGTATCAAATTTTGGCGCCGTTGCCGGGGAGGCGACGCTTTTATCTGTTTTATTTTGCTTGTCTTTCGCCTCAAGGGAAGACTAAGTACCTTGAGGCTGTTCTTATCTTTTTCTTTAGTGCTGTTTAGATAGGCCTACAGGTTTATTAGACAGGCTACTAAGGGAGATTATCGAAGGGAAGGCTTGAGTACCTTCGATCCCTTTTGCCGAGATGACATCTGTCTCCCGACTAATCGCTCAGTTTGAAGCCCAATCTGAAAAACCTGCTAGTTGGGAAAGGAAGAAATCTTGGGGATGTGGTAATTACTGCACTTCTCCTATGCCACATCCACCCTATCAATGGCCACCGCAACAAGATCTTCCTGATATACAAGAAGAAGAGATTGCGGAGCTGAAATCTTTGTTAGAGATACTTGCCTCCAAAAGGCAAGAGCATGATAGATGGCTTTTCGCGCACATTGATGAGCTCGAGTCTATAATAGCTCAGTTAGCAGCTGAGTCTGATAGTTGGCAAACAGAAGAGGTATACTTTACTGAGAGCGGTTTTTCCCATGAAGAACCCGTGTTGCCCAATGCTGAGGATGATCTTTATGACTCGGATGACGAATTTCTATCATATTTCAATAGCATACACGAAGATTTCAGCGCTGTACAGGAAGAATCACTCGATCGAGTGACTTATATTAGTCGATCGAGTGAATTTCCAGAAGAAAGTTCTCGATCGAGTGATATTTCTACCCGATCGAGTAAAAATCAGGAAGGAAATGGTCGATCGAGCAACAATTCTACTCGATCGACTCAACTGGCCAGCGAGAGCATTAATTCGTCATGTGGATTTGTTTTGGATGACGATTTTGACGATGATAATGGATACGGTGAATCTCCCCTATTCAAAGCCGATTCGGATGCACAAGAGGCTGCGATTTACGGGACGATATCCACTAAGGAGGGTGACGAAGAGGCAGCTGAGTCGGTGATTGCACCTAGCGCGGAAGAGGTAATATCTTCCTTTGTTAATGATTCCGTCAATGAGAGCGACCAACCAGAGGTAGTAAACGATAATTTATTTTTTGTTTGTTTAAATAGTAAATTGCCTCGTTTAACTTAAGCTGCACATTCTAATGCTTTGCCCCTTCCCAGTAGGTCGAATAATTTAACGATTTTCCGCCGTCCTTATCATTTCAATATTGTTAATCTGAAACGGGACCTTATTTTATCGTCTATTGGTCCCGCGCTCCTATATTTTGTGGATAAATTTAGGAGCTCTCGTAGGAAATTTGTTAGACTTAAACAGTTAAACATTTTTATTTCCTATATTTTTATTCCACTGTGGTGCTACTTACATTTTTGTGTAGCACATGCGCAGATTTATGATTTAATCTCGCGCTTTGAATTGTTTTGATTATGATTTGTTTAGAGAGGCTCGAAGAAAAGTAGGTCGAGTGGGACTGCCGAAGCTAGCGCTACCCGGGAGGCAACCCGGAGATTTATTTTTAATTTTCTATTTCATTTCAGTTGTAATAAATGGTTTTCATACCATAAACTATATCAATATGCTTGCTTTGTCAGTTTTACGGGCTGTTTTTATTGCATTTTGCAGGAATACACTGAGGATCACTCGATCGAGTACTTTTTGTACTCGATCAAGAGCTTTTGCTGCTGAAATCACTCGATCGAGTACTTATTTCACTCGATCGAGTAACTGTAAAAAAAAAAAAAAAAAAAAAAAAAAAAAATTACTCGATCGACCACTATTCCTCTCGATCGAATTTGTTTTGGACGCCCATTGCTTGGATTAGCTTCGGTGACGATGTTTCGGAGCTATTAGTGACCTCCCACGTTCTTTGGGTTTGGTTTGGGAGGTCCCTTTTTCGCGTATGTTGTGAGTTTTCCGCATTTCCACTCTTTCTCTTTTAGTTTGCATTTCATTTCCATGTTTTGGTACAATGAGGGCATTGTACGGTTTAGTTTGGGGAGGTTATGCATCCATATCTGTGTCTGTATCTTGTTTTTATTGCATTTCTGTTTTCACGTTTAATTTCAGTATGCATTGTTGTTTATTTTCATAAAAATCAAAAATCTCATACTCATAAAAATTGAAAATTTTCAAAAGAATTCAAAAATTTCACGTTTATTTTAGCATATAGGTTGAGTCGGAACGGTGGATTCCAGTGATAAAATTGCTCTATTATTTGTCTTTTTCTTAAGCCTTGCATAGACTATATATCTTTTTAGCTTTGTCTTTTGCATATCTACGAGTTAATGTTAAAATTTAGCTGAACATATAGACTTGACCTGAAATTTTGGCAACCTACTTATAATTTCTAAGGATTAGAGCCTTATAAACTGGTGTCATTTATGACCGGTTTCATGTAGGATTGTGAGTAGTTACTCCTTGCATAGCATGTTCATTAATTTGCACGTATATGAAATTCAATTGTTTTTTGCCTGCATACATTCGGGTTAGTGGTTGGTGTCACATGTAGGGAGGTGCTTACATTCCCTTTTCTTTCATTTTTACCCATTTATCTCCACATTAGCCAAATTTGCCTGTTGACCCTTAACTACATCCAAATTTAGCCTGCCATGTCAAGCTAGTTTAGATTGTTTTTGCGGTATATATTTCATTATGCCAAATTTGGTTGATATTATATCGATTTGGAGTTGGTAGAAAAGAAGAAAAGGAGGTTGATGAAAAAAAAAGAAGAAAAAAAAGAAGTTGAAAAAATAACGTGAAAAAGGAAAAAAAAAGAAAAAAAAAAAGAAAAAAAAGAAGAAACCGAAAAAAAAAGAGAAAAAAAAGAAAAAAGAAGAAGTTGTTTGATTATGAGACGGTTTCACTCCTATGCTTTATTTACATTTTTTTAGGAGTATTTTCAGTTCGGTTTGGCGAGTTTTGTGCCAATTGAAGGGCATATGCGCTTGATTCTATAATTGAGTTGGAAATGGATGTTGTTATATGGTTTTGTTTAGGTATTAGCTTGATCACCTATACCTCCACATTCCCATAAATGTTTTGCCTTTTCTTACCCATTGCCTCACTTTACCATATTTTTGTAAGCCCTCGGCTGTGACAGGACCTTGTTTGGTTGAAATGTGTGTACAGTAGTTAGAATTGTCTATCATATTAGTTGCATGCATGTTTATGTGGGTCGTAGTCTAGGTGAGCGACTATTTTTATTTCTCTCTTACATATATATGTTCACCCTTTGCTTCATGAGAGAAGAGTGACCCGTGAGAGTCCATTATTAAAGGTCTTGCAAGGTCGACGGTTCAGCTTTATTATAAACATCTTATAACTCGTTTGCATTTGACTGTTAGCTATAAGTGTTAGTTTGCTTGCATTAAATTGGTTTAAGTGGGCATTTGTAGCTATCTCTGAGTTATCATTTCCGTTCCATTAGTTTGCATTTAGTTTACTCGAGGACGAGTAAAGGTTTGGTTTGGAGAGATTTGATACGTGCATTTTGTATAGTCTTTTTAGCCTATTTTAGCACGTATTTCTATGCTATTATCGCAGTTTTATGCTACGAAATGCCCCGAATATGCTACTTTGGTTTATTTTGTCTTAATTGCAGGAATGGACTAGAAAGTAGTGAAATCAAGCCTTTTACCGTCCGTTTAGCATGCATTTGGAGGAAGAGTGAATTTGGAGCGGGAATGTAGGTATTTTGAGATGCGCAAAGAAGAAAGATAGCTAGGCGAGCAAAGGAAGAACTTCAAATTGCTAGTGCCTACTTTGAAGAGCCATATCTCTAGTTATACAACTTATATTCAGGTGATTCTAATTTGAGATGAAAGCTTGTCCTCTTAGCTTTCCAACGCCACCGGAATCACCCTGTTTGCCCAAGTAACGAAGAAATGGCAGCCGTTTATAGTTCAGTGCGCAAAGTAGGAAATTGATGCTGGAAAGTACTCGATCGAGTACAATTTTGCTCGATCGAGTCCTTTTTCTACTCGATCGAGTAGTTGCATTTTAGGATTTACTCGATCGAGTAGATTTTCTACTATATCGAGTGGTTTAAGCTTTAGTTTACTCGATCCAGTGGTTTTAAACCACTCGATCGAGTGGTTTCTCTTACGAGCTTGGGCTTTTAGCTTAAATCCGTCATTAGGTTGAATAAAATCCTATTTTTATTATAAATAGGAAGGGGAGACGTCATTTGTAACTCCGCCACACACATCATACGTTACTTTTACTGCTGCTACTTTATTCTTCTATTAATTCCGGATCTATTTCTCGTAACTTCTTTCCCTTCTTTTCCCTCTTTATTTTATGTTAATGTTTATTATTCTTTTCCTTGTTCTTATTCTTATTTCAATTATGTCTAGCTAAATTCCTCTGCTAGGATTAGGTGATTTAATAGACCAATGTTAGTTGCTAATTAGGTTATTAGATCTGTCGTTGTAGTTGTAGTCTATGTTGTTAATCGCTGCTTTAATCGTATCCTTTGGTTGAGTCGACACAATTAGCCTTTTAATATAGGTAAACCTTGACCTGGACCGAAAGGTTGGAAGGGGTGAGACCTGCAGTGAACAATAGGATGCTTTAGTGAGGGCGAAAGTTAAGCTAATAGCATTTTAGGGCGAATTGAGACCGAAAGGAGATATTCGTTGCCCCTTAGACCGACACATCGACTGATCTGTGACCTTAGCTGTGATTGACTGACGTTTATTGATGACCCGAAATCCTAGTTCCCTTCTCTTTATTGTTAATTTCCTCTATTTTTATCTCTCTTTCCTTAGTCTCTTAATAGTTTTAGTAAAATAATTTAAACTTCCAATTCTGGGACATTCTGACAGACTGAGTTAAACAGATAATTAGCAAAATAGCCTCCCTGTGGAGATCGACCCTACTTACTGCTGACTTCTGTTAGTAGTACTTAGGTATTTTATTTTTGGTACATAACGACCGTATCAAATTTTGGCGCCGTTGCCGGGGAGGCGACGCTTTTATCTGTTTTATTTTGTTTGTCTTTCACCTCAAGGGAAGACTAAGTACCTTGAGGCTGTTCTTATCTTTTTCTTTAGTGTTGTTTTGATAGGCCTACAGGTTTATTAGACAGGCTACCGAGGGAGATTATCGAAGGGAAGGTTTGAGTACCTTCGATCCCTTTTGCCGAGATGACATCTGTCTCCCGACTAATCGCTCAGTTTGAAGCCCAATCATAAAAACCTACTAGTTGGGAAAGGAAGAAATCTTGGGGATGTGGTAATTACTGCACTTCTCCTACGCCACATCCACCCTATCAATGGCCACCGCGACAAGATCCTCCTGATATACAAGAAGAAGAGATTGCGGAGCTGAAATCTTTGTTAGAGATACTTGCCTCCAAAAGGCAAGAGCATGATAGACGGTTTTTCGCGCACATTGATGAGCTCGAGTCTATAATAGCTCAGTTAGCAGCTGAGTCTGATAGTTGGCAAACAGAAGAGGTATACTTTACTGAGAGCGAATTTTCCCATGAAGAACCCGTGTTACCCAATGCTGAGGATGATCTTTATAACTCGGATGACGAATTTCTATCATATTTCAATAGCATACACGAAGATTTCGGCGCTGTACAGGAAGAATCACTCGATCGAGTGACTTATTGTTGGGAAATGTGTCCTCAACAATAGTGCGATCACATGATTTAAATATCATTATTAAATCTCATTACAAGAATACGGAAGGGATGATACATAATATATATAGTCAACTGGTCCACACATATCGGTAATGATTGGCTAGCTAGAGTTTGACATTACTGTCGTGCGACGGTGGTGATCAGTTGATCCCTTGAGGTCACACCTAAAGGACGATTCCCTTAATTGAAAAGGTTGATTAGTTGTATACCGATACAGATTAATTAATTCCTTAAAATTGAACAATTCAATTTGTAAGAGAAAATATTGATATCTTTTTTTAATGGGATTGAATAAGATTTATTTTAGTAAATAAAATGCTTTATTACTAAAATTGTTTATTGTTTGAGAAACAATAAAGATAAGAATGAATGGTTGATTATAATTACAAGATATTGTGAATTATAATTATATGACCCATTTTATTTATGTGATCAAGTATCACTAGTCAATTTGTTGAATGTAATTTAATTAATTTATAAAATGATATTTATGTGATAAATATGCATTTAATTAATTAGTAACATGTATCATACTACATGTGACATATTGTGTGATAAATGACAAATTGACAAAATAAAATGGTAATCCATTTTTTGTATATGGACCGAAAATGGAGGGTGTGTTAGTGGGTTTTGGTTATTTTATTTTATTTGATAAAATAAACATAATGATGCCTACCTACAACTAGTCTTACACATCGTACACACCTATTTTTCTTGTGAAGACAAAAAGAAAAAGTAAGATGCTCTATACTACTACCCAAAACCGTCCACCCTCTTTACAAGCATCAATACTGAGAGTTTTTCTATTATTATTATTCATTCACATGCAAAAAAAAAGTTTATGCATTACTCTCTCTCTCTCTCTCATGTTCATCTTTTCTTTCATCAAAAACATGAGATTTTGATTGAAATTGTTCATTTAGATTACTAAAATTATTAATGTAATATATGAGTATTAGTAATCAATTTTAAGGTATACCACAAGATAAATATCTAGTACATATTAGTTTGTGGTTTTGAGGGATAGTCTTGGGTGCAACTAATTGGAGGGCATCTATTTTGAGGTCATGTATGTTCATCCATTAATGGAAAGCTCAAGAACTAACAAGAAGGAGATCTTGTTGGTGCCCTATATGACCGAAATTATTATGGTGAGAATATGATTTCTTTTCTTATTTATTTTAGTTTGCATGCATAAGATCTAGAATTTATTTTATGACCAAATAAATTTGAAACATATATGAATATGTTAAAAATGAGATATAGTTATCTAACGAGCGGTATCAAGAGCCCAAGGTTGTTTGCATGCAAATCGGTTAAAAGTTTTTCCGAGTTATAAAGAATAACATATAAAACTTGTATATTTTGTGTTATTATGATATATCACGAAATTAATCCATGCATGTTAATATTTCTGATCCTAAAATGTTTTTAGGATATTTTGGTTATTTTACGGATTTTTATTGTTCATATTATACAATAATGGCATTTAAATGTGATTTTATGAGTAAAAATGTCATTTTTGGACGAAAATTAGCTAAACTTCGAATTTTCCAGTGGTTTTTTGATATGTTTTCACATATATTATTTGTAGATGATCTGGAAATTTTCATAATTTTATGAGTTTTTATGCTCGAAAAATGGATTTTTCATTATTAAATTCGGATTTAGGTGAAAAATAGGTTAATATGAGTTAAATTTCGAATCTGGTCATAGAAATTTAATATGTTGTCACATGCAATTTTACAAGATGTGTGTAAAATAATTGGCTATAAAGAAGTCCTTTTGCATGATTTATGGATTTTTGAAGAAAAATAGCATAAATAGTGACATTATTAGTGAAAAATTAATAAAACATAATCTATGGCTTAGGAAAAACGTCTAATGTTGCATTTTATTATCTTTTTCAGATCTAAAATTGAAAAGTTACTGAAAATAATTTTTCCATGTTTTTATGATTATTTTAGTTAAAACCGATAAACCGCAACATTGTTTTTCCGGAAAAATTTCGAAATTTTTAACCTAAGATTTTGAACATTATGAGTGTCATGGTATTTTTCCAGAATGTTCATGAGTTTAAATTTCAAATTTCAAATTTATTTGAATTTTTGTTATTTATTTGAAGTTTATAGCTTATTTTTGTAATTTTTGGTCCATTAATGAACAATTTTATAAATATGAGTTAATTATGGTCAAATTATTAGTGAAGACTAAATTTTGAGTCCTAAGAGGTTAGGGTAATTAACTTATGCATAAATATGAATTTATGTAATTTTTGTGATTATAAAATGTTGAAATCACGCAAATCGTAAAACCAAGAGTAATATACGATATTGGCTAATTAAAGGCGATTTAGCATAAAATTGGGCATGTTCATACATATTATAATGCTGCATTTTCCTTTATGATTGTCATAATTTTTTTATGTAATTTTGAATTATGTAATTTTACTTAGTATGGCCTTAGTTTTTAATTGGTATTCCCGAAATGTATGGGAATATCGATTCGGTTGTAATTTTATTGTGATCTCGTATCACCATTTTGTAATTTAATAGATTTATTTTATTTTAGTTACAAATGTATAATAGGAAATTATGTAATTTATTATGTAATTTTATTCATTCCGGAGTTCCCAAAGACGGATTTCTTCAAGAATGGCGATACATAAAGACGGTGTTACCTCGAGATGCGTGCCACAACCGAAGTTCAAGGGACCAATGGAGTTGGTTTCCGAATATGTAATAGTTAAATAGTTTTTCTATTTTAGGAAAGGCCATACTAGGATTCATTTTATTTTATGCTTTGCATTTTATTTTATGTCGCATGCATCGCTAAATCGCCATAACTAAAACATGCATCCTTATTTTATCGAGTTTATCGACCGTGTCAATTAAAATTATCGTAGTTCACCGCTTTAGTTCACTTAAAACGTGATAGATAATAAATTGACATGACCTCTCGCTAAAACAATTAATTGAGACATAGCCTTACCAAATAGTAGAAACCATGAAAACCTATTTCGTGAGGGAGTGCACTCGGCCCTACCGGGGTACAAACCTTGTTACGTAGGGGAAGTGGGTGATAAATGTAAAATCCACCGAATTCATGTTGATGAGGGTTTCATCGGCCATACCGTGCCCAAGTTGATGTGGATTTGGATCATGGACACATTTATTCGAAATTTGGATTGAGCTCAACGGAAGTATTCGCGACCGTAGTTGCATGTGTTCGGGCTATAGATAAATATTAGAGTAATTTTATCGACCAAGAGTTCTAAAAGTAGAATCGATTAAGCGTTAATCCACCGAGTTATATTGATAAGGGTTTCATCGGCCATACCGTGCCCAAGTTAATATGAATTTGGGTCTTGGAATCATTTATCATAGTTGGGTAGAGGTCACTATGTAAATGCTTTACTTGTTATTTACAAGTATTAATAAAACGATAAATGTCAAGTTTTCCATTATTCCGTTATCATATTGTTCTATTTCTTTACCACAATTCATATACGATATCATTTCGATTTTTGATACAAATCTCCATTAAAACATCGTAACTAAAGACAAAAATTTGAATTGCTTCTAAACCCTCAAACGAACCATTGCTAAGGATCTCTTGTAAAGAGTATAGATTAAAGTTATTCATTATCAAACAGGTTTTTGATTCTTGACTAACACTTCTACTTACAATGGATTATGTTTCATATACTTAATTGAATTAAGTACCTTGAAGCGATAAATTGTTTTGGTGATTAGATTTTGAATTAAGTAATTGACCAAAATAACGCAACCACTTCAATGAAAGTTTTAAGACTAAAACGAACAAATGAAGAGTAATCTTCATGAATTCAATTTTGCTTCTCAAAGCAAAGACTCATTGAAATGAGTGGGAGCATTCTCTTAAATCGTTAAGATGAGGACGAGGTTAAAGAAGTAAAATTAGAATGGAATTGATACAAGGTTATGTTAAAGGTAAAGTTGTTGAGAATGACGATACTAAACCTATCAATCCCGACCGATAAAGTTTCCATTGTCTTAAATGTTGGACACGAGAAAGGAAACTACCCCAAATTATTGAAGAATCAACAAGTTAGTTGTGGAACATCTAATGGGATCTTCTTCTTTAAATGTTTATATGATTGACATAAATTTTGCTAGTACTACTTCGTCAATATTAGAAACCGGTGGTGGTTTTCATCATTATGTTTGATACATGGGATGATAAGAATATGACGACTAGCAACAATAATGTCGAGAGATAGAGTAATTGTGTACTCAATCTAGTTTTTGGATTTAAAGTTGTACTTAATTGTGACTATTAAGTGCATAAACTCTAAATAAGAATATAAACTTGTTAAGATACAAAAGAGGTTTTCACTTTTGTGACCCTATACACCACGATTTGATGTATGGCTAGCCCATCATCAAGGTGAGTATATTCTAAACCAAACTAGAATGATATATCATGTAGATAATGTAAGACTCAAATTGGTAACCCAAGATTAAACCTTAAATTTAGGAATGATGAACGCAAAGAGTTATCGAGTACTCTTGAAACCATTAGATTGTTAATAGTATATGCGTATCTTGTATTCAAAGCAAGATGTCTCGTGCCTTTTGGTTGAAAAGGAGATCGAGGTCATAAATCATCGATCCAAAATAGGTTGATCATCATCTTTTACCAACGATTTAAGTTGACACTAGTGTGTTCACTTAATAAGGTAAGTAGAGAAATCTTTGAAGAAGTTCAAGAGTTCAAGGAATCACGATTTAGTCGTGATGGGATTATCAAAGTGAAGACTTTGATATAAGCCAATGGAAATGTGATATAGTATCACAAGTTAATCTCTCTTAGCACGCATTATGGAATAATGTGTGATTAGATAAGAAATCAAACGCTATTCGATATGGTTTGGATTTCAATCAAGTTACATTGAGTTACTTGATCCTTTTGGGGATTTTATCATTTTTGTCTAAATTATTTTTCCACTAAATCGAATCATATGAGATATGAAATGGTAAGGGTACCATGGTTGTAAGTTTTCACAAGAAACAAATGCTCATTTTTTCCCTTTCCAATTATCACGAGCACGACGGGTTTGCGGCTCATGAAGCTGTCTTTCTAAAATACAAGTTTATTTTAGAAGACAGAGTGGGAGAAATTAATCAAGAGCCACAAAGAATGCCACAAAGAATGTTATGTCGCAAGAAACTGGTCTTTCTTGGCTACATGAGACGTTTTGTGTAAGACATTATACATTGTTTCTTCAAAACCTAGGAGGTTAAATTCGTCACTTGTTAAAAATGATGAATTCATGCTACTTTTAAGAAAGTAAAGAGCTTATAACTTACAAAAGAAATTGTTTGATTCAAGTTGATTACTTCTAGAAAGTAATGAACATATGACTTACATAAGAGTGTTTAAAGTCACAACTCAATACAAGGCTTAGAGCCATGAAAATCCGAAACAAAAGGGCTTGATTAGTGACAAAGGGTTTTGCACTAATAAAGAGAGATTTCAAAGCAAGATTGGTTGCAAAGGGTTTTGCACTAATTGAAATGATTAAGTCTATTTGGATCTTCTTAGGGATTGTGTTTCATTATGAGGATATGCATACAGCAAGAGAATCTAAAACCCACTTCTTCAATAGAAGGAATGTATTCAATACATGTCATAAGTTTTATAGATTCTTGCAATCCTAAGATAATGTGAAACTTAAGAGAGGATCTTAAGTAGGACATCAATGAGTTGGAATCAACATTTTGATCATGTGATAAAACATTTCTCGATAAGTCGAGAAGTTGTGTTTATACATGGAGTTTAGTGGGAGTTACGAAATTTTTTAATTAGTCCGATATGTGGATGACATATTGATCATTGAGAATGATTTAAGACTTTTGGAGTATTATAATACATCTTGAATATCCGGATTTATGAAGATAAATACACATGATATTAGCGTCAGTAAGAAGTCTTATGTTGATAAGATTCATGACTAGTTCAATCAAATTGAACATATTTGATTCATTTCATTTGCTTCCGCTGCCGAATCAATTAAAAAGAAAAGATGTATAACACTTCATATACTTTGAGTATGATGAATTATTTTCAAAATCGAATTTAAGTAATCTTTACCAAGTAAGCAATAAAGATTACCCTTAAGTGCTTGCAGAAGCATTAAGGCTATGATGCCAAGTGTTTATGATGCAATTTTGTGTAAGGGTGTTACACAAGTGACAATTGACAATTGAAATTGCGCATGGTTTCCGACAAAACCATAATCAAAACACATTAGGATGGTTAAGATACCATTGTGGCAATGTTAATTAAGAAGTAGATTTTCTAGAATCGTTCTAGGCAATAAAGAACAATGAGAGATATTTATAATGGAAATTGAGTACACTTGCGATCATGAGATGTGCAAGAAGGATGAGTCTCGCACACTGTCAAAACAGTGGGAGCTATTCTTAGGCTAGAAGGCCTATGTCTTGATTGGATCTCGACACGTACTCAAAAGGTTTTGTAATGCAAATGTATACATTACAAAGGAAAACGAGTATGTAGTGAGGTTGAGTAAGGTACAAGAAATTGATAAAACCTACTAACCAAAGCCTTCTCAAAGGCTAAACATGATGAGTCATGTCATTTCAATTGAATTGAAATGGACAACTACGTACAAAATCAAATTAGATTATAGAACATGAAATAGTAATCAGGCATTGACTATTCATATGTGATAATCGCATTTGTCGTTCGAGTTTTACTTTAAAACTCTTTTATTATACTTTGTTACATCCAAACGGGTTGTAAAGACAATTGAACCCCGTTAAAGTGAACATGGATTAGCATTGTATTCGCCCATAGTCACTTATATGAGGTGACGTCTCGAAGTGACTAGAGTGTGATGCGATTGATGGCAAGTTCAAGTGCCATAGAGTCATGTGAGATGACTAGTCGATCACATAAGCAGACTGTTGGGAACACTTTGTCGGGCAGTGACCGCTTATAGAGTTCTGGCAAATTTATAAAGCCTGGTCGTGGCGAGAGCTACTATAGTATTCTAATGAGTCGATTTTTTGACTAAAGACTGTTCACCTAAGATGACACAGTTTCAAATTAACTTTGATTTGTGTTACTACGACCTTCGTAAATGGGGTCAAATGGGCATATTTTGGGTTATGATGGCTGTGGCTAGTCGAAGGGAATAAGTGCGATAGGAATTGTCCACCCCCTTGTCAGGGTTAAAACAATATCTCAGGGCCACTCGAGGAGTAATGAACTGGAAATGCGTGGCCACGCTCGGACGGTATCCATGGTGGATAAATTCCGGTCAATCAGTTATTCTCCAGATCGAGGAAACCACTCTCGATATGATCACTTGTAAGTACGACCCGAAAGACACCTTGCATTGAGTGGGAGATAGTAATTGGACAAGAGAATTGGTGACGCACACTTGTCGAGGACAAGTGGGAGATTGTTGGGAAATGTGTCCTCAACAATAGTGCGATCACATGATTTAAATATCATTATTAAATCTCATTACAAGAATACGGAAGGGATGATACATAATATATATAGTCAACTGGTCCACACATATCGGTAATGATTGGCTGGCTAGAGTTTGACATTACTGTCGTGCGACGATGGTGATCAGTTGATCCCTTGAGGTCACACCTAAAGGACGATTCTCTTAATTGAAAAGGTTGATTAGTTGTATACCGATACAGATTAATTAATTCCTTAAAATTGAACAATTCAATTTGTAAGAGAGAATATTGATATCTTATTTTAATGGGATTGAATAGGATTTATTTTAGTAAATAAAATGCTTTATTACTAAAATTGTTTATTGTTTGAGAAACAATAAAGATAAGAATGAATGGTTGATTATAATTACAAGATATTGTGAATTATAATTATATGACCCATTTTATTTATGTGATCAAGTATCACTAGTCAATTTGTTGAATGTAATTTAATTAATTTATAAAATGATATTTATGTGATAAATATGCATTTAATTAATTAGTAACATGTATCATACTACATGTGACATATTGTGTGACAAATGACAAATTGACAAAATAAAATGGTAGTCCATTTTATGTATGTGGACCGAAAATGGAGGGTGTGTTAGTCGGTTTTGGTTGTTTTATTTTATTTGATAAAATAAACATAATGATGCCTACCTACAACTAGTCTTACACATCTTACACACCTATTTTTCTTGTGAAGACAAAAAGAAAAAGTAAGATGCTCTATACTACTACCCAAAACCGTCCACCCTCTTTACAACCATCAATATTGAGAGTTTTTCTATTATTATTATTCATTCACATGCAAAAAAAAAGTTTATGCATTACTCTCTCTCTCATGTTCATCTTTTCTTTCATCAAAAACATGAGATTTTTATTGAAATTGTTCATTTAGATTACTAAAATTATTAATGTAATATATGAGTATTAGTAATCAATTTTAAGGTATACCACAAGATAAATATCTAGTACATATTAGTTTGTGGTTTTGAGGGATAGTCTTGGGTGCAACTAATTGGAGGGCTTCTATTTTGAGGTCATGTATGTTCATCCATTAATGGAAAGCTCAAGAACTAACAAGGAGGAGATCTTGTTGGTGCCCTATATGACCGAAATTATTATGGTGAGAATATGATTTCTTTTCTTATTTATTTTAGTTTGCATGCATAAGATCTAGAATTTATTTTATGACCAACTAAATTTGAAACATATATGAATATGTTAAAAATGAGATATAGTTATCTAACACTTATATTAGTCATTCGAGTGAATTTCCAGAAGAAAGTTCTCGATCGAGTGATATTTCTACTCGATCGAGTGAAAATCAGGAAGGAAATGGTCGATCGAGCAACAATTCTACTCGATCGACTGAACTGGGCAGCGAGAGCATTAATTCGTAATGTGGATTTGTTTTGGATGACGATTTTGACGATGATAATGGATACGGTGAATCTCCCCTATTCAAAGCCGAGTCGGATGCACAAGAGGCTGCGATTTACGGGACGATATCCACTGAGGAGGGTGACGAAGAGGCAGCTGAGTTGGTGATTGCTCCTAGCGCGGAAGAGGTAATATCTTCCTTTGTTAATGATTCCGTCAATGAGAGCGGCCAACCCGAGGTAGTAAACGATAATTTATTTTTTGTTTGTTTAAATAGTAAATTGCCTCGTTTAACTTACGCTGCACATTCTAATGCTTTGCCCCTTCCCAGTAGGTCGAATAATTTAACGATTTTCCGCCGCCCTTATCATTTCAATATTGTTAATCTGAAACGGGACCTTATTTTATCGTCTATTGCTCCCGCGCTCCTATATTTTGTGGATAAATTTAGGAGCTCTCGTAGGAAATTTGTTACACTTAAACAGTTAAACATTTTTATTTCCTATATTTTTATTCCACTGTGGTGCTACTTACATTTTTGTGTAGCACATGCGCAAATTTATGATTTAATGTCGCGCTTTTTGACTTTTGATTATGATTTGTTTAGAGAGGGCTCGAAGAAAAGAAGGTCGAGCTGGGACCTGTCTGAAGCTAGCGCTACCCGGGAGGCAACCCGGAGATTTATTTTTAATTTTCTATTTCATTTCAGTTGTAATAAATGGTTTTCATACCATAAACTATATCAATATGCTTGCTTTGTCAGATTTGCGGGCTATTTTTATTGCGTTTTGCAGGAATACACTGAGGATCACTCGATCGAGTACTTTTTGTACTCGATCGAGAGCTTTTGCTGCTGAAATCACTCGATCGAGTACTTATTTCACTCGATCGAGTAACTGTAAAAAAAAAAAAAAAAAAAAAAAAAAAACAAAGAAACTACTCGATCGACCGCTATTCCACTCGATCGACCACTATTCCTCTCGATCGAGCTGTTTTGGACGCCCATTGCTTGGATTAGCTTCTGGTGACGATGTTTTGGAGCTATTAGTGACCTCCCACGTTGCTGGCTGGTTTGGGGAGGTCCCTTTTTCGCGTATCTTGTGAGTTTTCCGCATTTCCACTCTTTCTCTTTTAGTTTTCATTTCCTTTCCATATTTTGGTACAATGAGGGCATTGAACGGTTTAGTTTGGGGAGGTTATGCATCCATATCTGTGTCTGCATCTTGTTTTTATTGCATTTTTGTTATCACGTTTAATTTCAGTATGCATTGTTGTTTATTTTCATAAAAATCAAAAATCTCATACTCATAAAAATTGAAAATTTTCAAAAAGAATTCAAAAATTTCACGTTTATTTTAGCATATAGGTTGAGTCGGAACGGTGGATTCCAGTGATGAAATTGCTCTATTATTTGTCTTTTGCTTAAGCCTTGCATAGACTATATATCTTTTTAGCTTTGTCTTTTGCATATCTACGAGTTAATGTTAAAATTTAGCTGAACATATAGACTTGACCTGAAATTTTGGCAACCTACTTATAATTTCTAAGGATTAGAGCCTTATAAACTGGTGTCATTTATGACCGGTTTCATGTAGGATTGTGAGTAGTTACTCCTTGCATAGCATGTTCATTAATTTGCACGTATATGAAATTCAATTGTTTTTTGCCTGGATACATTCGGGTTAGTGGTTGGTGTCACATGCAGGGAGGTGCTTACATTTCATTTTCTTTCATTTTTACCCATTTAACTCCACATTAGCCAAATTTGTCTGTTGACCTTTAACTACATCCAAATTTAGCCTGCCATGTCAAGCTAGTTTAGATTGTTTTTGTGGTATATATTGAAGGAAATGAAGATTCATATACATACTAACATATTCATATATGTCAAAAATAATTTGTCATAAAATTAAATGTGGATTTTATGCATGCAAACAATATAATAAAGGAGAAGAAATCATGTCCTTACATTGTTGTTTTCGGTTTTATGGGCACAAAAGAAATCTCCTTTTCTTTTGTTCTTGAGCTTTCCAAATGGAAGAACAAGAATTCAAGAGTAGAATTCCTCCCAAAAGCATATACCCAAGGAATACATCTTAATAAACCAATACTATTTAGATCTAGTAATAATAATGGTTTTACAATAAAATTGATACAAATAAATTGTATTTGGGCTCTTGATTATTTCGGTCAAGAGGGGATGTTTTTGTGAGATTTTATTTCTCTAGAATTATCATAAATTGTAGAGAGTTTTTTTTAAGGATTTTCTTACTCTAAGAAAAATAAGATGGGAGGAATGAATGATGTAAAAGAGAAGAGCTTTTCTCTCTTTCTTGTTGGTGGCCGAAAAAGGGGCATTGGGTAGTATGCCCAATGCCTTTTGTTTTTGCTCTTCACAAGAGACTAGGCATGCAAGCCTACTACCTAGCTTTTATCATTGTGTCTACCATTAAACAATTAACACAATTTTATTCCACTAACTCCTTATAATTTCGGTACATACAAAATAAAATGGATGGTCCATTTTATTTTGTCATTTGTCAATTGTAACATACGTGACATGTTACTTGACATATGAAATTGTAATGTATTTTTAACATATTAAAAATCAACATACTCATAAAATATGTCATATACAAAATCGACTAGTAATTCGTAATTACTTGTACCAAAAAGGTTTCCAAATTATAAACTACAACATTCTGTATTTATAATAATTTATTCATTCCGTTTCAATTGTTTCTTTAAACAATAATTTCATCCAAGTAATAAAATAATTCAATTACTTAGACCGTGTCTTATTTAATCATATTTACAATAAGATACGTAAATTATACTCACAAAATCATCCGTCAATTTTAAGCAATTTAATTAACTCATATCGGTATACGATTAATTAAATAATCAATTAAGAGTATTTCCCTATAGGTATGACCTAAGGGGATCAATGGATCACCACCGTCGCACGACAGTAATGTCAAACTCTAGTCAGCCAATCATTACCGATATATGTTGACCAGTTGATAGTAAAATATTACATCCCACATGTATTCTTAAAATGAGATTTTAATAATGATATTTAAATCATGTGATCGCACTATTGTTGAGGACACATTTTCCAACAATCTCCCACTTGTCCTCGACAAGTGTGCGTCACCAATTCTCTTGTCCTATTACTATATCCCACTCAATGCAAGGTGTCTTTCAGGTCGTACTTGCAAGTGATCATATCGAGAGTGGTTTCCTCGATCTGGAGAATAACTGATTGACCGGATTTATCCACTCGGATACCTCCGAGCGTGGCCACGCATTTCCGATTCATTACTCCTCGAGTGGCCCCGAGATATTGTTTTAACACTGACAAGGGGATGGACAATTCCTATCGCACTCATTCCCTTCGACTAGCCACAGCCATCATAACCCAAAATATGCCCATTTGACCCCATTTACGAAGGTCGTAGTAACACAAATCAAAGTTAATCTGAAACTGTGCCATCTTAGGCGAATAGTCTTTAGTCAAAAGAATCGACTCATTCGAATACTATAGTAGCTCTCGCCACGACCAGGCTATATAAATTTGCCAGAACTCTATAAGCGGTCATAAGGCCCGACAAAGTGTTCCTAATAATCTTCCTATGTGATCGACTAGTCATCTCACATGATTGTATGGCACTTGAACTTGCCATCAATCGCATCACACTCTAGTCACTTCGAGACGTCACCTCATACAAGTGACTATGGGCGAATACAATGCTAATCCGTGTTCACTTTAACGGGGTTGAATTGTCTCCACAACCCATTTGGATGTAACAAAGTATAATAAAAGAGTTTTAAAATAAAACTCGAACGACAAATGCGATTATCACACATGAATAGTCAATGCTCGATTACTATTTCATGTTCTATAATCTAATTTGATCTTGTACGTAGTTGTTCATTTCAATTCAATTGAAATGACATGACTCATCATGTTTAGCCTTTGAGAAGGCTTTGGTTAGTAGGTTTTATCAATTTCTTGTACCTTACTCAACCTTACTACATACTCGTTTTCCTTTGTAATGTATACATTTGCATTACAAAACTTTCTTAAATACGTGTCGAGATCCAATCAAGACATAGGTCCTCTAGCCTAAGAATAGCTCCCACTGTTTTCACAGTGTGCGGGACCCATCCCTCTTGCACATCTCATGATCGCAAGTGTACTCAATTTCCGTTATAAATATCTCTCATTGTTCTTTATTTCCTAGAACGATTCTAGAAAATCTACTTCTTAATTAATATAGCCACAATGGTATCTTAACCATCTTAATGTGTTTTGATTATGGTTTTGTCGGAAACCATGCGCAATCTCAATTGTCAATTGTCACTTGTGTAACACCCTTACACAATATTGCATCATAAACACTTTGCTTTATAGCCTTAATGCTTCTGTAAGCACTTAAGGGTAATCTTTATGGCTTACTTGGTAAAGATTACTTAAATTCGATTTTGAAAAACAATTCATCATACTCAAAGTATATGAACTGTTCTACATCATTTTCTATTTAATTGATTTGACAGCGGAAGCAAATGGAATCAATCAAATATGTTCAATTTAATTGAACTAGTCATGAATCTTATCAACATAAGACTTCTTATTGACGCTAGTATCACGTGGATTTATCTTCATAAATCTGGATATTAAAGATGTATTGTAATACTCCAAAAGTCTTAAATCATTCCTAATGATCAATATGTCATCCACATATCGGACTAATTAAAATTTCCGTAACTCCCACTAAACTTCATGTATAAACACAACTTCTCGACTTATCGAGAAATGTTTTATCACATGATCAAAATGTTGATTCGAACTCATTGATGTTCTACTTAAGACCCTCTCTTAAGTTTCACATTATCTTAGGATTGCAAGAATCTACTAAACTCATGATATGTATTGAATACATTCCTTCTATTGAAGAAGTGGGTTTTAGATTCACTCGCTATGTATTTCATAACCTCATAATGAAACACAATCCCTAAGAAGATCCTAATAGACTTAAGCATTTCAACTAGTGTAAAACCCTTTGCAACCAATCTTACATTGAAATATCTCTTTATTAGTGCAAAAACCCTTTGTCACTAATCAAGCCTTTTATTTCGGATTCTCATGGCTCTAAGCCTTGTATTGAGTTGTGACTTGAACACTCTTATGTAAGTCATATGTTCATTACTTTCTAGAAGTAATCAACTTGAATCAAACAATTTCTTTGTAAGTTATAAGCTCTTTACTTTCTTAAAAGTAGCATGAATTCATCATTTTTTTAACAAGTGACGAATTTAACCTCCTAGGTTTTAAAGAAACAACACCTTACACAAAACGTCTTATGTACCAAGAAAGACCAGTTTCTTGCGACATAACATTCTCTGTGGCATTCTTTGTGGCTCTTGAATAATTTCTCCCACTCTGTCTTCTAAAAATAAACTTGTATTTTAGAAAGACAGCTTCACGAGCCGCAAACCCGTCGTACTCGTGATAATTGAAGAGGGAAAAATGAGCATTTGTTTCTTGTGAAAAACTTACAACCATGGTACCCTTACCATTTCATATCTCATATGATTCGATTTAGTGGAAAAATAATTTAGACAAAATGATAAAATCCCCAAAATGAGCGTTTGAATTCATATCCAATCATACATTATCCCATAATGCGTGTTAAGAGAGATTAATTTGTGATACTATATCACAATTCATTTGGCTTATATCAAAGTCTTCACTTTGATAATCCCATCACGACTAAATCGTGATTACTTGAACTCTTTGAAATTCTTCAAAGATTTCTCTATTTACCTTATTAAGTGAACATATTAGTGTCAACTTAAATCGTTGGTAAAAGATAATGATCAACCTATTTTGGATAGATGATTTACAACCTCGATCTCCTTTTCAACCAAAAGGCACGAGACATCTTGTTTTGAATACAAGATACGCATATACCATTAACAATCTAATGGTTTCAAGAGTACTCAATAACTCTTTGCGTTCATCATTCCAAAACTTAAGGTTTAATCTTGGGTTACCAATTTGAGTCTTACATCATCTTCATGATATATCATTCTAGTTTGGTTTAGAATATAATCACCTTGATGATGGGCTAGCCATACATCAAATCATGGTGTATAGGGTCACAAAAGTGAAAACCTCTTTTGTATCTTAACAAGTTTATATTCTTATTTAGAGTTAATGCACTTAATAGTCATAATTAAGTACAACTTTAAATCCAAAAACTAGATTGAGTACACAATTACTCTATCTCTCGACTTCATTGTTGCTAGTCGTCATATTCTAATCATCCTATGTATCAAACATAATGATGAAAACCACCACCGGTTTCTAATATTGACGAAGTAATACTAGCAAAACTTATGTTTAACCAAATAAACACTTAACGAAGAAGGTCCCATTAGATGTCACACAACTAACTTGTTGATTCTTCAATAATTTGGGGTAGTTTCCTTTCTCGTGTCTAACATTTAAGACAATGGAAACTTTATCGGTCGGGATTGATAGGTTTAGTATCGTCATTCTCAACAACTTTACCTTTAACATTACCTTGTATCAATTCCATTATAATCTTTACTTCTTGAACCTCGTCCTTATCTTAACGGTTTAAGAGAATGCTCCCACTTAATTCAATGAGTCTTTGCTTTGAGAAGCAAAATTGAATTCATGAAGATCACTCTTTATTTGTTCGTTTTAGTCTTAAAACTTTCATTGAAGTGGTTGCGTTATTTTTGGTCAATTACGAATTCCAACAAAACTAATTACCAAAACAATTTATCGCTTTAATGTACTTAATTCATTTAAGTACATGAAACATAGTCCATTGTAAGTAGAAGTGTTAGTCAAGAATCAAAACCTGTTTGATAATGAATAACTTTAATCTATACTCTTTACAAGAGATCCTTAGCAATGGTTAATACGAGGTCTTTAGAAGAAAATTCAAATTTTGTCTTTAGTTACGATGTTTTAATGGAGTTTTGAATCAAAAACGAAATGATATCGTATATGAATAGTGGTAAAGAAATAGAACAATATAAAAACGGAATAGTGGAAAACTTAACATTTATCGTTTTATTAATACTTGAAAAACAAGTATAGCATTTACATAGTGACCTCTACCCAACTATGATAAATGATTCCAAGACCCAAATTCATATCGACTTAGGCACGGTATGGCCGATGAAACCCTTATCAATATAACTCGGTGGATTAACGTTTTAATCGATTCTACTTTTAGAACTCTTGGTCGATAAAATTACTCTAATATTTATCTATAGCCCGAACACATGCAACTACGGCGCGAATACTTCCGTTGAGCTCAATCCAAATTTCGAATAAATGTGTCCATGATCCAAGTCCACATCAACTTGGGCACGGTATGGCCGATGAAACCCTTATTAATATGAACTCGGTGGATTAACATTCATCACCCACTTCCCCTACGTAACAAGGTTTGTACCCCGGTAGGGCCGAGTGCACTCCCTCGCGAAATAGGTTTTCATGGTTTCTACTATTTGGTAAGGCTATGTCTCAATTAATTGTTTTAGCGAGAGGTCATGTCAATTTATTATCTATCACGTTTTAAGTGAACCAAAGCGGTGAACTACGATAATTCTAATTGACACGGTCGATAAACTCGATAAGACAATGCATGTTTAGTTATGGCGATTTAGCGATGCATGTGACATAAAATAAAATGCAAGCATAAAGATAAATAAATCCTAGTATGGCCTTTCCTAAAATAGAAAAACTATTTAACTATTACATATGCGGAAACCAACTCCATTGGTCCCTTGAACTTCGGTTGTGGCACGCATCTCGAGGTAACACCGTCTTTATGTATCGCCATTCTTGAAGAAATCCGTCTTTTGGAACTCCGGAATGAATAAAATTACATAATAAATTACATAATTTCCTATTATACATTTGTAACTAAAATAAAATAAATCTATTAAATTACAAAACGGTGATACGAGATCACAATAAAAATTACAACCGAATCGATATTCCCATACATTTCGGGAAATACCAATTAAAATCTAAGGCCATACTAAGTAAAATTACATAATTCAAAATTACATAAATTAAAAATTATGACAATCATAAAGAAAATGCAGCATTATAATATGTATGAACATGCTCAATTTTATGCTAAATCGCCTTTAATTAGCCAATATCGTATATTACACGATTTTTACGGATTTGCGTGATTTCAACATTTTATAATCACAAAAATACATAAACTCATATTTATGCATAAGTTAATTACCCTAACCTCTTAGGACTCAAAATATAGTCTTCACTAATAATTTGACGATAATTAACTTTCATTTACAAAATTGTTCATAAATGGACCAAAAATTACAAAAATAAGCTATTAGACTTCAAATGAATCCAAAAATTTCAAATAAATTCAAAATTTGAAATTTAAATTCATGAACATTCTGGAAAAATTCCATGACACTCATAATGTTCAAAATCTTAGGTTAAAAATTCAAAATTTTCCTAAAAACAATGTTGCGTTTATCGATTTTAATAAAATAATCATAAAACATGGAAAAATTATTTTCATTAACTTTTCAATTTTAGATCTGAAAAATATAACAAAATGCAACATTTGACGTTTTTCCTAAGTCATAGATTATGTTTTATTAATTTTCCACTAATAATGTCACTATTTATGCTATTTTTCTTCAAAAATTCATAAATCATGCTAAAAGACTTCTTTATAGCCAATTATTTTACACACATCTTGTAAAATTGCATGTGACAACATATTAATTTTCTATGACCAGATTCGAAATTTAACTCATATTAACCTATTTTTCTCTTAAATCCGAATTTAATGATGAAAAATTCATTTTTCGAGCATAACAAGTCCAAAAATTATGAAAATTTACAGGTTATCTCAAAATAATATATGTAACAACATATCCAAAAATCAACTTAAAATTCGAAGTATAGCTAATTTTCGACCAAAAATGACATTTTTACTAATAAAATCACATTTAAATGTCATTATAGAGAAATATGAACAATAAAAATCCGTAAAATTAACCAAAATATCCTAAAACATTTTAGGACCAGAAATATTAACATGCATGTAATAATTTCGTGATATATCATAATAACACAAATTTTACAAGTTTTATTTGTTATTCATATAACTCGGAAAAACTTTTAACCAATTTGCATGCAAACAACCGTGGCTCTTGATACCGATTGAAGGAAATGTAGATTCATATACATACTAACATATTCATATATGTCAAAAATAATTTGTCATAAAATTAAATGTGGATTTTATGCATGCAAACAATATAATAAAGGAGAAGAAATCATGTCCTTACATTGTTGTTTTCGGTTTTATGGGCACAAAAGAAATCTCCTTTTCTTTTGTTCTTGAGCTTTCCAAATGGAAGAACAAGAATTCAAGAGTAGAATTCCTCCCAAAAGCATATACCCAAGGAATACATCTTAATAAACCAATACTATTTAGATCTAGTAATAATAATGGTTTTACAATAAAATTGATACAAATAAATTGTATTTGGGCTCTTGATTATTTCGGTCAAGAGGGGATGTTTTTGTGAGATTTTATTTCTCTAGAATTATCATAAATTGTAGAGAGTTTTTTTTAAGGATTTTCTTACTCTAAGAAAAATAAGATGGGAGGAATGAATGATGTAAAAGAGAAGAGCTTTTCTCTCTTTCTTGTTGGTGGCCGAAAAAGGGGCATTGGGTAGTATGCCCAATGCCTTTTGTTTTTGCTCTTCACAAGAGACTAGGCATGCAAGCCTACTACCTAGCTTTTATCATTGTGTCTACCATTAAACAATTAACACAATTTTATTCCACTAACTCCTTATAATTTAAGACATACAAAATAAAATGGATGGTCCATTTTATTTTGTCATTTGTCAATTGTAACATACGTGACATGTTACTTGACATATGAAATTGTAATGTATTTTTAACATATTAAAAATCAACATACTCATAAAATATGTCATATACAAAATCGACTAGTAATTCGTAATTACTTGTACCAAAAAGGTTTCCAAATTATAAACTACAACATTCTGTATTTATAATAATTTATTCATTCCGTTTCAATTGTTTCTTTAAACAATAATTTCATCCAAGTAATAAAATAATTCAATTACTTAGACCGTGTCTTATTTAATCATATTTACAATAAGATACGTAAATTATACTCACAAAATCATCCGTCAATTTTAAGCAATTTAATTAACTCATATCGGTATACGATTAATTAAATAATCAATTAAGAGTATTTCCCTATAGGTATGACCTAAGGGGATCAACTGATCACCACCGTCGCACGACAGTAATGTCAAACTCTAGTCAGCCAATCATTACCGATATATGTTGACCAGTTGATCGTAAAATATTACATCCCACATGTATTCTTAAAATGAGATTTTAATAATGATATTTAAATCATGTGATCGCACTATTGTTGAGGACACATTTCCCAACATATATTTCATTATTCCAAATTTGGTTGATATTATATCGATTTGGAGTTGGTAGAAAAGAAGAAAAGGAGGTTGATGAAAAAAAAAAAGAAAAAAAAGAAGTTGAAAAAATAACGTGAAAAAGGAAAAAAAGAGAAAAAAAAAAAAAAGAAGAAACCGAAAAAAAAAGAGAAAAAGAAAAGAAAAAAGAAGATGTTGTTTGATTATGAGACGGTTTCACTCCTATGCTTTATTTACATTTTTTTTAGGAGTATTTTCAGTTCGGTTTGGTGAGTTTTGTGCCAATTGAAGGGCATATGCGCTTGATTCTCTAATTGAGTTGGAAATGGATGTTGTTATATGGTTTTGTTTAGGTACTAGCTTGATCACCTATACCTCCACATTCCCATAAATGTTTTGCCTTTTCTTACCCATTGCCTCACTTTACCATATTTTTGTAAGCCCTCGGCTGTGACAGGACCTTGTTTGGTTGGAATGTGTGTACGGTAGTTAGAATTGTCTATCATATTAGTTGCATGCATGTTTATGTGCGTCAAAGTCTAGGTGAGCGACTATTTTTCTTTCTCTCTTACATATATATGTTCACCCTTTGCTTCATGAGAGAAGAGTGACCCGTGAGAGTCCATTATTAAAGGTCTTGCAAGGTCGACGGTTCAGCTTTATTATAAACATCTTATAATTCGTTTGCATTTGACTGTTAGTTATAAGTGTTAGTTTGCTTGCATTAAATTGGTTTAAGTGGGCATTTGTAACTAGCTCTGAGTTATCTTTTCCGTTCTATTAGTTTGCATTTAGTTTACTCGAGGACGAGTAAAGGTTTGGTTTGGGGAGATTTGATACGTGCATTTTGTATAGTCTTTTTAGCCTATTTTAGCACGTATTTCTATGCTATTATCGCAGTTTTATGCTACGAAATGCCCCGAATATGCTACTTTGGTTTATTTTGTCTTAATTGCAGGAATGCACTAGAAAGTAGTGAAATCAAGCCTTTTACCGTCCGTTTAGCATGCATTTGGAGGAAGAGTGAATTTGGAGTGGGCATATAGCTATTTTGAGATGCGCAAAGAAGAAAGATAGCTAGGCGCGCAAAGGAAGAACTTCAAATTGCTAGTGCCTACTTTGAAGAGCAATATCTCGAGTTATAAAACATATATTCAGGAGATTCAAATTGGAGATGAAAGCTTGTCCTCTTAGCTTTCCAACGCCACTGGAATCACCCTGTTTGCCCAAGTAACGAAAAAATGGCAGCCGTTTATAATTCAGTGCACAAAGCAGGAAATTGATGCTGGAAAGTACTCGATCGAGTACAATTTTGCTCGATCGAGTCCTTTTTCTACTCGATCGAGTAGTTGCATTTTAGGATTTACTCGATCGAGTAGATTTTCTACTATATCGAGTGGTTTAAGCTTTAGTTTACTCGATCGAGTGGTTTTAAACCACTCGATCGAGTGGTTTCTCTTACGGGCTTGGGCTTTTAGCTTAAATCCGTCATTAGGTTGAATAAAATCCTATTTTTATTATAAATAGGAATGGGAGACGTCATTTGTAACTCCGCCACACACATCATACGTTACTTTTACTGCTGCTACTTTATTCTTCTATTAATTCCGGATCTATTTCTACTGTAACTTCTTTCCCTTCTTTTCCCTCTTTATTTTATGTTAATGTTTATTATTCTTTTCCTTGTTCTTATTCTTATTTCAATTATGTCTAGCTAAATTCTTCTGCTAGGATTAGGTGATTTAATAGACCAATGTTAGTTGCTAATTAGGTTATTAGATCTGTCGTTGTAGTTGTAGTCTATGTTGTTAATCGCTTTAATCGTATCCCTTTGGTTGAGTCGACACAATTAGCCTTTTAATATTGGTAAACCTTGACCTGGACCTAAAGGTTGGAAGGGGTGAGACCTGCAGTGAACAATAGGATGCTTTAGTGAGGGCGAAAGTTAAGCTAATAGCATTTTAGGGCGAATTGAGACCGAAAGGAGATATTCGTTGCCCCTTAGACCGACACATCGACTGATCTGTGACCTTAGCTGTGATTGACTGACGTTTATTGATGACCCGAAATCCTAGTTCCCTTCTCTTTATTGTTAATTTCCTCTATTTTTATCTCTCTTTCCTTAGTCTCTTAATAGTTTTAGTAAAATAATTTAAACCCCCAATTCTGAGACATTCTGACAGACTGAGTTAAACATATAATTAGCAAAATAGCCTCCCTGTGGAGATCGACCCTACTTACCGCTGACTTCTGTTAGTAGTACTTAGGTATTTTATTTTTGGTACATAACGACCGTATCAAATTTTGGCGCCGTTGCCGGGGAGGCGACGCTTTTATCTGTTTTATTTTGTTTGTCTTTCACCTCAAGGGAAGACTAAGTACCTTGAGGTTGTTCTTATCTTTTTCTTTAGTGCTGTTTTGATAGGCCTACAGGTTTATTAGACAGGCTACCGAGGGAGATTATCGAAGGGAAGGCTTGAGTACCTTCGATCCCTTTTGCCGAGATGACATCTGTCTCCCGACTAATCGCTCAGTTTGAAGCCCAATCTGAAAAACCTGCTAGTTGGGAAAGGAAGAAATCTTGGGGATGTGGTAATTACTGCACTTCTCCTATGCCACATCCACCCTATCAATGGCCACCGCAACAAGATCCTCCTGATATACAAGAAGAAGAGATTGCGGAGCTGAAATCTTTGTTAGAGATACTTGCCTCTAAAAGGCAAGAGCATGATAGACGGTTTTTCGCGCACATTGATGAGCTCGAGTCTATAATAGCTCAGTTAGCAGCTGAGTCTGATAGTTGGCAAACAAAAGAGGTATACTTTACTGAGAGCGGTTTTTCCCATGAAGAACCCGTGTTGCCCAATGCTGAGGATGATCTTTATAACTCGGATGACAAATTTCTATCATATTTCAATAGCATACACGAAGATTTCGGCACAGACAGAAGAATCACTCGATCGAGTGACTTATATTAGTCGTTCGAGTGAATTTCGGAAGAAAGTTCTCGATCGAGTGATATTTCTACTCGATCGAGTGAAAATCAGGAAGGAAATGGTCGATCGAGCAACAATTCTACTCGATCGATCGAATCGCCAATGAGAGCATTAATTCGTAATGTGGATTTGTTTTGGATGACGATTTTGACGATGATAATGGATACGGTGAATCTCCCATATTCAAAGCCGAGTCGGATGCACAAGAGGCTGCGATTTACGGGACGATATCCACTGAGGAGGGTGACGAAGAGGCAGCTGAGTTGGTGATTGCTCCTAGCGCGGAAGAGGTAATATCTTCCTTTGTTAATGATTCCGTCAATGAGAGTGACCAACCCGAGGTAGTAAACGATAATTTATTTTTTGTTTGTTTAAATAGTAAATTGCCTCGTTTAACTTACGCTGCACATTCTAATGCTTTGCCCCTTCCCAGTAGGTCGAATAATTGAACGATTTTCCGCCGTCCTTATCATTTCAATATTGTTAACCTGAAACGGGACCTTATTTTATCGTCTATTGCTCCCGCGCTCCTATATTTTGTGGATAAATTTAGGAGCTCTCGTAGGAAATTTGTTACACTTAAACAGTTAAACATTTTTATTTCCTATATTTTTATTCCACTGTGGTGCTACTTACATTTTTGTGTAGGACATGCACAAATTTATGATTTAATGTTGCGCGCTTTGAGCTGTTTTGATTATGACTGTTTAGAGAGGCTCGAAGAAAAGAAGGTCGAGCTGGGACCTGTCTGAAGCTAGCGCTACCCGGGAGGCAATTCGGAGATTTATTTTTAATTTTCTATTTCATTTCAGTTGTAATAAATGGTTTTCATACCATAAACTATATCAATATGCTTGCTTTGTCAGTTTTGCGGGCTATTTTTATTGCGTTTTGCAGGAATACACTGAGGATCACTCGATCGAGTACTTTTTGTACTCGATCGAGAGCTTTTGCTGCTGAAATCACTCGATCGAGTACTTATTTCACTCGATCGAGTAACTGTAAAAAAAAAAAAAAAAAAAAAAAAAAAAAACTACTCGATCGACCGCTATTCCACTCGGTCGACCACTATTCCTCTCGATCGAGTTGTTTTGGACGGCCATTGCTTGGATTAGCTTCTGGTGACGATTTTCTGGAGCTATTAGTGACCTCCCACGTTGCTGGCTGGTTTGGGGAGGTCCCTTTTTCGCGTATCTTGTGAGTTTTCCGCATTTCCACTCTTTCTCTTTTAGTTTGCATTTCCTTTCCATATTTTGGTACAATGAGGGCATTGTACGGTTTAGTTTGGGGAGGTTATGCATCCATATCTGTGTCTGCATCTTGTTTTTATTGCATTTCTGTTATCACGTTTAATTTCAGTATGCATTGTTGTTTATTTTCATAAAAATCAAAAATCTCATACTCATAAAAATTGAAAATTTTCAAAAAAAAAATTCAAAAATTTCACGTTTATTTTAGCATATAGGTTGAGTCGGAACGGTGGATTCCAGTGATGAAATTGCTCTATTATTTGTCTTTTGCTTAAGCCTTGCATAGACTATATATCTTTTTAGCTTTGTCTTTTGCATATCTACGAGTTAATGTTAAAATTTAGTTGAACATATAGACTTGACCTGAAATTTTGGCAACCTACTTATAATTTCTAAGGATTAGAGCCTTATAAACTGGTGTCATTTATAACCGGTTTCATGTAGGATTGTGAGTAGTTACTCCTTGCATAACATGTTCATTAATTTGCACGTATATGAAATTCAATTGTTTTTTGCCTGCATACATTCGGGTTAGTGGTTGGTGTCACATGCAGGGAGGTGCTTACATTTCCTTTTCTTTCATTTTTACCCATTTAACTCCACATTAGCCAAATTTGCCTGTTGACCCTTAACTACATCCAAATTTAGCCTGCCATGTCAAGCTAGTTTAGATTGTTTTTGCGGTATATATTTCATTATTCCAAATTTGGTTGATATTATATCGATTTGTAGTTGGTAGAAAAGAAGAAAAGGAGGTTGATGAAAAAAAAAAGAAGAAACAAAAGAAGTTGAAAATATAAGGTGAAAAAGGAAAAAAAGAGAAAAAAAAGAAAAAAAAAAAAAGAAGAAACCGAAAAAAAAAGAGAAAAAAAAAGGAAAAAAGAAGATGTTGTTTGATTATGAGACGGTTTCACTCCTATGCTTTATTTACATTTTTTTTAGGAGTATTTTCAGTTCGGTTTGGTGAGTTTTGTGCCAATTGAAGGGCATATACGCTTGATTCTCTAATTGAGTTGGAAATGGATGTTGTTATATGGTTTTGTTTAGGTACTAGCTTGATCACCTATACCTCCACATTCCCATAAATGTTTTGCCTTTTCTTACCCATTGCCTCACTTTACCATATTTTTGTAAGCCCTCGGCTGTGACAGGACCTTGTTTGGTTGAAATGTGTGTACGGTAGTTAGAATTGTCTATCATATTACTTGCATGCATGTTTATGTGGGTCGTAGTCTAAGTGAGCGACTATTTTTCTTTCTCTCTTGTATATATGTTCACCCTTTGCTTCATGAGAGAAGAGTGACCCGTGAGAGTCCATTATTAAAGGTCTTGCAAGGTCGACGGTTCAGCTTTATTATAAACATCTTATAATTCGTTTGCATTTGACTGTTAGTTATAAGTGTTAGTTTGCTTGCATTAAATTGGTTTAAGTGGGCATTTGTAGCTAGCTCTGAGTTATCTTTTCCGTTCTACTAGTTTGCATTTAGTTTACTCGAGGACGAGTAAAGGTTTGGTTTGGGGAAATTTGATACGTGCATTTTGTATAGTCTTTTTAGCCTATTTTAGCACGTATTTCTATGCTATTATCGCAGTTTTATGCTACGAAATGCCCCGAATATGCTACTTTGGTTTATTTTGTCTTAATTGCAGGAATGGACTAGAAAGTAGTGAAATCAAGCCTTTTACCGTCCGTTTAGCATGCATTTGTAGGAAGAGTAAATTTGGAGCGGGAATATAGCTATTTTGAGATGCGCAAAGAAGAAAGATAGCTAGGCGAGCAAAGGAAGAACTTCAAATTGCTAGTGCCTACTTTGAAGAGCCATATCTCGAGTTATACAACTTATATTCAGGTGATTCAAATTGGAGATGAAATCTTGTCCTCTTAGCTTTCCAACGCCACTGGAATCACCCTGTTTGCCCAAGTAACGAAAAAATGGCAGCCGTTTATAGTTCAGTGCGCAAAGCAGGAAATTGATGCTGGAAAGTACTGGATCGAGTACAATTTTGCTCGATCGAGTCCTTTTTCTACTCGATCGAGTAGTTGCATTTTAGGATTTACTCGATCGAGTAGATTTTCTACTATATCGAGTGGTTTAAGCTTTAGTTTACTCGATCGAGTGGTTTTAAACCACTCGATCGAGTGGTTTCTCTTACGGGCTTGGGCTTTTAGCTTAAATCCGTCATTAGGTTGAATAAAATCCTATTTTTATTATAAATAGGAAGGGGAGACGTCATTTGTAACTCCGCCACACACATCATACGTTACTTTTACTGTTGCTACTTTATTCTTCTATTAATTCCGGATCTATTTCTACTGTAACTTCTTTCCCTTCTTTTCCCTCTTTATTTTATGTTAATGTTTATTATTCTTTTCCTTGTTCTTATTCTTATTTCAATTATGTCTAGCTAAATTCCTCTGCTAGGATTAGGTGATTTAATAGACCAATGTTAGTTGCTAATTAGGTTATTAGATCTGTCGTTGTAGCTGTAGTCTATGTTGTTAATCGCTGCTTTAACTGTATCCTGCTGGTTGAGTCGACACAATTAGCCTTTTAATATTGGTAAACGTTGACCTGGACCGAAAGGTTGGAAGGGGTGAGACCTACAGTGAACAATAGGATGCTTTAGTGAGGGCGAAAGTTAAGCTAATAGCATTTTAGGGCGAAATGAGACCGAAAGGAGATATTCGTTGCCCCTTAGACCGACACATCGACTGATCTGTGACCTTAGCTGTGATTGACTGACGTTTATTGATGACCCGAAATCCTAGTTCCCTTCTCTTTATTGTTAATTTCCTCTATTTTTATCTCTCTTTCCTTAGTCTCTTAATAGTTTTAGTAAAATAATTTAAACCCCCAATTCTGTGACATTCTGACAGACTGAGTTAAACAGATAATTAGCAAAATAGCCTCCCTGTGGAGATCGACCCTACTTACCGCTGACTTCTGTTAGTAGTACTTAGGTATTTTATTTTTGGTACATAACGACCGTATCAAATTTTGGCGCCGTTGCCGGGGAGGCGACGCTTTTATCTGTTTTATTTTGTTTGTCTTTCACCTCAAGGGAAGACTAAGTACCTTGAGGCTGTTCTTATCTTTTTCTTTAGTGCTGTTTTGATAGGCCTACAGGTTTATTAGACAGGCTACCGAGGGAGATTATCGAAGGGAAGGCTTGAGTAGCTTCGATCCCTTTTGCCGAGATGACATTTGTCTCCCGACTAATCGCTCAGTTTGAAGCCCAATCTGAAAAACCTGCTAGTTGGGAAAGGAAGAAATGTTGGGGATGTGGTAATTACTGCACTTCTCCTACGCCACATCCACCCTATCAATGGCCACCGCAATAAGATCCTCCTGATATACAAGAAGAAGAGATTGCGGAGCTGAAATCTTTGTTAGAGATACTTGCCTCCAAAAGGCAAGAGCATGATAGACGGTTTTTCGTGCACATTGATGAGCTCGAGTCTATAATAGCTCAGTTAGCAGCTTAGTCTGATAGTTGGCAAACAGAAGAGGTATACTTTACTGAGAGGGGTTTTTCCCATGAAGAACCCGTGTTGCCCAATGCTGAGGATGATCTTTATAACTCGGATGACGAATTTCTATCATATTTCAATAGCATACACGAAGATTTCGGCGCTGTACAGGAAGAATCACTCGATCGAGTGACTTATATTAGTCGATCGAGTGAATTTCCAGAAAAAGTTCTCGATCGAGTGATATTTCTACTCGATCGAGTGAAAATCAGGAAGGAAATGGTCGATCGATCAACAATTCTACTCGATCGACTGAACTGGCAAGTGAGAGCATTAATTCGTAATGTGGATTTGTTTTGGATGACGATTTTGATGATGATAATGGATACGGTGAATCTCCCCTATTCAAAGCTGAGTCGGATGCACAAGAGGCTGCGATTTACGGGACGATATCCACTGAGGAGGGTGACGAAGAGGCAGCTGAGTTGGTGATTGCTCCTAGCGCGGAAGAGGTAATATCTTCCTTTGTTAATGATTCCGTCAATGAGAGCGACCAACCCGAGGTAGTAAAAGATAATTTATTTTTTGTTTGTTTAAATAGTAAATTTCCTCGTTTAACTTACGCTGCACATTCTAATGCTTTGCCCCTTCCCAGTAGGTCGAATAATTGAACGATTTTCCGCCGTCCTTATCATTTCAATATTGTTAATCTGAAACGGGACCTTATTTTATCGTCTATTGCTCCCGCGCTCCTATATTTTGTGGATAAATTTAGGAGCTCTCGTAGGAAATTTGTTACACTTAAACAGTTAAACATTTTTATTTCCTAGATTTTTATTCCACTGTGGTGCTACTTACATTTTTGTGTAGCACATGCGCAAATTTATGATTTAATGATGCGCGCTTTGAGCTGTTTTGATTATGACTGTTTAGAGAGGCTCGAAGAAAAGAAGGTCGAGCTGGGACCTGTCTGAAGCTAGCGCTACCCGGGAGGCAACCCGGAGATTTATTTTTAATTTTCTATTTCATTTCAGTTGTAATAAATGGTTTTCATACCATAAACTATATCAATATGCTTGCTTTGTCAGTTTTGCGGGCTATTTTTATTGCGTTTTGCAGGAATACACTGAGGATCACTCGATGGAGTACTTTTTGTACTCGATCGAGAGCTTTTGCTGCTGAAATCACTCGATCGAGTACTTATTTCACTCGATCGAGTAACTGTAAAAAAAAAAAAAAAAAAAAAAAAAAAAAAAAAAAAACAAAACTACTCGATCGACCTCTATTCCACTCGATCGACCATTATTCCTCTCGATCGAGCTGTTTTGGACGCCCATTGCTTGGATTAGCTTCTGGTGACGATGTTTCGGAGCTATTAGTGACCTCCCACGTTACTGGCTGGTTTGGGGAGGTCCCTTTTTCGCGTATCTTGTGAGTTTTCCGCATTTTCACTCTTTCTCTTTTAGTTTGCATTTCCTTTCCCTATTTTGGTACAATGAGGGCATTGTACGGTTTAGTTTGGGGAGGTTATGCATCCATATCTGTGTCTGTATCTTGTTTTTATTGCATTTCTGTTATCACGTTTAATTTCAGTATGCAATGTTGTTTATTTTCATAAAAATCAAAAATCTCATACTTATAAAAATTGAAAATTTTCAAAAAAAATTCAAAAATTTCACGTTTATTTTAGCATATAGGTTGAGTCGGAACGGTGGATTCCAGTGATGAAATTGCTCTATTATTTGTCTTTTGCTTAAGCCTTGCATAGACTATATATCTTTTTAGCTTTGTCTTTTGCATATCTACGAGTTAATGTTAAAATTTAGCTGAACATATAGACTTGACCTGAAATTTTGGCAACCTACTTATAATTTCTAAGGATTAGAGCCTTATAAACTGGTGTCATTTACGACCGGTTTCATGTAGGATTGTGAGTAGTTACTCCTTGCATAGCATGTTCATTAATTTGCACGTATATGAAATTTAATTGTTTTTTGCCTGCATACAATCGGGTTAGTGGTTGGTGTCACATGCAGGGAGGTGCTTACATTCCCTTTTCTTTCATTTTTACCCATTTAACTCCACATTAGCCAAATTTGCCTGTTGACCCTTAACTACATCCAAATTTAGCCTGCCATGTCAAGTTAGTTTAGATTGTTTTTGCGGTATATATTTCATTATGCCAAATTTGGTTGATATTATATCGATTTGGAGTTGGTAGAAAATAAGAAAAGGAGGTTGATGAAAAAAAAAAAGAAAAAAAAGAAGTTGAAAAAATAACGTGAAAAAGGAAAACAAGAGAAAAAAAAAGAACAAACCGAAAAAAAAGAGAAAAAAAAAAAGAAAAAAGAAGATGTTGTTTGATTATGAGACGGTTTCACTCCCATGCTTTATTTACATTTTTTTTAGGAGTATTTTCAGTTCGGTTTGGTGAGATTTGTGCCAATTGAAGGGCATATGCGCTTGATTCTATAATTGAGTTGGAAATGGATGTTGTTATATGGTTTTGTTTAGGTACTAGCTTGATCACCTATACCTCCACATTCTCATAAATGTTTTGCCTTTTCTTACCCATTGCCTCACTTTATCATATTTTTGTAAGCCCTTGGCTATGACAGGACCTTGTTTGGTTGGAATGTGTGTACGGTAGTTAGAATTGTCTATCATATTAGTTGCATGCATGTTTATGTAGGTCGTAGTCTAGGTGAGCGACTATTTTTCTTTCTCTCTTACATATATATGTTCACCCTTTGCTTCATGAGAGAAGAGTGACCCGTGAGAGTCCATTATTAAAGGTCTTGCAAGGTCGACAGTTCAGCTTTATTATAAACATCTTATAACTCGTTTGCATTTGACTGTTAGCTATAAGTGACAGTTTGCTTGCATTAAATTAGTTTAAGTGGGCATTTGTAGCTAGCTCTGAGTTATCTTTTCCGTTCCATTAGTTTGCATTTAGTTTACTCGAGGACGAGTAAAGGTTTGGTGTGGGGAGATTTGATACGTGCATTTTGTATAGTCTTTTTAGGCTATTTTAGCACGTATTTCTATGCTATTATCGCAGTTTTATGCTACGAAATGCCCCGAATATGCTACTTTGGTTTATTTTGTCTTAATTGCAGGAATGGACTAGAAAGTAGTGAAATCAAGCCTTTTACCGTCCGTTTAACATGCATTTGGAGGAAGAGTGAATTTGGAGAGGGAATATAGCTATTTTGAGATGCGCAAAGAAGAAACATAGCTAGGCGAGCAAAGGAAGAACTTCAAATTGCTAGTGCCTACTTTGAAGAGCCATATCACGAGTTATACAACTTATATTCAGGTGATTCAAATTGGAGATGAAATCTTGTCCTCTTAGCTTTCCAACGCCACTGGAATCACCCTGTTTGCCCAAGTAACGGAAAACTGGAAGCCGTTTATATTTCAGTGCGCAAAGCAGGAAATTGATGCTGGAAAGTACTCGATCGAGTACAATTTTGCTCGATCGAGTCCTTTTTCTACTCGATCGAGTAGTTGCATTTTAGGATTTACTCGATCGAGTAGATTTTCTACTATATCGAGTGGTTTAAGCTTTAGTTTACTCGATCGAGTGGTTTTAAACCACTCGATCGAGTGGTTTCTCTTACGGGCTTGGGCTTTTAGCTTAAATCCGTCATTAGGTTGAATAAAATCCTATTTTTATTATAAATAGGAAGGGGAGACGTCATTTGTAACTCCGCCCGGACACATCATACGTTACTTTTTATCTTTGCTACTTTATTCTTCTATTAATTCCGGATCTATTTCTACTGTAACTTCTTTCCCTTCTTTTCCCTCTTTATTTTATGTTAATGTTTATTATTCTTTTCCTTGTTCTTATTCTTATTTCAATTATGTCTAGCTAAATTCCTCTGCTAGGATTAGGTGATTTAATAGACCAATGTTAGTTGCTAATTAGGTTATTAGATCTGTCGTTGTAGTTGTAGTCTATGTTGTTAATCGCTGCTTTAACTGTATCCTGCTGGTTGAGTCGACACAATTAGCCTTTTAATATTGGTAAACCTTGACCTGGACCGAAAGGTTGGAAGGGGTGAGACCTGCAGTGAACAATAGGATGCTTTAGTGAGGGCGGAAGTTAAGCTAATACCATTTTAGGGTGAATTGAGACCGAAAGGAGATATTCGTTGCCCCTTAGACCGACACATCGACTGATCTGTGACCTTAGCTGTGATTGACTGACGTTTATTGATGACCCGAAATCCTAGTTCCCTTCTCTTTATTGTTAATTTCCTCTATTTTTATCTCTCTTTCCTTAGTCTCTTAATAGTTTTAGTAAAATAATTTAAACCCCCAATTCTGTGACATTCTGACAGACTGGGTTAAACAGATAATTAGCAAAATAGCCTCCCTGTGGAGATCGACCCTACTTACCGCTGACTTCTGTTAGTAGTACTTAGGTATTTTATTTTTGGTACATAACGACCGTATCAAATTTTGGCGCCGTTGCCGGGGAGGCGACGCTTTTATCTGTTTTATTTTGTTTGTCTTTCACCTCAAGAGAAGACTAAGTACCTTGAGGCTGTTCTTATCTTTTTCTTTAGTGCTGTTTTGATAGGCCTACAGGTTTATTAGACAGGCTACCGAGGGAGATTATCGAAGGGAAGGCTTGAGTACCTTCGATCCCTTTTGCCGAGATGACATCTGTCTCCCGACTAATCGCTCAGTTTGAAGCCCAATCTGAAAAACCTGCTAGTTGGGAAAGGAAGAAATCTTGGGGATGTGGTAATTAATGCACTTCTCCTACGCCACATCCACCCTATCAATGGCCACCGCAACAAGATCCTCCTGATATATAAGAAGAAGAGATTGTGGAGCTGAAATCTTTGTTAGTGATACTTGCCTCCAAAAGGCAAGAGCATGATAGACGGTTTTTCGCGCACATTGATGAGCTCGAGTCTATAATAGCTCAGTTAGCAGCTGAGTCTGATAGTTGGCAAACAGAAGAGGTATACTTTACTGAGAGCGGTTTTTCCCGTGAAGAACCCTTGTTTCCCAATGCCGAGGATGATCTTTATGACTCGGATGACGAATTTCTATCATATTTCAATAGCATACACGAAGATTTCGGCGCTGTACAGGAAGAATCACTCGATCGAGTGACTTATATTAGTCGATCGAGTGAATTTCCAGAAGAAAGTTCTCGATCGGGTGATATTTCTACTCGATCTAGTGAAAATCAGGAAGGAAATGGTCAATCGAGCAACAATTCTACTCGATCGACTGAACTGGCCAGCGAGAGCATTAATTCGTCATGTGGATTTGTTTTGGATGACGATTTTGACGATGATAATGGATACGGTGAATCTCCCCTATTCAAAGCCGAGTCGGATGCACAAGAGGCTGCGATTTACGGGACGATATCCATTGAGGAGGGTGACAAAGAGGCAGCTGAGTCGGTGATTCCTCCTAGCTCGGAAGAGGTAATATCTTCCTTTGTTAATGATTCCGTCAATGAGAGCGACCAACCCGAGGTAGTAAACGATAATTTATTTTTTGTATGTTTAAATAGTAAATTGCCTCGTTTAACTTACGCTGCACATTCTAATGCTTTGCCCCTTCCCAGTAGGTCGAATAATTTAACGATTTTCCGCCGTCCTTATCATTTCAATATTGTTAATCTGAAACGGGACCTTATTTTATCGTCTATTGCTCTCGCGCTCCTATATTTTGTGGATAAATTTAGGAGCTCACGTAGGAAATTTGTTTGACTTAAACAGTTAAACATTTTTATTTCCTATATTTTTATTCCACTGTGGTGCTACTTACATTTTTGTGTAGCACATGCGTAGATTTATGATTTAATGCTGCGCGCTTTGAGCTGTTTTGATTATGACTGTTTAGAGAGGCTCGAAGAAAAGAAGTTCGAGCTGGGACCTGTCTGAAGCTAGCGCTACCCGACAGGTAACCCGGAGATTTATTTTTAATTTTCTATTTGATTTCAGTTGTAATAAATGGTTTTCATACCATAAACTATATCAATATGCTTGCTTTGTCAGTTTTGCGGGCTATTTTTATTGCGTTTTGCAGGAACACACTGAGGATCACTCGATCGAGTACTTTTTGTACTCGATCGAGAGCTTTTGCGGCTGAAATCACTCGATCGAGTACTTATTTCACTCGATCGAGTAACTGTAAAAAAAAAAAAAAAAATATATATATATATATATATATATATATATATATATATATATATATATATATATATATATATATATATATATATATTACTCGATCGATCGCTATTCAACTCGATCGACCACTATCCCTCTCGATCGAGCTGTTTTGGACGCCCATTGCTTGGATTAGCTTCTAGTGACGATGTTTCGGAGCTATTAGTGACCTCCCACGTTGCTGGCTGGTTTGAGGAGGTCCCTTTTTCGCGTATCTTGTGAGTTTTCCGCATTTCCACTGTTTCTCTTTTAGTTTGTATTTCCTTTCCATGTTATGGTACAATGAGGGCATTGTACGGTTTGGTTTGGGGAGGTTATGCATCCATATCTGTGTCTGCATCTTGTTTTTATTGTATTTCTGTTGTCACGTTTAATTTCAGTATGCATTGTTGTTTATTTTCATAAAAATCAAAAATCTCATACTCATAAAAATTGAAAATTTTCAAAAAAATTCAAAAATTTCACGTTTATTTTAGCATATAGGTTGAGTCGGAACGGTGGATTCCAGTGATGAAATTGCTCTATTATTTGTCTTTTGCTTAAGCCTTGCATAGACTATATATCTTTTTAGCTTTGTCTTTTGCATATCTACGAGTTAATGTTAAAATTTAGCTGAACATATAAACTTGACCTAAAATTTTGGCAACCTACTTATAATTTCTAAGGATTAGAGCCTTATAAACTGGTGTCATTTATGACCGGCTTCATGTAGGATTGTGAGTAGTTACTCCTTGCATAGCATGTTCATTAATTTGCATGTATATGAAATTCAATTGCTTTTTGCCTGCATACATTCGGGTTAGTGGTTGGTGTCACATGCAGGGAGGTGCTTACCTTCCCTTTTCTTTCATTTTTACACATTTAACTCCACATTAGCCAAATTTGCTTGTTGACCCTTAACTACATCCAAATTTAGTCTGCCATGTCATGCTAGTTTAGATTGTTTTTGCGGTATATATTTCATTATGCCAAATTTGGTTCATATTATATCGATTTGGAGTTGGTAGAAAAGAAGAAAAGGAGATTGATGAAAAAAAAGAAGAAAAAAAAAGAAGTTGAAAAAATAACGTGAAAAAGGAAAAAAAGAGAAAAAAAAGAAAAAAAAAAAGAAGAAACCGAAAAAAAAAAGAGAAAAAAAAAGAAAAAAGATGGTGTTTGATTATGAGACGGTTTCACTCCTATGCTTTATTTATATTTTTTTTAGGAGTATTTTCAGTTCGGTTTGGTGAGTTTTGTGCCAATTGAAGGGCATATGCGCTTGATTCTATAATTGAGTTGGAAATGGATGTTGTTATATGGTTTTGTTTAGGTACGAGCTTGATCACCTATACCTCCACATTCCCATAAATGTTTTGCCTTTTCTTACCCATTGCCTCACTTTACCATATTTTTGTAAGCCCTCGTGATGTGGGACCTTGTTTGGTTGGAATGTGTGTACGGTAGTTAGAATTGTCTATCATATTAGTTGCATGCATGTTTATGTGGGTCGTAGTCTAGGTGAGCGACTATTTTTCTTTCTCTCTTACATATATATGTTCACCCTTTGCTTCATGAGAGAAGAGTGACCCATAAGAGTCCATTATTAAAGGTCTTGCAAGGTCGACGGTTCAGCTTTATTATAAACATCTTATAACTCGTTTGCATTTGACAGTTAGTTATAAGTGTTAGTTTGCTTGCATTAAATTGGTTTAAGTGGGCATTTGTAGCTAGCTATGAGTTATCTTTTCCGTTCCATTAGTTTGCATTTAGTTTACTCGAGGACGAGTAAAGGTTTGGTTTGGGGAGATTTGATACGTGCATTTTTTATAGTCTTTTTAGCCTATTTTAGCACGTATTTCTATGCTATTATCGCAATTTTATACTACGAAATGCCCCGAATATGCTACTTTGGTTTATTTTGTCTTAATTGCAGGAATAGACTAGAAAGTAGTGAAATCAAGCCTTTTACCGTTCGTTTAGCATGCATTTGGAGGAAGAGTGAATTTGGAGCGGGAATGTAGCTATTTTGAGATGCGCAAAGAAGAAAGATAGCTAGGCGAGCAAAGGAAGAACTTCAAATTGCTAGTGCCTAATTTGAAGAGCCATATCTCGAGTTATACAACAGATATTCAGGTGATTCCAATTGGAGATGAAAGCTTGTCCTCTTAGCTTTCCAACGCCACCAGAATCACCATGTTTTCCCAAGTAACGAAGAAATGGCATCCGTTTGAAGCTCAGTGCGCAAAGCAGGAAATTGATGCTGGAAAGTACTCGATCGAGTACAATTTTGCTCGATCGAGTCCTTTTTCTACTCGATCGAGTAGTTGAATTTTAGGATTTACTCGATTGAGTAGATTTTCTACTCGATCGAGTGGTTTAAGCTTTAGTTTACTCGATCGAGTGGTTTTAAACCACTCGATCGAGTCGTTTCTCTTACGGGCTTGGGCTTTTATTTTTTTTTTATTTTTTTTTTTTTGGTAAAATGTGAGTATTATATATATATTTAAAAAAGAGTTTCAAGTACAATTAAAGGCCTAAACCTTTCCAAGGATTAAATAAAATTCAAGCTCCCTAGCCAAGCTAACTCTTGTGTATTCAACTTCCTCTTATCCCGTTCTTTTACCCTCCTCTTCATGTCATCATTGATCAGCAATGCAATACGACTAGGCCTCAGGACCAGCTGCTCTATACGACTCTTATTTCTCTGCTGCCACACATGATACATAGCACTCAACACCATAGCATTCTTGACTTTCCTCTGCGTTTTCAGGCCATTGTTATGGATGCACCAGTGCAGGACATCAGATTCAGGAAAATTTAAGCCAAAAATGTGCTTCTGTTCTTGTATCACCCATCTACTAAAGGCATATTCAAAAAATAAATGTTACTGTGTCTCGTCTGCCTGCCCACATAAGAAACACATACCATCCACATTCAACCCAAATCCTTTTAATCTACTATTAGTATGCAGGGATTTGTGAGCTATAAGCCATCCCATGAACCTGTGTTTAGGTAGAATCCAACTGTCCCAAATTGCCTTATGCCAGTTTACCTTAGTCCTGGCTCCTCTAAGCCATTCATAGCAACCAGCAGGAGTGTAACCAGTATGGTGCACCTGCCATACCCCCTGGCTGTAGCCATTAGCAATCACCTGCTTCACCCTGCAAATCCTTCTCCACACCCAACTGGAATTGCTAGTAGCTGTATACTCCTGCCAAGAACTCCCCTTTAAATAATTTGCATTCACCCATTGGACCCATAACGAGTCCTTCTTAGTTGCAATCCAATCCACAAGTCTACCAACCATAGCAATATTCCACAATTCCTGATTCTTTAGCTCCAAACCCCCTTCCTTCTTTGGCCTACATATAGTATCCCAGGCTACTAAAGCACTCCGTTTATACTCAGCACTGCCATCCCATAAAAAAATTTTAGCAAGTAGCTTCTATTCTTTGTATGACACCTTTAGGGAGAACAAACAAAGAAGCCTAATAGGAATGTAAAGAATTCAAGACATGCTGAACCAAAGTGAGCCTACCTGCATAGGAGAACTTCCTGGTACCATAACTATGGATTCTGCTGCAAATTTTATCCACCAAGCCCTCACAGTCCTTCTTCTTTAGTCTCGTAGTCTGGATAGGCATCCCTAGATACCTAAATGGCAGCTTGCCTTCTTTGAAACCAGACACACTCAGGAAATCACTTTTGAGCTCTTCATTCACTCCATTAAAGTAAGCATTAGACTTACTAGCACTCACTTTAAGTCCAGAAGTTTTTAAGAAAGTTGAGAAAGATTTCAGAAGCAGCATCATAGACACAGCATCCCCATTACTGAACATTAAAACATCATCTGCAAACATAAAACATCATCTGCAAACATCATAGACACAGCATCCCCATTACTGAAGCAGCTTGGGCTTTTAGCTTAAATCCGCCATTAGGTTGAATAAAATACTATTTTTCTTATAAATAGGAAGGGGAGACGTCATTTGTAACTCCGCCACACACATCATACGTTACTTTTACTGCTGCTACTTTATTCTTCTATTAATTCCGGATCTATTTCTACTGTAACTTCTTTCCCTTCTTTTCCCTCTTTATTTTATGTTAATGTTTATTATTCTTTTACTTGTTCTTTTTCTTATTTCAATTATGTCTAGCTAAATTCCTCTGCTAGGATTAGGTGATTTAATAGACCAATGTTAGTTGCTAATTAGGTTATTAGATCTGTCGTTGTAGTTGTAGTCTATGTTGTTAATCGCTGCTTTAACTGTATCTTGCTGGTTGAGTCGACACAATTAGCCTTTTAATATTGGTAAACCTTGACCTGGACCGAAAGGTTGGAAGGGGTGAGACCTGCAGTGAATAATAGGATGCTTTAGTGAGTGCGAAAGTTAAGCTAATAGCATTTTAGGGCGAATTGAGACCGAAAGGAGATATTCGTTGCCCCTTAGACCGATACATCGACTGATCTGTGACCTTAGCTGTGATTAACTGATATTTATTGATGACCCGAAATCCTAGTTCCCTTCTCTTTATTGTTAATTTCCTCTATTTTTATCTCTCTTTCCTTAGTCTCTTAATAGTTTTAGTAAAACAATATAAACCCCCAATTCTGTGACATTCTGACAGATCGAATTAAACAGATAGATAGCAACTTAGCCTCCCTGTGGAGATCAACCCTACTTCCCACTGACTTCTGTTAGTAGTACTTAGGTATTTTATTTTTGGTACATAACGACCGTATCACAGATCCTGCTACTTCAACCACACCTTATAAAGAGAATGCATCAAACCCCTCGCAATCAAATGCATTTCTTGCTGATGTGTCAGCTGGTTCGCATACATATAAATAACAAAAGAATCATTTCCAGTGGAAGAGGTCCGTAGCTGTAGAAGTAGCTGTCCCTGTTCCTGAACTCATAAAAGGTGCTGCCTTAGAAACCACAATTGCGATGGACAAAGTAATTTGGGAAAAAGCAAGCTATTCTACCTAATATAATAAGTAGGGTAAACTACAAAATAAACTGATGCAAAATAAGCTACAAAAGGAGCATTTGAAAATACGAATTTAGTATTAACTTATGAAAAATCTCGAAACAAAGATATTCAAAATGCATTCTTTTATTGAATTGAAAGAAAAGACGATACATAACATAAGACTGGTATAATGCATTGAAGTTGGAGTTCCTTCTTTTCAAGAAGCCCATCAAGTCTGGTAGAAAGAATCTCACGGTCACGCCTTGGACCTGGGTTTTGTTCCTCCCTCTGTTCTGGTTTCAAAGACTACAGGCTCAGTTTCACTTTCAAATGCCTTATTTGCCTTAGCTTTAAAAGACAAAGCATTCTTTGACCTCGGGGCGAGAGAAGACGTCACACTAGGTTGAAAGGCTTGGTTGGGCTATCTAAATAAGAAAAAGGGGCAAGAAAGAGACATCCTGAACAGGAACTTGACTTCTTGCTTGAGCTTCAGCTGAAATTGCTGCGTCTGCCTTTAGATTTTCTAGGGCTGGAATTAATTAAAATTCTTCTATATTATAGAAGTAACGAGTAATTAACATTAAAATTAATTAGCACACGGGACTTTTTTACCCCCTTTCGGGGCCAATGCCCTGTTCTTTCCAAGCCTTGCTCTTTCCAATAGCTAATAAAACACAGCTAGCTAATAAACCTTCTTTCCTTTTCCAATAGCTAAACAGGGTACTTTGACTCTTATGCTTATATGTATGCGTATGCCAGTAATTAAACTAAGCAGGCAGATCTTGCTGCCCCTTCCTTATAGCGAATTGTGTAAGAGATGTAAACTTACCGGGTGAGCAAATAGCGGTTACCTTTGAATCTGCTTCAATCTCAGCCTCAGACTTAGGATCTTAATTTAGATAAGTACCGGGCAAGCAAAGAGTCAGCTTTTGCATTTACATTTGACCTTTCTTCTGATCTTCCTTAAGCCGGTGCACTTCCGCCTGATCTGTCTCGATTTTCCGATGAACGAGCGAAATAAAGTAATAGCAATAAAGGAAGGGATCATGTTGGCTACCATCTAGAATAGAAGACTTATTGGCAGAATTCGCCCCTTAATTTAATTATAAAGGCCAAGGCCAGACATCGTTTCACTAAGATATGACTTGGGCCCCACCAGCTTTCTTTTATGAGAGGTCGAAAGGGTAGTCCCTGGGTTCTCTGGAAAGGCTTTATCGGGAAAATCCCAGCTTTCTGAGGAAACGTACGTCTCTTGCTCTACCTTTACACTAAAGGAAGTTGACGCTTTAGCACAAGCTTTAGCAAAAGATAAAAAAGAAGCCACTCTTATTTTAAAGGGGAGAAAGGTAAAAATAAGCTCATCCACTTCATGCTTAGGTTTATGCAAACTGTAAAAGCAGGCTTAATTGGAGCTTTTACACACGAAAGAGTAATTCATTTTGTACCCTTTCATCCTGTAACTTGTAGTAACGCGCGAAAGACACGCGCTTGCTTGGGAAGATGCTTAGGCTTAACCTCATCCTGTTCTAAGAAAATAGGGGAAGTCAAAAGACGAATCTCAATAAATTTTAAAAATATGAATTTCAAAAGCAGATTCAGATGCAAAAGAAGAGTTTGCTGCCCCAAAATAGGTTTCTCTAGCCCCTACTGCCGTTTGATACGTTTGTTATCTGACTTACTAGAATTGAGTGGCTTTCCCTTGGCACCCTTGGTCCCTTGGCTTATATGCCTTTGGGATTAGCTTTACTTGGGTTATAAGGTTAAGGTCTAAGATCTGATTGCGCATTAACTCATTTGTTTTGTTTGTGCTTTCAGCAAGTAGGCAAGGCGGATGATTTCTATGTTTTAATCGGATACCAATTGCTTGTATGCGTTTGAAAGCCTCGAGATGACTTGCTTGCTGAAAAAATGCTTTCTAGGTTTGCTTTGTGTCTTCGTAACAAATGGTCCATTTATTGATGGGCGAACGACAGGGATTGAACCCGCGCGTGGTGGATTCACAATCCACTGCCTTGATCCACTTGGCTACATCCGCCCTTGCCCCTTAATACCTTTTGATTTGAAAAGGGTTCAATCTCTAGATCAGACCCTTTCAGAACCCCTATGACCGCTATCAAAGAGAAGCTTTTTCCTATACTATAAGCGTGTTTTGGAATTAGGTTGAAGCCTTGGGTTCAAGAATAGATACCGATTGCCTGGCAAAGCTTCAAAGGTTGGGCTGTTCACTTCATGTATTTTACTTCACTTTACTTATTACTTAAGATTTAAGTAAAGATATTGGGCTCATTTAGTAAACAGCGAGCGAGCAGCAAGCACCTACTCTTATTCAAATGAAACAAAAGCGAAGCGAGCCTCTATCAGAATAAAAGAAAGCCATTTTTGTAGAACAAAGTATATGTTCTGGAAGAAGCGCACCCCTAAACTACAAGCTTTGAAGCCCCTACTTCTTTTTTTTTATAGGTTATTAGAAGAAGCCACTTTCTACAAACCTTTCTATAATATAAGGCGTCTAGGACGTTCTTCGCATGTTTGAGCGGAACCCCCTTACTCTAACAAGTCAGTAAGATTGTCAAAAGGCGAAAGTCAACGATCTTGAAAGCAGATCACTATCCATAGATAAATATAGATATACCAACACTTAAAGGGCGTAACCAACGGAAGGTTCTCACCCTGTCCCAGGCATTGTTCTCCGACGATGTCCCCTGGATGGAAGGGGCCACCATTCTCTTTCTTTCTTCAATCGTTCCGATCAAGACAATTGGGTTGGTTCCTTTCCTCCTCCTATCTACGCAATTTGATGTCTTCGTTTGTGATCATGTTGGGAAAAAGGTAGTTTTAGAGGAGCGGATGTGAAACGTTGATTCCCCCCTTTCCATGAAGTAGGGAGGGCCTCCTTCCCCACCATTCCGGCCTATTTAGGGATTTTACCAATGCTGAAGGTAGCTTGCCTACCAAGCCACCCACTTGAGAAGCTAGTCGCCCGAAAGAAGCGACGAGGGCTGTCTACGAAGCCCCCCTGTAGTCCTAGTACTCGGCCCCTTGCTACTTTGATTCAAAAGGTAATCGACGGTTCTCGACTTTCTCCGGTTTTCGCAATCGTAACCATTTTCCGATTACTTCATCCATAAACAGAAAGTTTTTATTCTTTTTTGAATTAGAAAGAACGGGGCCTTACTTATTTAGGGAAGATTAAAGACAAATAAAGAGATCACAAGGCTTTATGATCGAAGAAAGGGAAGGGGCGTGGTTGGTGTGTCACTAGGTCGGTAAAGGAACCCGTAGGAAGGCGAGCTACGTCAGGCCGAATTCACATCGGAAATCGCCAACATGAACACAAACTCAATCTTGAATTGCGTATAGAAACAAAATGAACCACTTCTATTCTCGGAGCTGAGGTATATGAATAATGGCTTTTTGGTCCCTTTCGTTCAGTGGTTAGGACATCGTCTTTTCATGTCGAAGACACGGGTTCGATTCTCGTAAGGGATATGTACTAATTCTCGGCCGCTTTCAGTTAGTGTTCATTGCTAAGTGATTGCTTGTTATCTGGCTGAAAAAGGTGGTCCAGAAGCTTCCAGCAAGCAGGACGAGATCACCACTTCTCTCATTAATGGGCTTTCTTGAACAATTTCATTGCCTTAGATGTATTTTCTTACAATTACGAATTTCCGACATAAAGAATCTCCATGCATGCCTTCTTTTTATTCTCCGCTCATTAGGTATTGAAACAGAAGAAACAGGCGAACATATCCAATTGGGGACTCTAGTTTCCCCTGGGAGGGAGATCTCCACAGGTCCTCAAATAATATACCGTGATCCCCCATCACTGCTAAAATTGTGGAGCTTATGCAAACCTCTATTGCAATATCTTACCTGGCCCGCCTACGGAACTCCTACTGTCCTGCTACCAAGCATTCTCTCTCAGCCGATTCCCTGGTTTCGGTTTCATCTATCTTTGAAAAGCCTATTGGCTCAACTACAAACCCTCTTTCAGAAGAGTTCCTCTCTGTCTTTGCCGCAAGATCCATTAAACCTGATATTGATCCCGATCTTTATGCAGTTTTAATTGAGGTTGAAGAATCTTGACTATCAGGCTTTAAGTGATAGGGGGGCTTTCCTTCCTTGGCTCAGAAGAGTTACTTTCGTTCCTATCCAACTAATGTTTTACCAAACCTCATCCCCGGCTTAGCCGAGTCTTCATTCCCTTGCCTTTGGTTCATCCCAAGACTCAGTGATAAGATATCCGCGGTAAGCCGACCCCCTTCTTTACTGCAAAGTAGACTACTTACTATAGGGAATACCCGGATTAGATTGACCCTTTCCTGTCCAAGATCTTCTTTTCTTTCAAAGCTAAGCCTTCACTCCGCGATACCAGCTACTGGTTTCTGGTGAAGAATCTTTCTTTACATCGTCGTGCCGTTGGAATAGGAAGGTTCATTCTGCACCCCCTACTATTCATACTCATTAATATCATTTAACTAGCCAGGCTCGCTTCGCTCTTCTAATTGCATGGAAGAGAGAACATCATGTTGACGGCAGGAGTGGTACTACTGCTTCCAACTTCATGAATGGGAAGAGGATTTTGGATAAGGCTTGTCGTCGGAAATATCAGGAGCTTTTGATCAATGAGGTCCTGGACCCGATGTTTCAAATTGTAGCAGTTGTCCGTGCTTATGTTTCGAGCTAACCCTCATGGAAAGCAAGCGGAATGAAACTCACAACTCAAGTTGTACCATCTTAGTATGTCCTTGGAGGGATAGGCCTTCATGCTCTCAATTGCGGCGGAAGTTGTGACAGGGTCAAACTTTCGCACTCCTTACTGCGACAAGCTGTTCTCCGGCTGTTGGTACCACTGTGCTTGCTTAGGGAACCAACCCGGTTGTACCTGTGATGGTATGAGGAAAAAGGCTGAATCACAGCTGGTTGAGCATAGGTTGCTTGGTACATTTTGAGTAACCCAGCCCTCTCACATTCTAACGAGTTCTTTCAGATCCTCTCCAATTAAAAAAAGAACCGCTTCTCAAAAATCCTCCTTTCCGAGCCTATGATCGGAGTCGGGAAGGGCAAGACTAAGATAAGTCAAACCTTTCCTCATGGTTGTGGTCACGAGAAGGTTGGAACCTATCCTATATACTTATGTTAGATTAGATAAATATTCCACACAAACAATCTATTCAGCCAGTGCTGACCTGAGAGCCCATACTATAGTGCATCCTGATGCTTAAGTAGAGTCCTATTACACTAATTTGTCATGAAAAGGAGAGTAAGACGAGGTTCTTAGCCAGTGGCACAGCACAGGTCATCATCCTTAGACTTCGGTTTAAGGAAGAGTAAAGACTAGAAGAGCCCAAGCGTAGCAGGGATCTGAAAGACTAGAACAAAGAGCCACTAGTAAGAAAGAAAAGTAGTAGATGCTTAACCCCGAGTCTAACTATAAAGTGGTGAAAGATTTCCCAGCGAAAACATAATCGAAAGCTGCAAAGAAGCATAATCGATGAACCGAAGCGAGTGGACGAGCTATAAAGACAAAGACTAATGCGGCAGTTACTTCTGATCTACTAAATCTCTCTTGTAAGATGCTTTCTTTTCTTATTTCATTTAATTCCGAGATCTGAGTAATATCGTACGGATTTTTCTTTTTATGCGCCGAAGTCACACGCTAAAACTGAGGCTTCTGTAGATTAAGATTAAGGATTAAGATAGGCTTCTTTCTTAGTTTTGTATTAGTGCTTTCGAATTAACGAGGGTATTCTCTTTGTTACCGGGGATGTCTTAAAACACCTCAACTCAAATAAATGTGGTTTATGAGATTCCATGACTTCTTATTAGAAAGGCTCGAAACGACGTCACTTGGGTGAGATTCATCTCCGGAAAGCAAGGGACATGTGCTTCATTCCGATCCGCACGCAGATTTTACATTTCTACTTCTACTAAAAGGGAAAACCTGTTTATGATGCGTCTCAGGAAGATTTATCGTGGTTGTTAGGGTTGGCCCATGTTCGAGGTACCGCCCATGAGTTAAAGAGTTAAAAATACCTTTTGTTTGGGAAAAAAAGATCCTTTGTTAGAAGCCTAAAGAAATTATGCAAAAAAGCGGGGTTTTGGCACCCCTTTTCCAATTCCAAGGTAACTAGCGAAACGATATTCTTTTATTGAATTTCAATCCTAACATGAGGTTTAAGCACAAGACAAGAGTTGGGATGAAGTAGAAGGAAGACTTTTTAAAAAAAGACAGGACAGATGTAGCTGGCTTAGCCGTTTAAGGAAGATGGTTTCAAGATGGCTCTTGGGGTCCCACCTTACACAAGCATATTCTCCAGGTTTGTCTAGGAAGAAAGGGTTATTACTAAAACGAGTTCTCCATGGGGAAAGGCCGTTTACTCGAGCTCGGGTTCCTTTGCAAGGGCAGGCTATACTTAATGGACCCGGCTTAGTTAAAGGTAATGGACTCGCGGGTTACATATGATAAAAAAGGTATGAAATGCTTGACTAAAAGAAACTCCAGGAGAGGATGCGTCTTTCACCAAGTTTGGCAGAAAGATTTAAATTTTCCTTATTTGATTTCTTTGTTAATACTTTAAATGTAAGCAGTGGTAGTGAAGTTTTAACCCCTGGGGATGGGCTTGACTTTCTCTAAGATAATAAGATAGAGCATCTTACAGCCGAGCTATTTAATAGCTTTGGCTTCTCTTTTTCTTGCTTTAACGTTCCAGTGCAATAAAACTTATACATGATATAAGTAAGCTTTTTCATCAACTAAAATAACAAAACACTTTGCTTGCTTTTTACCCATATAAGTGATAGAAACGTTAAAGAGCTTGTCGTTACTCGTTTGCGTCAACCCCAACCCTCGGTAAATGGGCAGCTGGCAGTGTTTCATAAGCTTTTGCTGGTGATACTCAACCTTCCTTTTTACTTTACCAGATAAATCCGTTATAAAAGGGTTCGACTACGGAACGGCTTCCCTAGGAAGATAAGAAATTGCGGGCTTATATGAGAATGAGGATTAATGGTTCATATTCGATTCATAATTAAAGTAAAAGAAAATGAATTCAAAAGAAAAAAAGGGGTCAAACAAGAGAATTCTTGGGATTTGGCTTGGAAACTGCAATATCTCCTGCCACTCAAGAAAGACTTGTGCTTTGGTCACATAACATAGTAGGCTGACTAACTGAAGGTTATGACTTTTGAAGATGTCTTCTTCTTCCAACAACTGGCTTAGTGCCTTCTAGATAGACTCATTAAGGGATTACGGCATAAAAGAAAAGCAGGCTTTCCACTAGGCGAGGGACCCTACTCTAGTCAGAATTCATCCACCATGGCTTTCTGATAGAAGGCATCCTGTCTAGCAACTGGTAAAGACCCCCCAAAACAAAGTTTAATGATTGGGTGAAACACCTGAGTGTTAAGTTGAAACGAAGTTAAATGCAAAATAAGCTTCCCCAAAACAAAGTACTACTACAATAGAAAGCACAAACACTAGCACAAGCGCGAGCCCTATAATGTCTCTACCTGGCTTACTATATATAATAACGTTAGGAGAACACATTGATGGGATACTCCGGGGTATATGAAGACAGAGGCTACACAAAGATAAGGTGCAGATGAGACATTCTTAGAACAGTTTTGTAAGCATCCTATCTATCCAGTCGAATACTTATAGTTAACATTCTATCTGTACCTTTAAGACAATAATGGGACTAACCAGTGGTTGGAACAAGAAGCGTTGCAAGGGCTTAGCCTTAAGAGGATCTTGCCGCGGTTGGATGAGCATGGTTTTACTATCCGCAATACTAACTATGAAGGCTCGTAAGCCGTGTTAAGGAAAGGGCTGGGAGACTCATTCCTCCACTTCGTTCCTTGCTCCTTAGGTTGAGCATGACGCTTGGACAACAGATGCGCATGTGCCGCTTGCGTGTGACACTAGCTTATAACGTGGAATGTTATTCATTAAGGAGACGAATATAACAACAACACTTCTTGGCACCGCTATCTCTCATATTGGTACGCGTACTGACTTTTGTTTGCGCTTGAGCTTCAGGATTTCTCCCCCTTGGCGCGTACATATATAATAAGAAACCAACGCTTGACTTTGATCCTGGTTCAGGATCGGTGATCGCTATATGCTTAACCCAACTCCAATCTTCCTTTATTTACTTTTAAAAGGTCGAGTTGAAACAGTCGAAGACGAATTAGAAGAGCCCAGGGTTGATGGAAAGTTCGAAGAACCGGTTGTTGATCCAGCTGTTGATGATGGAAAGTGGGGTCCTACTATATATATACCAGTAAGATTAAAGAAATATTTTAAATCGCGGACCCTCCTCGCCTTGGCACTGTAGAAAGTGTGTTGCTTGGGCCATATTTCTTTCCCTTGTAATTTGAAATTTTCCGTTAAAATTTGTAGACCTTGCTTTGTTTGACTCGAAAGTAACAATCTAGCACCTCCCAATCTTAAGATTATATATTCTTTCTTATATAAGACAAGACTTCTCTCTTTTTCTTAAGGGAAAAAGCCCGATATGAGAAATTTAAGGGGCCGGGACTTGAGGTCAAAAGGGGGCATTATTCGCCTCAAAAGGGGGGAATTCCTGCTTGATGGGTTCATTCCCTCCACTCGCCACTTTTAAATGATAGGGCTGCTCGCTTCGTATAGAAAGCTTACGAACCTCACTTTCTTTGTTATGCTCCTAACTCTACACACACTCCGTTTATAGGGATTTTAAGCCTTGCATATGTGAAAGTAAAGAGACGAGCCAAGGACCTATCTTATACAGGGAAAACCTACTACTACTACTCTTTTAGTCAAAGTTCTAGGCTGAACATGAACAAGGCTCACTGTGAAGGCAAGGCCGGACCAATCATCTCTAATTGAACTTAGCGCGCGTATCTAATCTAACTGATGGCTTCCTGCGGACGACTCTTTGTCAACAGGGGATTCTATGTCACCAGGAGCTTCTATGTCAATAGCAGACTCTACCTCTATCTATGTAGCTGGCTGGATCAGTAGTCTAAGGTAGTAGTAAAGTGACTAGCAGGGTGGCTTTCCCGAGATGAATGAAACCTCTATCTAACAGGAAGCTTTCCTTTGGCATGCGCATCATATGTTCTCGGTCCCAACAAGTTATCTTCCCTGTATTAGACTCTGTCTGTATAAAAGGCTTAAGGCTTAAAGGCTCACTAAGGCCAAGGCCCTTTTACCTAGTTTCATTTGAACACAAACTACGACTTTCCTCTAATGTGAAAAGAAGCTCTTCTTACTACTGTTGGTGTTGGCTCTCACTTCAGCACTTGCTCCATAAGAGGTTTACGCGCCTTACAAGTACAAGTGGAATCTTAAACCTAGCGTATCATAATCATCATATATAGGGATAGGGACGTTTCTTTCGAAGAAGAGAGATGGTGTCTAATAAGATAAGAAGGAAAGGCGGGGCTTTAGAGAGTCGATGCGGATATGAAAGAGGAACTCGCAACATCCCACTCTAACTTCCCCTTGTTTCGTATACTACACTTGTTCCCTATTGTTACGAAGACTGCACTCGTTTCCTATTATTTAGAAGGCCACTTCACTCGCTACCTTAATCTATTAGGGCAACTCTGGAACATCAAACTCGCTATGTATACTTCGCTCGCCCCTATATTAGAAGGGCACTACGCTCGCTCCACTCACTGCATAAGAGATTTATGATAGAAAAGAGAAGTTAGGTACGACGTTTATAGACTAAGAAGAAGTCAGATAAGAAGACGCGGATAAGCAAGTATAGGGACTTTAGCCACTTGCGAGAAGAACTTTCTAAGAAGATAGAGAAGATAGGATAGGGTGCTTATCCATCCTACTAGCAGGGGAAGATGTTTACAGCGCGCATCTTTGAAGAGAAGGACGGGAAAGGTCATGCAACTTGATCAAATGTATGTGATAGGAATGAGACTAGTTTGCCCTTATAAAAAAAAGTCTGTTGTTGGTGGTCTAGCCCCTCTTTCTCTTGTTGGCTGACTGACTGACTATGCTATCAAGTGCACTTGTTTTATATTTCACCGATTGAACCACATACATCCCTTTATTAACAGCTAATATTCTGTTTTAAGGGACCTATGGTAAGAAAAGAATGAAGGTAAGTCGCAGGAGCTGACCTCTTACTGATCGCACTGAGGCTATAGTCACACTCGAAAGATTGGCTTTATCCTCTCACTTGAAAGCTACAAACAAAACAGCGAAAATGCCCCTTGAAAAGATTCCCTAATGGTGTGACCCTAAGAATGGTATCCTAGAGGCCTTTTATTATGTGGAAACCCCAGTTGAGGACGTTTAGTCTATACAGCACGGGACGATCTTGCCTTGGCCGCTCCACCCGCTACAACGGGAGGATGTTTTCCAGCTGTATTACTGTATTACCTTGAAATTGTAGCACGTACTTCCTTAGATTCATTCTGCCGTTAAGAAGGGAGATGCAATGTTATGTAAAGTGTTTCGTTTTGAGGATGCCGTTTCCAGCGCTCGATGGGATCGTTCGATTCGATCCTTGTTTGCCGATCGAAATTAAGAGGTTTGATCCGAGATATCGTACGAGATTTGATAATTAGAACAAGGAGACCCAGATTCTACAGTGCCTTGTTTATTGCCAAGGGAATTAGAAACCAAGCCCAAGCAAGCGCCCTATACCATCTTTATAGGGAAACCTATACATGAAAAAAAGACTAGGAAACTTCACAACTAAACCCATTGTTAAAGAAGATGCGTCCTTATTAAAGAAGAGGCTCGAGCGTTAGAGAGAGGAGCAAGTGAAGGATACGAAACTAGTTTGTTGGTGGTCAGTGCTCGCATATTTAAAGAAAGGTGGTTTTCGGCGAAGCACATTTAGCGAGTGTGTTAACGGAAAGACAAGTCAACGTCGAAGAAGCAGTCCCTTTTGAAAAGCAAGCGCCAGTTCAACCAAATCATGCCAATCAAGTTGTCGATGATGGAGAGAGGAGAAACTTCTACCCAAAGGCTTTCTTTCTAATATAAATCCTAGCATCATTCCTATGCCTTGTTAACTTGTTAGCGGGGATAGCGTTCCCGTACGTAAGCCACAGAAGGGGCAGCCGTGCTTGGACGAGACGTAACCTTTGGAAGAAACAGCTGCGGTAGATGATAAAGTTGTTGATGGTGAAGCCTTTACAGGGGAGACGGGTTCTATTCATTATATTTTATCTGTAATAGTCCGGATAATGGACGTCTGTAAAATGGACCCTTACCTCCTTAAACAGGGACAGCTCAGGTAAAGTAGCTGCTACTTCCTTCATTATTGGAAAAAGGGAGTTGATCTCCCCCCGGAGGTATTCTTTAAATCAAACACTGTAACAACTTCAAATTCGGCTGCTGCTGGAGCTGCCGGTCAGACAGTTCTGGGTGAACCAGGTAAATAAAGATGAACAAAGAAAGGAAGCATTTCCAATCCAAAAGGAGGTCTGTCCACTGTTTCCAATCCAAAAGGAACCATCTGCCTGCATAAGTAGCTTTTGCTGTTCAAGAAGCAGTTGGTGGGTTACCAGCTGTTGGATTAGTTTAGTTAATGGGAAAAGTCCCCAACCCTGAATCTTAATCTGAAGTTGACCTTTTTCTTGGAACAACGAGGAAAGCAGCTTTTGGTGGTGAGTCGACTTGCTCCACCTCTACCTTCTACTATAGACTATAGCTCTACTCTCTACAGATGGTAGTAGCTAGGATTTATAGGACTTCTAAAACAAAAACATTGTTTGCACTGCACCGATTTAAACATAAGGGAGAGTCTCGACCAGAGTGAAGGAATCTCGAGTCAAACAAGCGTAACGTGAGTGACGTCATTTCAAACCCAGCAGGGGAAGTCGGCTAATGAGAAAGATTATGCCCTCCAGTGCGATCATAAAAGCCTATTAAATAAAGGAAAATAGTAAAACCCCGTGCTTTTCGCTTGTTCACCTATTTCCACTAATAATCTAAATTTTCTAAAGAAAAAATTTCATTTTCTCGAGGATTTTGGACCAAAAGAAATTTCTCTTCATAAATGGCCAAATGAATAAATTTTTTTTAAAAAACCCCGTGATTTTCGTTACTAAGTAATTTTCCCTAATAAAATCACAAAATCTGTGTCACTTTTGACTAAACCCGTGATTTTCGTTACTAAAGTGCTGATTGGAAATTTGACAACTATTAGCGTAAGATACGAAGTCAAATTTGTTCCTGGATTTACTGACCTTTTAGGACAGGTGAATAAGCCCCATTTATGAGGCAAAGACACCAAAAATCACGGATTTCTTCCAATTTTTCAGGTTTTCGCTTCGAGGTCGAATTTGATTGCCAAAAATTAAAGTTTGTGATTTTTTCAAGTTAGACAGTCGAAAATACCGTAAGTAGGTAAACACTTTTTTTATTATGTTATTTTATGCCCCAACACTGCTTTAGTTAAGCTGATAATCCCATCGATGCAACGAAATTCTCGGGAAAACTAAATTTTGTACTTGCTTTTTGGCCAGTCATTTCTTGCCTTAATAATGCCCACTTTTTTTCTTTTATGTCGAATTTTCTCGGGTTGGGTTAGACTTTCTCGTCTATTTACTTATATAAGAATGACTTATATAGTAGACTTTCTTTCTTCCCTTAATTAATGACTCGTATTTCTTGATTTGAGATCAACTCATCACTAGTAGTGTTCGGTCCTAAAGGTCTGCTGCTTCGGACGGGAGTGGTTCTCTCGCTGAGAGGGGAATCCCCGATTGCGAACGGGTGTATGCGATTGATAATTGAGAATGAAGAGCACAACTGGGTGAAGAAAAATGCAAGGACGCACTCACAAGCAACTGAGCACTCGCCGATACCGTCCATGATCCATGCTTTTCCGATCGGGAAACCTTATCCCATTGTACTATATTGCGTAGGGTTCCAGCCTATCTTTAGGAGCATTACTTACTATATTTAGGAGCATTTATAGCACTGCTTTGAGTACCATTGCTGGCTTTATTACGCCGAAAATGATCTACTTGCTCTTCAGGGCCTCAGGGTCTAGAAAGAGCCTTCCTCAATGTTGTTTCGAGGGAAAAAAGTACCTCGCAGACTAAGTACGGGCAATTGTATTGGGCTTATTCACCCATAAGCCGAGGCTATTTATAGCTCGAAGAGGAAGAAGGTCCGAGATAAGATAGGCCGAGTACAGGCTCCTGGGTACAGTGGAATCTAACCCCTGAGTCGACGTCTGAAAGACTTGACCAGAGGGAGAGGAAAAACAAGGGGGAAAGGCATCCCTCGGTTGTGAAGAAAGAGAACCACTGATCGTGATCTTTCGCGATTTGATTAGTTTTGGAAGGCCATCCCGCACAAAGAGAAGGCAGGCTTCGGTGGCTACCTGCACGAAAGGACGGACAATCGTCTTTATTCCAGTTAGGGCTCTTGTGTCCTTATCTGAAGAAGAGAGGGTCGAATACGGGGTTGAAGAAGCCTAACAAAGCTTCCAGTTTCTATTTCACGTCCTATTTTTTAGCGGGGCACCTATCGAGATAGAGACATTCCTCTTGCTTGAACCACCACTTGAGATCTTGTTTTCGTGTTGAACCATGAGTGGGGCACCTAAGAAAAGACGAACCATTCCCACTTTCTGCCTCAATTTCATGTCAAATCTTGATCGGGAAGCCTGACAAAATGGAATGATCCCCGTTTCTTTTGAAAGACGAAAACGAGCTTCGCCCCTCAGTCAAGATACAAAGAGAGGGTATCGACCAACGGTAACCAACCAAACCTTCGCTCTAACACAGGCTAACGCGCTCCAGGATTACGCTCGCTTGTTCGCTCCAAGCCTTCACTTGCTCTAAGTATTCTTCTTTCTCAATTTGGGATTTGATGCTTCTCTAGTACAACCATTATGGCTCCTAAGTTATTGGAGTGGGAAAAAGCCGATCGGAGGTTCGAACGGTTGAATCAGATTTCAATGAGAGAATGACGAGCACATGAGCAAGTAAGGCGCGTAGCGGGGGTTGAATCCTTAGCAGGGCATCTAACTAAATGCAACTCGTTCCTGGCGTAAGCGGGGCAGATAACGACTTAAGGCCTATAATTACAGTGGGGTACCTAACAAAATATGAACAGTGCCTCTCCCGTTGGTTGAGCATCTTCATTCCTAACGCATGGCATCAGTCTAGTCCTTTTTTTTCAGTACGGCATCTAACCATTTTACTTAGAATTTGAGCCCTAACCATAAGGAAGCAAGTGAAAGAATGAAGCGAGAGGTGTCGGAACTAGTGTAGGTTACCTGTTGGTCCGAAAAAGCCGCTTGCTGGTCTTGGTCCGAAAAAGCTTCTAGCTGCGCAAGGAGCTCGAGTTTGCGTTCGTGAGTAAACTTGTATTTTTATTCCACATTAATTAACATCGCTAGGGAGAAGAATGACGGGAACGGGTCCTTTTCTCGCGTTCCCGGGACTGAGGATAGGTTGGATCGATCGCTTGTCGGGCAGACGGTAGGATCCCTGACCGAGATGACTGAGATGACTGACTGTTTGGATGACTATATGATCTAGCAAACTCACTTCGTTATTGCACATACCACTTCTCTGCTTATCGCACAAAATTCAACCAAGGATTGTTTGGACTATATGACCAGGACCGGCTTCGCCTTTGTCTTCGAGTGCCTCCTTCTTTGTCTTGTGTTCCGGGAGTTATGTAAAAGCGTGTACAGGTTCGCATAAAGCCTTTTGCTTGCGATCAAATTTCCACTCATAGGGGGCAAAAGCAAGGCTAAAGGTTTCATTTTCTCGAGGATTTTCTTGCAAGAGTGACTTTACTAGTAAAACGGGCTTGTCAAACATGGAATTTGTGTTTTACTTATGATTTTGGTTGCACCAGTTATTTTCTTAGTGAAACGAACTTTTAAAATTTAATTTTTAATAATGAATGTGAAAAGTTGCGTTTTCCCGAGGATTTTCTTACAAAACCTATTTTCCCTAATAAATTTTAAAATCGAAAGCGACTTTTTCATTTTCTCGAGGATTTCACTGGTGAAAGGCATTTCCACTCATAAAGCCCGTTTTGAAAAAGTTCATTTTTTCTTAAACAACTGGCTCGTTCTTCACTCGCTCCGTCTTTTTTGTTGCAATCCAATTTTTAAGTGTGTACTATAGCGAAGAGTTAAAATATGCAATAGACTTGGGATACGATATTATACCCATAAGCGGATACTTATTTGAGAAGAAATCCACTAGTCCTTTTATAAACTTTGTGTCATCCCTCTTCGCAAGCAGACAAGAAGCAAAGAAAAGTGGTGACGAAGCATTGTCATACGTATACAAGACACTTATGAACTCGCTCTACGGTAGATTTGGTATAAACCCCAAATGTACTACAATAGAGGTCTGCAATAGAGATAGATATGACAATTTTACAGAATGCAAAGGTGAACTATGCTAACAAACTAAGCGATATTTACTATATCGTAAATTGGCGCCTTAAAGCATGGAAAGACTGAAAGAAATTCACTTAGGCCTTTACTTAAATTTCCTTTACTTAACTTAACTTAACTTTAAAGGTTGTCTTCCAGTTAGGCGGTTCGCTTGCTTTAAAGGAAGGGGTTCTTCGAAGAAAGGTTCGGGTGGGCCAGCCCTTCCCCCCTTTCCTCTTTTCTGGGGCTATGGTGGTAATACTCAAATTGAGTACAGAAAGCCGAAAATACCCTATACTTGTACAGGGCGTCAGACTATAGGCTCTCCAGGTAATCAATCTATGCTAAACCTCCCTGGTAAGGGAGAAGTCGCATGCATATAGGCTATCGGATATGAGCTGTCCCGTATGCGCTGCAGTCACTACTTTGACTCCTTTTATACAATTATGAACTTTACGTAACTTTCTCAATTCCAACGCAATTTCTCCTTTTGGAGTTGACGTAACGAAGCCAACAGAAAGCCTATCAGAATAAAAAAAAAATAAAAGGCAGTTTCATTATAGTAGTATACCAGCCGCCTGTTTTTGAACTTCCAGTTCCAATCGAAGCATATAGATCCGTAAATGGATTTGTATGGATAGCCACTTCAGTCGTGCTCGTTGTTTCTCGAAAGTATCTTTTTTCTGGGAACATGCTTAACCAGAAATTTTTATGTTCGCGATTCTTCATCCACCGATGCAGAAAATGCTCCAGTTTTCCATTCTCATATGAGGCCCAAAAGTTTATTGACAATAGGTCGGCACGAAGTGATTCATCATGCTCAAAGATGAGCCGATCGTTCGTTACGGACGGTTTATAGATAAAAAAATTCCCACAAATGGAATGAAAAGTGGGTCCATGTAAATGATCGAGACCCCGTAAACAACAACGTTCCTTCCCCATATGGAGTTCGGAACCCAAACGCAATCATTGAGTGAACTGTATCTTCTTTGTGTTAGTTGACCTAAGCCGCACCATTACTGCTAGAGTGGGGCTCGGCCTTCGAACCGTACGTGAGACGAGTTTACGCTCTCATACGGCTCAAAGCCGAAGACCGGGGAAGTTAAGAAGAGATGAGGAGACCCAGCAGCTGCCTATTTACAAGGGCGGGGCGGGGTTAAGCTTGTGAAGAAGCAAACTTATCCTCCCAAAAACCGACCCTATAGCGCTAGCGCTTCGCGTTCTTTCTATCCCATTCCATTCCGGGATAGGCGGCTAATACTAATCTAATAAGTTAAGTGAAGTAGTCGTCTGATCAATCGGCTCGGACACTAGACCGCTCGTGCCCGCCCATTCTGTCTCGTCCTAAATGGAAGGGCTCTTTTAGTTATGTTGCGCTCCGACCCGAGTCCCCACGTCCGCTTTTTTACTCTCGCAACCCAAGAAGTTGGCTTTGCCAACACAACATTATGGGCGTCCCTTTCATTCTATGCTGACCCCGGCCGGGGCTAGCTTTTTGGGAAGTCCGTTCCCACCGCGCTCACGGCCCGGCTGGCCTGCCAGCAGTAGTGGGAATTATCCCGTTCCTTGGTCAAAGACTTAGTTGGATGCGGGATCTACTCCACGAGGAGCGGTACAGACGTAGATGATATCATCATAACCTCTCTTTTCGTACCGCTAGGGATGCTTAATGCCACTTCGCCAACTGGCGTTACCTGCACGTTCGTGTCTCTCAGTGCGGTCAACACTGGGTGTTTTCGAGCAGTGAAGCTTACACCCATTCGCATTCGTTCATCTAAAGTTCCTTACCCTTATGCACGAATTATTGAAAAAGCCATCTTCCTATCAAGGTTAAGGATTCAACTCAGCACCTCAGCGGCGGGATTGAATACCCGGATCGAATCAGAGTTCACGCCGCCCGCCCTGAACAAATAGGAGGCGTGGGCCACAGGTCGCACATAAGCTGCCGGGTCGCACGACAGAAGAACACCCAAGATAAAGATGCACACTCCCCCATGTTAAATAGTCATCCTCATGTTCACTTTTTGGTAGTAGTCGTGACCAACATCCATTAGCTGTCGGCTCATTGGTAAGGCGGGAGCTTCAAGCCTGATTTCAGGTAGCACACCCCTCATGCAAGCACCACCCGACGAAGGGGGCACGGGGAACACTACAGGTCCAAACCCTTCGACCCTTCTTTCTAAATGGGGGCGTCCGGGGCACTTTATCTTGTTATTTCGTCATTGCTCATTCCCATTAGTCCGAAGTGTTTGGCGTTTTCTTCTCCGCGCCCGCTCACGCTTCGCTGACCTATCGCCTGATAAAGAGAAGAAAGTACGAAATAATAGTAAACGGAGCACACCGCAAAAAGATTCTAAATAGGGTAAGTCCCCTAAGTTATAAGATTCGAGAAGAAGAAAATGAAGAATGGGAACGAAACTAAATAAGGCGTTTCTAGCTGTAGTTTCGGAGGTGCTTCTCCCAATTATGTCTGGTAATAAAATAGGGCAGCTTACTCTGACCAAGACTCCACTTGTTACTCTGTCCATAGAGTGTATGAATTTCCTGGAATTTAGATAAACCAAAAGAAGGAATGAAGGGATAAGAATAGGAATTAAAGTACCATTGGAAAAAGGGGCACCTGTGAGAACATCTCTACTGACGAACCATTTCAATAGTACGGGTGCTGCCGTGCCACAAGGCACGACCATGGAAGTTATGAAAAAGAAAAAGTTATGTAGTTGGACCATCTGCTCTATCCGTTTGAGAAAACTAGAGAAGATGAAAGACTAAAAAAAAAGTGTTCGCAAGGCATACCGAAAGGATACCAATTAAGCCAACCATTAATGACTAGTTCAAACACCAGGAGGGGTCTGATCCCTTACTTGACCAGACTGCTCTTAGAAAGATAAAACAAAAGAAAACTCTCCTAGTTCAGAGCCCAGCTCCAAATACTTCTTCGTAAGTGAGGTGAGGTACTTTTTTCGGTTTGAATAGGGGATCGCCTTTTTTTGATTGAACTAGCCTTGGTCGTAGTCAGTTTAAACACATAAACTTAGTCCACTTGCAGCCATGTTGATAAAAAGAACTAAGTTTAATGACTTTACCAGTCACTCGCCCTCGTATTAGAAGATCATCTTACCATGTGGTCGACATTCTATTCTTCTTAGTCGTAGATGCTCGTTCTATTTTGATTTGATTTGAATGGGCCGAGTCTCCTGGGTACATATGGCCGGCCCTTCGGGTGTCTCGATGATACAAAGAAAAGACGAATTCCAATCACATCCCCTATCACTTAAAGCCAATCCTTACCAAAGGAGGAAATAAAATCGAACAGCCTGGCTGCCTTATTTTATATTTTCCTTCCGACAATCAAGCTCCACTTCCTTCTCTTCTAACAAGTGGCTGAGAGTTAGCAAGCAACCTTTCCCTCTTGGCAGGAACTCCGCTAATCAGCGTAAACAGAAACAGAGTTTATGAAAGATTCTTACTACCGGACGCTACTTTGCTCTCTTCGCAGGGAAATGAGTTTAAAATTAAAATGGCTTTAAACAGATTCCCTATCCTACACCTACATATGGCATATGGAATGGTCCTATCTCTACCTAATGCTAGAGGACGAGACACTTTTAGCTCCTGATCTGGCTAAGCTTACGCCTTAGGTTATTAGTGCTTCTGCCAGATACTACTCTCTCTATAGGGTGGGGCATTGTGTAAATGACTTTGTAGCTAATGAAGTAGAAGGGGGATATGACTCAACCCTCTGAAGCTTGCCCTACCCTTCGCATCTATTGATCACTATCCATTCTCATTGCATCCATCCTGGGGGCAGAGCTGTACCGAAAAATATTGTGATAATTCATATCAGTCTTCTATGTTCTCACCCACTCTGTTCCGATAGTGAGGGTTCGCGCGGATTTTCTCTTTATGTAAGGAATAGACCAAGCCAACATCTTAGCCTGCTGATTAAGTCGCGTGAGCAAAGATATAGTAAACATCGAACGAGCATTTTCCGTGATGACTCTGACTTCCACCCGCTAGATTGATTCGGTCAAGCGATTGAATCACCAAAGCACGTAAATAAGTGATTAAGACCATTCGTCGATCCACCAAAAGAGCTTATCCGTGCACCCTGAGATTACAGAAAACCATAGAATGAGTTTGAGTATGCCCTCCCTTTGCCCAAGCACGCAGATTGGATAAACTGGTCGCATATCGGGAGCTGTATTACCAATGCGCGCATTATCTCCTTCTGCCCGCTAGATATCTTTGGCTTGCTACACTAGATGCCTCCCCTTAGTGAATATACTTGTTAGCTAGCCTAAGTCCATAGTCCAAAGACAGGAGCGGGAGTTGTGTCACCAATCTACTCAACTTCGTTTGTATGCTTTGCTATAGTTTGAGGCATTAAGGTAGGCCCCTACATGAGATCCCAGATCTCCTTCTATGAGTAAGGAAGCAGTATAAGAATAGGTGAAGTAGCATTTGAAAGCAGTAAGGACTTCCCCGGCGCACTACTCATCAAAAGCACAGTCTTTTTCAGTGACCATTCCTGCTTATAAAAAGCTGGAGTTGATACCTCTGCAACGGTGTGACCACAAAGGCTAACGCGCCTCGGCTTCCGGTTATACCACTGCCTAATAGTAAATTTAAATATTGGCCCTCGGTTATAGGAATCGTCTAGTTTGGTAGGGGTAAACCCCCCGTAATATGGCTTAAAAGCCAGGAGTTAAGCCCACATTCCTAGCCAGGGATTGGAGGTACTTGTTCCAAGGCTCAGTTAATACGGCTTTGCTAAACCCCCTCACTGACCACGCATAATGCTGTGTCAACATCCGATCCTATAGCAAATTTCGTCTAGAAAAGCTAGATTCAATCCCTGCCTAAAGGTCGGCCTCGGCCTCGTAAAGGAGCTTCATTCTCAGCTTTTGAGCATACTTAACCCTATGAATAAAGAGAAGTATTCGGCCTACCATCTTTCCAGCACGTATTTCATCCGAATACGTTTTTATGGAGCAAGCAACAAGTGCTTCGTTCTATTAACTATTAAAACACGCACTCCACGGCGCAATGTCGTTCAAAATTAGCCAAGATATGCTCAATAAATTACTCGTCGTAACCGAAATCTTATGCAGTTGCCCTTTTAGATTAGTAAGGTCTGGACTTGTTGCCTCTGCAGTGGTGTGACCGATTCCTCGCAAACAAATGACAAATAAGTGATTTCGACCCTAGCGCAGCAAGCAAGAGGGGAAGGCGAAGCCTATTCTTTAAAGGGTCCACCCATCCTAGAAAGGAAGCCGATCACGGCATGCAACTGACCAACCTAAAGTCGTCTTGCTCAATCCAGGCCTATCCTGGGGCCCATTCTGGAAAAATAAGTACAATCCACATCAGCAAAGCCCATCCTCAATTCTATAAAGGATTCTCCTGTTACAAGCAAGGAAACAGTATAAAAAGGGATGAAATCTACTTAAAATAAGGCATGCGCATTCGCGAATACACTCGCTAGCAGCGTAAGGACAGAGGAAAGGTAAGGGGTTTACCCATCCTTAGAAGCATTACTTCTTGGAAATCTTACTCGTTACCTATTGGTCGTAAGAGCACTCATCAACCACTACTCTTTGTGACATCAACTTACTTGATTATGGATGGTAACGAGAACTGAAGGGAATGAGCTCTGTTTGGGATCACATGCGCATGCTGCCCCTCTTATCACGGTATGCAGACGTGGAAAGTCCTCTTTCTTGTGACTCACACGACCGACGTGAAACCTTTCGTGCCCTATAAGCTTTCAGCTTGACTCGAACGGACTAACTTCCATACCTGAGAATGCACGCAGCGAAACCACTTACATGTCTGATGGCACGCGCCTACTTGAATGGATGTGCCTTACTGATCGAACTTTCTTTCCCCTCTCCCGCTTTCGTCTTAAAATTCGGGCCTCTTATGACCCTTCGGACCGTCTCTTCGAATAGGCTTACGCGAGGGTACTTATTGAACAGAATGGATTTCTGTACTGGTTTCCTCCCCACGCATGGATTGGATGGAATAGTGTACGGAGCGAGTAGGCTAGGATACGAAACGATAGGAATATAATCCTTCTATTATATGGACTAAGCTTGTGAACTCGAATGACCAGTGACCAGTACCTCTTGAGGACAGATCCGCGTTCCCAAAGCAACCTGCGCATTCTTATACCTCTCGTTCGAGATGTAAACCCCCTCTCCTTCTTGTTCTAATTGTAATGCTATTCTAGAAAAAAGGAACAACTGTAGTTTTCAATCCTTTTGAAATCCTAATGATATTAGGAACGGTACTTTCTTATAGAATCATATAGAATTATGCGCAGTAGAATGGGTCTCAGTAGTGCGGTTGGCAACGCCCCACTCTCCTGGGTTTGGCTCGAAATACCCTCCCCTTGTCCCTTATTTTTGGGAAACCAATTGATTGAGATTAAGTCACATGCTAAGCAAGCATAGGATCTACGCGCAATTGAATCGAATTAAACCTGGGCAGGTTGGCTCTTTTCCTCTCTTTCAAAGACTTCATGCCCGACATCGGGCTCTAAACAAAACGAAATTTCAGCACAATCATATATCAATCAAACTTAGGCTGCAGAATGAATTTAAGCTGATGCGCTTGGGGTTGGGGCTGGAGTTGGTACTTAAGTATCCTACCTATTCTTTTTCAAGAGGGCAACTTACTTCCTATCCCTAAGCTAAGGAAGGGCCGAACCCGTTTCATCTTACTCTAGCTCTAGTTAGTTCCGGAACTCGTTCCATCATTTCGGAGATTAGTCTCGCTTTCCATACCTTTAGTCTCTCGTCCGAGATCCCGTAATTGAATGAAATGAGTCTCTTCAACTGTTACTTCTTTTTTTTATGGGAAAGCACTTGGGGTGAACTCCTCCTTACAGATGATCAAGCCCTGTTAAATAGGGTTCGTCTTTCCTACATAGATCACTTACTTCTAGAAAAGTAGATCTGGAATCTCATATAGAGGGGTACATCAATCAAGCGAGGTACGCTTCCTTTTTTCTCGAGGACAGTTTGGTACGAATCATCACTTGCAAGCTATTCTCCCGCTGGTTGAGCATCTGCCGTCCTCTCTTTAGCAGTCGAGTCTTTCATGCCGCAGCTTTCACGCCTCAGCAGTCTCATTTGATCATAGGATCAAAACGAACAAACCCTTTCGTACACTCATTCATTGCATACATTTTGCTTGCTCCTTAAGCAGAGGGGCTAGCCGTTGAGAGCTCTTATAACTTGCAGGTAACAAGTAATATGTCTGGTATTGGGTTGAGGCTGGGTAAACCCCCTACCTTTTTAAGGCCGTACGCCAGCAAGTGTATTCGTGCAAGAAGGTGTCTAATGAAGCAAGTGAACGGGGATATCATAGGAAGAAATACCTCAATCAAGTGAAATACGCCCCCTGTTGCCGAAAGGGTGGATAGGGACGAAACATTGCTTGTGTGCACGAGCTTTTACGCCACGTAAGGGATAATATTCTATCCCTTCATATTATGAATCAGAGGGACTTACTCTCCTATTGCTCATGTGTGGAAGTATCCGTCATTATTATGTTAAAAAGGAGACTTACTGAACCACAAGCACCTATGTTCTATGACTGAGGTCGAATATTTCTATTTCTTCTTAGGTGGAGATGTAGTAATAAGATGAGTAAGACTCCCTTGGCACGTGCGAACTACATGGGTATCGAGCCCAGCTTTTGCTAGGGAGAAGCGCCCACTGAGAGTGATTGCACTTACAGTAGGAAATGTTTCGAGCAAGTCCTACCCAGTATCCGATGACACTTCGACCTGGAATGCCTATTTTAAGAGAAGGAAACTCCCCTCACCCTTTTTTACAGAGGGAATACCTGAAACAGGCGAAGTAAGCTTGCTGAGGACGGATTGGCATGAAACCACTGTCCGTGGATAGCTAGGAAACAGGATCCTGCCACGTTAAGAATAAGAGCTGGTGGTTGAGTCCCTAAGGGCCTTACTGATAGATAACATGGGGGATCTCCCCATACGTAATTTGTATGCAAAATTTATAGAACCTTCCTTTACCGCACCCGGTGAGTGAGTCACCCGAGCATATTTTGTGTCAAACCATGAAAGTCAGTCCTAGCCCACGGGATAGGCCGTAGGAACGCTTCCTTCCTTTTCTGTGCTAGCGAGTGGATGAAGATCTTCAAACGGATAGACCTTGATAGAATAGGTTTGCGCTTTCCTATATAGAAGTTGCATGTTTGTAATGGGGGGTTGAGGATCTCGTTGGTGGGGATATGGCAATCGGATGAAATACATTTGCTGCTTTCGCAAAGATGTAACCCGTCGAAACGAGCGAAAGAATGCGGCGAGGGTAGAAATAGCATTTGCATGCGCTAGCTTTTGTGCTTCGGCCTTTGCACCGTACATCAATCAAATGAGCTGTGATTTCTGCTTTCTAAAAGGCTTACTGGTATGAAACCTTACTTGCATGCCTCACCCCTTAGCACAGTATGTAAAGGGCTGGGCTTGTCTCGACTAATGGATAGACCTATTAAAGCAGGTTTCATCTCTCTTATATAAAGGTGGCTTATTCATAAAAGTAGATCTGGAATCTCACATATGAGGGGGTACCTTCATTGAATTAGGTACGCTTCCCGCTTCTCCAAGTACACGTTGATGCGAATCATCGCTTGCATGCCTCGGCTTTTACAAACTAGCTTTTATTCCACGTTAAGTGGTGGGACAGATGGAGAGCACGCCACTTTTACAAAAGGATGGGTCCGTGAGGAGCGTAGCCGGCAAGTCCATCAGGCGGGAGAGCAAGACCAACATGTTAGGCTCATTCCTTATGAAAGAGGATAAGCTAGGCTCATTCCCGGGTCTCGTAATCGACCGTAGGAAAGTTTCTTTCGTATGCTGCGCTAGCGAGTAAACACGTCTCCTCTTCGCTATCGCTTGAGCCAGCCTCTGTCTCCTCGAATGCGCTTGGGTCCTATTAAATTCGAAATCTAAATTCTTAAATAGGGCTTGCATACCCATAAAAGGAGATCTCTGATCTATAGATAGCGTATGGGATCTCCCAAGATGCCCTTTTTTGTTTGCAGGATCGGTAGAACCTCCCCCGTCTCCACTTGACAGCTGGACTACTTGACGACAGATTTGTCATGAAATCCCTAACTCTAGCTCTAGCTCTAGGACACATAATTGGCCACAGGGACGTTTATCACGTATGCCATGCTAGCAAGCGAACTTGTATCGACGGACGGATACGACCTGATAGAATAGCTTTCTGCTTTCCTACGTAGAGAACTTACTTCTAGAAAAGTAGATTTAGAATCTCGCGTAGAGGGGTACATTAATAGGATGGGGTAAGCTTCCTACTTGCTTGAGGGTATATAGGGCCGAAACCTTTGTAACAAAGGGAGAGGGAGGACCTTTGGCTGAGAGCGTAGGCATGGTTGCCGGTTCTCTTTACCAATTGGTAACGTGTAAGATCTGCTTATTTATGTAATACTACGGTCGAATAGCTTGAGAGGACTATTGCTAATAAAGGGACAGGTCTTCCTGTGTTTGCATCCAATCCAGGGTGGAATCCGTGGCCAATCTCCGAAACAGGAAGAAAGATCGTAGCTATAATGAACTAGAAGAGCCCTCATAGGGCAGGGTTAATAACGGGACAAACTATGTCACGTTAAGGAGTGGTAGCCTCACAGCATATGTAGGTCGAATCCTTCGATTTATTCGTAAGCTGGGGTATAACCGAAAGCTGGGTTAGGAAGGCCCTTGTGGTCCCACCATTACACAGGACATCGGATTGAACTTTCTTCCTTTTCACAGACAAGCAAGCAGTGGTTGGCCTTTCTTAATGAATAGTTTGAGGCATATCCTCATGTCGCGTCTTAAGGAGACTAACTGAACAGTGAGTCCCGCGAAAAGGTAGACTTCGATCGCCAATGAGCAATTCCTTTGCTCAGGAAGGGCTTTTTAGAGGTAAAACCCTTGTTTAGGAAGCCCGTAATGATATGATATGACCCCAAGAAGGACGTGTTCTCCTTCCTTCTTTTTATTCCACATATGTAAAGAAGAATGACGGAATGTACTAAAAATCAAAATGAAGATCAGTATGATGTATCCGCGTGTACACGGATTGGATAGACAGGTCATCATATCAAACTAGAAAGAAAATTCTAAGCCCAAGGATCCCTATTAGCAACGTAGTTTAAGAATCATATAATATACTAAAGACAGAAAGATCATACATACTTTTTCTTTGTTGGTTTAAGGTCTTAAGGTGGTCCATAAAGGGAGATTCGTACTTTAGAATTAGCCTTTGGCTGTAAACAATAAACAATTGCTTCGTCGTACTACTTTCGAGTCTACACAATTCCTACTATATTACTAGTACTAGATCTTTTTTACAAGAATGCTTCTTAGAGAGTGGGAACAGGCTTCCTTGCTTGACCGTTGGAATAGGCCTCTTACTTAGTCCTTGTTATGCTTTATGCGAGACTTTTATGAGAAAGCTAGGGAGGAATCCCCTTTTATTTGATAGAATTAATTGAAGACGTGGTTAAGAATTAGTTACCTATTTTAGCTAAAGCGCCAACTTACGAAAGAAAGATAAAGCTCTGGTCCGGCGAATAAAGATAAAGTAATTGTTGATTCCCCCTTAAATTTAAGAAAACTAGGGATGCGGTTGTCTTCAACAACATTGGAACGTTTTTAAATACACTAACTAGCTAGCTAGCTCCCTTGGCTTTGGCATAGATAAAGGCATAGATCAAGAAGAAAGAAGTTAAGTAAAGAGACTAAGTTCGTCATATCACCACTAGGGCTTCTTCGCACCTTTCAATCATATGATTTAAGCGTGAGTAAGTAAGAAGCGAGCATAGTACACTTAAGAATCTTTCCTTGTAATTAAGTATTATAATGAGATAGATGACGTCTGGATAGCTACTTCTAGAGAGCAGCTACAAGTAAGTATAGAGCAGCTACGTTGTGGGACAAGGCAGTTAGAACCCGACCAGCGCAATGAATGGCTCCTGGTTCTTGGATTGGAGATATATATGAAATACCTGAACTCATGTGATGTGAGAAGATAGATCTATAGCAACACCGGTAGGAGAATACGGCAGGAGAATAAGGGGCCTTTGAAGTTAGTGTTTGAAGTAAGTAGTGTAAATAAGTACAAGATACATCGGAGGCCTACTATGTTGCGGCGGCTGTTACACAGGAACAAGAAGCAAGAGAACAAAAAGAAGACGGAGGCAGTCAACGAGGAAGACAAAGTCGAAGAAAGAGAGATGGAAGTTCCAGTTCCAGGTGACGCAATTGCAGCCATTGATTGAGTTGCCGGAAAGGGAGGTCCTCTTATTCATAGCATAAAAGCAGAGAATCTACCTATATATCTTAACAAGAGCAATCGCCGGACATTGCCATGCCTTGGCTTGACACCTTCCTCGGGACCCTGACATCGCATCCATCGGTTAAGAAAAATAAGGAAAGAGCCTTCTTTCCCATCTATGCAGCCAGAACAAGAAAAAAGCAAGCATAAACCCACACCGCCCGATTGGATTACACGATTGGACCACACGGGTAAAGTAAAGGAGGGTAAGGCGACTAATCCCTACTTTCGGATTAGGCGAACCATTATCAATCAATCATTTTATATACGATTCAAACCAAGCAGCAAGTCTTGTCGATTACAAAAGAACAATCAAAACAGAAACAATAGGATAGGGAATAGGGAGGCGAAGTGCCCGAGAAAGAGAAAGGACTAAGACCCGTACAACCCGAGCCCGAGGAAGAGTCACTAGAACCTGAGCCCGAGGAAGAGTCACTGGAACTAGTACCAGTCAAAGCCTTTGGGGACGAAGGCGGAGTAGTCGAGGCTATTTATAGCTCAAAGAGGAAAGAGATGCGCCAGTGCTTGCAGACGTTGAAGGTGCCGCTTTTGATGCTTGCTGAGCCAGGTTATTATCTATCTTGCTTTAATCTGACTCTGTTTGTCTGTCTAATGGGCAATCCCAGGAAAGCAATTTCTACTACATAAGCCAGCTACATTGATTGTCTTGGCGAATTCACCCCCTTCACGAATCCTTTTGACCTTGGCAGATGGGTCTAGATCCTATCGAGATGAGCCCGTCTATCGAGCGAGAAGAGCCTGCCTGTCGAGAAGAGCCTATCGAGCGAGAAGAGCCTGCCTATCGAGAAGAGAAGAGCCTGTCGAGAAGAGATGGGATTTGTTTGACCTACTACTATCTAGTGGACAGACAAGGGCTATTATTCCCTACTATTCCCCACTTCTAGGGAAGAGGCATGCATCCCATACAAAGATTTCCAGTCGAAGAACCAGTAGGTGGGTTGGTTACCAGCTGTTGGGAATGGGCTCCCAAACCCGGAATCTTAATCAGAAGTTGACTTCATTCCTTCCCTTATATGAGTCAAAGAATGTCCGTAAATAGCAAGAATGTAAGACAGGCGCGGCATGACTGACTGGAAGGATTCTCAGGGGCCAGATCACATTAAGAGCATCCCAAAGACTGAGTTGGAAAGGATTGGAATAATGCATTCTTCTGATGCTGGCCAAAATCATGGGAACAGGAGGTCAGAGAGAGAGTAAAGAACCATGATGAAGTGGTGAATCATCAAGGTCAGAACAAGAAGGATAATGCTGCCTGCTGAAAGATCACACTGAGTGACACATGTCTTTGCTTTGCTTGCTTGCTTGCTTGCTGGTCAATAAGATCAAGGAGGAGACTGAACCATCGAAAGACTATGCAGCGATTAAGAGCGTTAAGGAGAGGAGGTGGAGTGACTAAAATGCTGAACTGAAAGCCCTGGTTGGAAGAAAAAGAAGACCTGGGAAGTGTTTGCCATCAGTCTTAAAGGAATGGCTAAGATAGATCCTCATTTCTTTATCTAATTCTCGTCCCTTAACGAAAGAAAAGACGTTAGCGGGTAGAAAGCAAGTACCTTTATTCTGTACTGAATTCTGAGACAGGATTTCATTGCCTTGACGTATGTATACCTGCCCCATTTCTTTACTTTGGCAGCAAAGAAAGCTCAAGTCCCGGGATACAGGAGAGGGAGGGGGTATATGAAAGACTCGAACGCACATGAGAAGATAGATCTAGTCTTGTTGCGGGATATGAGACTAAAGCGGGCGCTGATTCCTCTTTCGTGAGGAAGAACTCATGTTAAAGCCACATTAACAAGTACTGTGTGTGCTACTACCTACATTGGACCAGGTTGTTTACACCTTGGTTACGGGTCTAGTGATTCTATGATCCTAGACTTGACTAGAAGAAGTGAAAGAAGCCGACCCTTGCTTGATCCTACCCCCCGGAATAAGAGACCGCCAGAATACCTTCATATAGAAAAGTTTATATATAATACGTCATTACCTCTTTTATAGATTGAAGTACGAAGTACTGGGGTTGGGATCCTTAATCCAAATGTAATGAAATTCGTGTAATGAAAGAGGACTGCCCTCGTGTGAATGTGACGGAATGAGCTTTAGGGTGGGTGAAGCTCGGATGAGTGAAGCTCGGCTGACGGGTGTAGAACTCCTCTTTTGAGGATAAATTGATCGCAGTACCCTAATCTGTGTATCCCTTTTCGGGATCACTGCGCTTTGCCGGAGGAGTTCTCTAAAGATTGGACATTGAAAATGTTTGAATTGATCACAAGACTCTAATATGCCTTTTCGAGTACTGTAGTTTGCCTTTGTCTTTTATATGACTAGACTATTCTAATTATAATAATATAGGATGGATCCGCCTATTATGTATGGCGGCTTGTCTTTAATTTATCTCCTACCCTTCTTTATGCCTGGGCCTTTATCCTAATCCTAGATCCGGCCTTGGTGCGGCTGCGGAATGGGATGAAACTTCTTATATCCAATACACATCGGAATAAGAGGAGAATGCTGGCTTACCTTATCCAAAGGAAGTATCTTACGTGTGAGAAGCCTCGTTTTGAGAGGGCAAATCCAGCAAATGATGAGGCAGCCTGGCTTACCTTTCTTCCCGGATTTATGCCACAACCCTTATTATTCTTATTAAAGGGCATGCTGGGATGGTTGCCACTTTTCCGAATTCGATCAGTCTATACGATGCAAATGTCATTCACTTTCTCTAAACTTACGCGCAAAGGCTTAGAACGAAGTCTTCCCCTTAGCTTGCTTTCTTTTATGCTTTGGTGTGCACTTTCAGTCGTAGACAGCATGAACCACGTCTATATTAGACTTCAACAAGCGAACTTTTCTACGGTAAGACTCGGCATTCCACCTCCAATCGTTTGTAACGATTAATACGCAAACAGTCGAGCAACGAAGAAAGATAGACTTTCTTTATTCGCTGCGTATCGATCGCATACTACAAGACGCGGCATTCATCTATCGATACCTTAAGCTTTCTCTAAACTTTATACATAAAATAGATGTGAGCATCCATCATCCTAATACTAAACACAATTTGTCTTCTTGACCTGCTTTTTCTTACTACATGAGACTCCACGAACTCTATCTATGATAGACTTCTTTGACTTTGCTTTCTAAGACAAACTGATGGTTTATCATTCTGTGAACACTTTCCATATCTTTTACGCGCATAAACTATAGTAGTTTCCTTCTATCTTCGATTTAAAATGACAAGCTAGCAAAGCCTTGGATTCTAGCTTACGGTATGATCAGACTTCATTGGATTTGATCAGTCAAAGGGGTGAAATTGGCGTTTAATTTACTACGATGCAGTTGGGACAGGCTTTATACCTGTTTTGTCCTGTTTTCACCGCTTTCGGGACCCAGATATGCTTATTTTCTATGGGAAAGGTGCTCTTTCAATCAACCACGGGTAGTGCTTTCATTCCCTCAAGCAGTGAAAATGTTTCACAGAAATGTTATCCTCTGCCTAAAGCATAGGATTTATGCTGTAACCTTGTTATAAGGGGCATGCTAAGACGACTGTAATCAATCAACCGACTTTAGCCGGTCTGAGATTGAACTTGTGTTCAACTTTCATGAGGCAGCTGGGCAGGCTTTTGCCAAGGTTTGTCCTGAGTTTGAACCCTTCCTTTGTATAGACACGCCAACATCTAACTCGTTTCGGGACTTAACCCGTTCCTTTCATCAGGAAGAGGTTGTGTTGCCCGTGTGCTTCGTTTCGATCAAGGGAAACAAGGGACGCGTCAACATACTCATTTCCTCTAACTAGCGTTCGAGCTCTTATAGAACATAAACTACACGCGTTTCGTCCCTATCTTAAGAAAAGTTAAGTATAACCCGCATTTAGGTGGATTAAGGGATCGCCGCTAACAAGGTAACAATGCATAGGATAGAAGCCACGCAAACGGTCTTTGCAAAGAAGATTCCCCTTCTTATTGAGTTATTGACTTTCTTTTTCCTCTTTCTACCCTGAAAATGCTTTGCCTTCTGCACCAGGCTAACACGCTAAGACTGGAGCTTAGCTTCTTTCGTTCCTTATCTTATATTAAGATAGGAATTAGCCTTTCTTACGACAAGACTTGAGCGGGATTTCCTATCCCTTTGACTAGGAAGGGGTATTGGTGCGGTGCTTTCCTGTATCACCTGTGTCACCATCACCTGTATCACCTGCATCAGCAGAAAGGTACCTGTTTTCCTGTCTAATCTGAGGAACGAGGAGACTCGACTACAAAGGAGGGGGGCAAAGGTGCTCGACTGGTCAGGAGAGGGACCAACCAAGAGTTTGACTTTTCTTAGGTAGCCATTACCATTACCATGGAATCTTAAACCCTGGGAGGGAAGTGTCTCAACCCAGGCAAACTCGGGGAGTCGTATCACGTCGTCACGTCTTTGTTTTACAGTTTGCTTGTCTTTTTTGTTGCAATCCAATTTTTACTTGTGAAACGACCAAATCAGATGTGCATTTTGACAAAACCCCGTGATTTTCGGACATAACCTGATTTTCTTAGTGAAACGGACTTTTCAAATGAAATTTTTCTTCAAACCCCGTGATTTTTCAATAAAATGCAAAAATAGCACATTTTTTAACTATTAACGTAAGATACGAAGTTCTCTTTTTGCACCGAAAAATGATGACAGGTTCGAAATCTCTCCTCCAAGTGAAAGGCACCGAAATTCACGGGTTTATTAAAAAATTTCGTGGGAAATTGAATTAATTCAATTTTATGCTTTTTCTGTAAAATTGGTTTAAAAGAAGACTAATTGGGTGAAAGAGTTCCACGTTTCTACGAATATGCTTTTCTTTTTTAAACCCGGGCGGGTCTTGGTCCGAAAAAGCCGCTTGCTGTGAAAGGAATTCGAGTTCTCCTCTCCCTTATGTCGAGTCTTTCATTCCTCTTCTTAACGCGGCATAAAAGCGAAAATTTAAGGGATTAAACCCGCAGGTTGTTCCAACCGCTTCTCTTTCCAAACGCCTTTGTCTCTCCAACCGCTTAAACTTCTCATTCTCCCGTTGTATGGGTGAAATCATGGGCCTTTCTAGCGTAAGGATCGTTCGAGGAAGGTTTCCATAAATTCCTACCATTAGGACCTCTTTTTGAGTGTCTTTTCCCTTGTTTTTGATGTTTGTGCCAACAAGCAAGTGGAGGGTATGCTGCGATCAAAGAAGCGCCTGTGTTGGCCAAGGTGCGATCAGTAAGAGAAGGCTGTGTGAACAACAAAAGCAAGGGGTTGTGCCACCAGGAAGAGGTCAGGGCGTATCCAAGCTTGTTCGTTCTCCCTTAAGGTCTAATATTTCATTCCTCTCCTGCAATGGAATATGAATTAATGAGTCTACTTAAACCACAGAATGCGCAAGGGCAAGGGCCTTCCAAGCGGATTCCGCCGGAAGCTAATCCTGTGCTTGTTGAGCGGAGGACCGAACATTCATTATACCCCAAAAATATCCTTATTTAATTTATTCAGAGCGGGTTCGAGCGTAATTTTATTTCAAAGATATTATATCACCGTGGGAAACTTAAAAATGAGTAATGTTTACTAAAAAATTATTCACGCAAACTTTTTGATGACTTATTGGCTGCCTTGCTTGAGGAAGAGTTTCACAAAAATGGATACGAACCAGAATAACGTCCAATCTTGTTTCTGGATTGAGTAGAAAAGGGATATATGAAGTGAGTTTTGTTTTAGTTCTTTGCCCAATGATAGGTAAATTCCCATAAAAAGGGGGATACTTTCGTGTAGTTTGTAATTTGATGTAACTGTTACTACTTTTTCTCGGATAAATGCTATTCTTATTAGATCTTTTCGCGCTTAAAGCCAAGCAAGTCTCCTCTCCTGTTGAAATTGTAGCACGTGTGCTTCCATCACTAAGATAACACTTCACTTTCTTTCATACTTTTACGAGGGAACGAACGTCTCATGCCCGAAAGTCTTCCTCAGAGGTTGAATCAGAAGCATATATAATAGCAAGTTTTCATAATGAACAAGGATGGTAGTCCCAGGTTTCAAATATGTCATGGTTGGCGCTTATTAAATAAAATGAAAGAATAGAATCCCGTTTCTATCTCCAAGAAAAAGGGCACATCTTAGAGAGGCAGCTGCTGCACCTTCTAACATAATTTAAATGTAAAATTTTCCTAAATAATTCGCTTTCTTTTAAAATTCACTCTTTTCTCTTTGGCATCTAACTATTCATACTCCTTCTAGCGGGACGTATCCTTAGACTTATAAGTCTAAAGGGTCCCTAGTCCCCTTTCTCTTTCTTTATTACAACCTTCTTTTTTTTTTATGTCAAAGACCAAAAGCTACGCGCAAATTCTCATTGGATCTTGGTTGTTCTTAACAGCGATGGCTATTCATTTAAGTCTTTGGGTAGCACCACTAGATTTTCAACAAGGTGGAAATTCTCGTATTCTCTATGTACATGTTCCTGTGGCTCGGATGAGTATTCTTCTTTATATCGTTACGGCTATAAACACTTTCTTGTTCCTATTAACAAAACATCCTCTTTTTCTTCGCTCTTCCGGAACCGGTATAGAAATTGGTGCTTTTTCTACGCTGTTAACTTTAGTAACTGGGGGGTTTCGGGGAAGACCTATGTGGGGCACCTTTTGGGTGTGGGACGCTCGTTAAACTTCTGTATTCATCTCATTCCTTCTTTACTTGGGCGCACTGTGTTTTCAAAAGCTTTCTGTCGAACCGGCTCCTATTTCAATCCGTGCTGGACCGATCGATATACCAATAATACAATTTCCAGTCAACTGGTGGAATACATCGCATCAACCTGGGAGCATTAGTCGATTTGGTACATCAATACATGTTCCTATGCTCATTCTAATCTTGTCTAACTTTCCTAACTTCCTCTTCTCAACCCGTATCTTCTTTGTTCTGGAAACACGTCTTCCTATTCCATCTTTTCTCGAATCTCCTTTAACGGAAGAAATAGAAGTTCGAGAAGGAATACTAAAACCTAGTTCACTCGCCGAGTCTTTTTGCATCCATGGCTGAATGGTTAAATCACCCCAACTCAACATTGGCGAAAATGTTTTGATCTGGTACGATTCCTGCTGGATGAATGAAAAACATGAAGAATAAGAAAGAGAATCCGGATCAATATCCGTTTAATAATCTCGTTTTTTGAGTGAGTCATGAATTTGCCGTTATGAGTAAAAATATATGCAAAATCAAAGTCAAATCTTACTTAACAAATCTTACCTAATTTATTAATCTAGCGTGGAGTGATCCTTTTATTTTCTTTGTTTGAACGAGAGAGGTAAGTTAGTGCCTAAGTGGTTGCTATTGGTTGCTGTTCTCTTCTATTGTTTCGTTTTCTTGGCTCGTTCCCTTTAATCGCACTTCGACCGAGCAATCGTACCCCCGCCCCGGGTGCGAAAGAAAAGAAAGAACTCTAGCTCAATGCTCGCAATTAGTTAAGGGAAGACTTTATTGACTTTTAAGCTAGGTTATAGGGTTGGTTCACCCTGGGGATGACTTCTAATTCATATATCAATTATACGCCTATATAAGGTAAGGTATTGGGGAAACTGCGTTAAGGGGACCTCGACGCATGATAGCTATGTCACAGATTTGAGGGCTTAAAATCTCGTTTCGTGTGACATGAATTCTAAGGAAAAAGAAGATACGCCTTCTTATTCACAGAGCTACGATACGACACCTACATAACATAACCAAAGGAAGTGGACTCTCAACAGCATACACCTTTGTTGCGCTCAGCTCAGCGGATCAATAACATATATCTTTGAGCTTAGCGGAGTTGTTGCGCCCCGAGCACCGCCCAATTGTAATCCCTCAGCTCAATGCTCCCCCTCTTCCTGCCTGCCCATATGAATGAGTCTGCCCTCCCATCCATCATATAGTAAGGTACAGCCCAACTATGAAAGTAAGCCAGTCCACTTTCCTTTGTGAGCATGAATGCAGTTTCGGGGAATGAGGCCATGGAGCCAACGACCCAAGTAAGTTTGGCAGGTCAGGCAATGAAGCAATGGGCGTGCCAACCACTTACTGTCTGACGGACAAACGGGCCTACTCCAAGCATGTGTATGCGGGCTCATTGGGCAATGTTTCCTCCACTCCGAAGGTCACACTTGCCTAGACAGCCAACACTTCGGGGTAAGCCATACTTGTTCCAAGTCAACTTCAATTAAAAATTTTAATTGTTGTTTAGACTCTATGGAGTATGGGTGTTTGCCTGACTCTCCATGAGTATGGGCTTATGTGCGAAGTAGGTACTTCCTTTACTATTTGTAATGCTGGCTTCTTTACTATTTGTTTAATGGGAACATCTTCAGATGCGCATTGCCAGCGCAAGCGGCCCTCGCACGATAGTGATGAGGATAAGGATGCGGAGCATAAGGCGCAGCTGGTACTTCCTAATAACGCGGGATGCGAAGCAGGGAGTATGGCAGCATAAGCTGGCTGCATAGCAGGCTTACCCCGAAGATACCGAAGAGTATGGCTTACTACTAGTAGTTGTTGCACGCCAACAGCTTTACACTTTGCAATAACAGGTGGAGCCAACGACCCAACAGCTATTGAATCGAGAAGAGCCTAAAGTAAGTAAAGCGGTAAAGCGTGACCGTTCGGAAACCTCTAAGTGAGCCTTCCTACTTTACATCAGTAAATGTAAAGGCAAGGTAGAGTCCAATTTGCTTCAATCCTTACCACTATGTTCGTTTGAGGAATGGGCCAGACAGCTTCCCAAAGAAACCGACCAACCACCAAGCGATGAAGAAGAGGAGCAATCCCTCGGAGAGGATGCGCACCCGCAAGAGTTCTTTCCTTACCACATAGAAAAAGTAATTGGCTTGATAGAAATAATGCCTAGTGGCATGATCAAATTCACATTGGGAACCAAAGCAAAGAGGAAAGGTTTACTTGCTTACGGGACAAATAAAAGAGACAAGTTAATGTGGAATTTCAGTGAAACTCACTCTACTGACAAGTTACGGGATACGAGCCTCATCCCCACCCATTGTCTCTGGTTTTTATCATCTCAGTGAGCCTTCCCCTTATACATGAGAGAGGTCGTGATACGAGTTTCCGAGTGAGGCGAGGGGCTCCTCTCAATCGACGATTGAGTCCTCTACGGCCAGTACAATGCGCTAGTTGCATCTTCTATAAGGCTGGCATCTAATATAAAGAAAGTTATCCTTGTGGACTCTGTCTCATCTTTTTTTATTAACTATATATATATTCATTCATGAAAAAAAATGAAGCAATCCGCTTCGCACCATTATCCCTTCATTTTTTGGGGCAAAATGCATTCTCACAACTTCCTATTGAATAAAAAAAATGCCTAACCCATCCTCTCTGGAAAAGTCTTCTCCAGAAGTTTTATACTAAGCCCACTTATTCTTATCCCTCTGTGGCTGCCTTTGCTTTTCCCACAATCACAAGCCCATTGGGCATAAAGAAAACAGAGGATCCCCGTGCCAAAGCAGGCATCTTTCTTGGCTATCCTTTTTGCCAAATCTTTTTTTTTCTCTCTCATATATGATTCTTCTTTAAAAACCATTTACAATTTACACTAGAGGGAGTATCAGCGCAGCTTCGATAGGACAAGGTTTGAAAAGCTCTTACGCGGAAAGTCTTTCTCTCTCTCTTATTCAGTTCGAATCCTCAGTTATTTGATAAAGCTAAATTCTAGAATAGAATAAAGAATCTAATCATAGAGTTCAGATCTCGCATATAAGTAACAAGACAAGAAGGGAGAGGAGAACAAATCAAGATTGACTTACTTTTAAGAAGCATGGGAAAGAAGCGAAACTCGACTGCTTGGACAGAGTGGATAGAGCTATTGCTAGAGATGGAGACGGATAGGCAGCTAGACTTCCAAGTTGCGGCACGAAGTAGCGAAGACTGGTCAGTTAGATTTTTCAGATGCTGGAGTGAGTTCTTGAGAAAGAACAGAACTAGACTTCAAAGGAAAAGTCGGAAGAAGATCAACCGGGAGTCCCCGGCTTTCATATGCTCTTTAAAAAAAAGGAGTTTGAGGGCCTTAAGAAAGGTAGACCGTCGGGGTAAGGAAAGGGTCGATGTAAATTGATTTTCATATATAGAGAGATTCCCCTGTATAGCTAGCCTTCTTCTTCATCTTCATATGAAGACTTCTATTGAGAGTGAATGAGATAGTTCGTATGAGGTCTTACGCGGATACTCTTTATATAGGGAGACTTTCTTCATTATGCTCGAGCATAAGATAAGGGAGAGGATGGACTGGTTCGTCAGAATAATATAGCTGAGTACATACTTTGACTCAGGACCAGGAAAGGATAGGAAACCTCGAGCAACGGGAGCTCGTTCACTCGTTCTTCGGTACGTAGCTTCAGCTCACTCGTGAAAAGAATCCGTTGCAACAAGTATGAATGTATGTTGCTTGCTTGATGGTGGCTTACCAATCAGATCCACTGCCCATCCAGGAAATGGCCGGCCTTTGGTCATGTGTTACGAGGGGTTTAAAGGGGGTTTGACCGGGAACTACTAACTTGGCTTGGTCAATCTATCCACTTTGGCTGGGCTTGTCTGTCTCTCTTTCGTAATTAGGTTGTTCCCTGATTATCCGCCTATCCTATCGCCTTGATCTGGAAAAGAGGCGAGTTCTTTGGACTTGTTATCTAATTCGTTCTTCTTTCCAATCTTTATTTTACTCAAAAACAAGCCTAAAACACGGGGTTTGAGTCTTTTTTTCAAATTAAAATTTGAATTTAGAAGGGAAATTGGATCACAAAAAAAATCCCGGGAAAACGCAATGATACGACGGTGCGGGCCGGGGGTTTGCGCAGTTGAGTCTCGTGGGCCTATTCCGGATTTCGATCAGAAGGCAAGGCTGCGAGCAAAAAAGGAATTGGAAGGGAAGGGAGGGCTTCGATCCAGTGTGATTCGGTTCCTTGGTGTGGAGAGATCTCTGCCATAAAACAAAGAGCTCGTAGGCCTTATTCTGTAGATCAAAGGGCGACGTAATTCTCCATTCATTCTAATATTATATATAATATATAACAACAAAATTCTGGCTAGGATCAAAAGAAAGCTACATAGACAACATGCGCATCTAGTGCAGTGGCTTGGAAGTAAGCTACCTTGACCATCTTCCGAAGTTCTAAATAATCTACTGATCAAAGAAAGGTTGTAAGAGCGGAGTGCTCTACATTGATCACGCCACGGTGATCCCGAACTTCTTCTAGTTGCGGGACGAAATCGCAGCTTACTTAGAAAAGGTTGGCTCGAATAAGCAGCCAAAGCAATAAGCTCAATTCTTCCATAACATAAGGGGGCAAGGTTGCGCGCGAGCCAAGTGACGTAAGTGCACAAGAGTACTTCGCGCTACAACCATCTCTTTTTTATAGGTTCTACGGACTGATGCCTGCTGCTTCATCTGAGAGAAAAGAATCATAGATATGCCGGTCATTAGAAGGAAAAACCGCCATAAAAAGATTCCTCGTGTATCATCTGTAGCAAAACTATGAACGGGAGCTAGCAATCCGGACCGTATTGAAAAGGTTCTTAAGACACAGCATAGAAAAGTCACAATATTAAGAAACAAAGTCCAAGAATGAAGAAGGGGTAAAATGACTGAATGAATACGAGCTGTGGCTAATACCCGAGGCATAAAAGAAGCATTTTCTACGGGATCCCGAAACCACCAGCCACCCCGACCTAATTCATGATGAGCCCACCAACTTCCTGGCAAGATGCCTACGGTTAAAAAGCACCGACATATCAAGATCCAAATTCTAAGAGCTTCCGGTCGGGTCGAGACCACCGTGTTCGCGCCGGCGGTCCAACAAAGAGGCAAAGTAGTGGTCTCTTTCTTTCCATTACGAATACGAAAGAAAGGGTTCGCCTTGAACCGTAACCCCCCCCCCCCCCATCTCCACTAGCGCTCTTGTCTAGAGCCAAGAGAAGGCGAAAAAGCGCCGCCGAAGCAGCATGAGCAGGCTTCTTTTGCTACGCAACAATAAAGCAGGATAGCATTTGGTGCCCACATGTTTGAATTTAAGGGTAAAGAGCTTGCTTGTTATACGGGATCCGACGCATCCAGCAGAGCAAAGTAGCGTTCCATTATTTTCGGCGGCATCCTTCTGCATTGGCGGCGAGTAGAGTGCCACAATCCCATTCATCATTTTTGATCTACATATGCCAAAGCCCATAGCACTGGAGACGTCTCCGGCATAAATACAAGGGGGGTGTATTGCTGATATAGGATCTTGTGGAACAGGATTTGATTCTGCAAGCGGTTCGGTACGAACAAAGAAATTTCAAACAAAAGGATCGGAACTCGCTGATAAGAAAGGAAAGAAAAACAAAGAAATGCCAAGAGCTCTGTCAATCCGCTATTCATCGATAGACGAAGCTCTCTCTTTATCATCTCGTGCTAGATGCAACAAAGGATGAGTCCTTTTTCCTTCTCGCGAACCATGAGAGCGCCTCGCGGCCCGAAGAGCAAAGCTCATTTTCCTTTCAGGGTAAAGCGGCGCGTAAAAAAGAGCTGGCACGTCAAAAGTCCGCTTTCTTCGCGAACAAAGTTCAGAATCAACAAGAGTTCGTAGAACGAAGAGAGTGTACAACTGGGGTTCGTGAAGAACTCTACTTTTTTGTTCATAACGAGTAAGAGATAGAATGGAGTTCTTCACGAAGTTTAAGACAAAGGAAAAAGAAGACTTTCTCTATGACCTCCTCGTTTTGAGACATTATGGCTTTGAGATCGACCCCGGTAACAAAGAAGGAATCCATAAAAACTTAGGATCCGACACCATAATAAAATATTACCTTCATGATTAGACCATGTCCCTGAGATTTGATAAAAGAAAGGTGCATTAGCGATTAATACGTTGTAATTGGATAATTTATTAGAAATATGACAAAACAAAAGACCAAAGAAAGAAAAAAGAATACACCAAAATGCGGGTGCTGCACCAAACGCTGGTGGTTGTTTCTTGTTGTAAGTGAATGCAATGAAAAGACCCGGAAATAACGAATAATGAAAAAAATTCATATATTGACATTTTGTGCTCATTTTTAAATTTCTGCTTTGTTATTCCCATCATCCGGTAACCACAGGATGATCCACAAGAAAGGTGGCAGGATTCGAACCTATGGCCGGCCCACCCCTGACCCGAAGGAACTGCAACCAACGTATCCTACGGATCGTCCTATTCCCTAACAAAGAGACTTTCTATGAGACGCCGACGAAATTAGCAATATTATCTGTGAACGTATTGAAAAATAGAATCGAGAAGTAAAAGTTGTAAATACCGGTACCGTACTTCAAGTGGGTGACGGCATTGCTCGTATTCACGGTCTTGATGAAGTAATGGCAGGTGAATTATTAGAATTTGAAGAGAGGACAATAGGTATTGCTCTGAATTTAGAATCAAATAATGTTGGTGTTGTATTAATGGGTGATGGTTTGCTGATACAAGAAGGAAGTTCTGTAAAAGAAACAGGAAGAATTGCTCATATTAATGTTCAAAGTCCATGTGTATGTGGCGAGCCGTTAAATCAAATGGTAAAGAGACTCTTTCCAGAGGTTAAGAAGCTTAATTATGATCCTATACACTTTCAAATGAAAAAGATGGAGCATAAAAAAGCTTTCTCTGTCTATATTGCCACTATAATACTAGCTCTTATTTTAGATGAGTACACATCTATGCATATGATATAAATTTTAAAATAATAACATATTAAATTTTACTTATCAAACCTAGTCTTACTCAAATATCAATCAAATTAAAGCTTTCCACATCGAAGCGACCTTGCGAAAAAAAACCCCTATAGAGTGAATTCAGCCTACCCTTCTGCAATAGAACTTGGGCTCGACACGTACTAAAAAGAATTTAATTTCAAAAAGAGCGAGTGAAAGGAGCGAGTGCAAGATATGAAGCGAGCTAGCTGTTGAAGAGTTAGATGTTAGAAAGAAGAGTTAAATTGAGTTATTATGTTAAATTAAGAAAATAATTTTTTTTTTCTCATAGGGCTGAAAGTTTAGTTAATTCAATCTATATTTGAAACCTATATTTTATATTTAATATAAAATCTTTCATTTATCTGTCCAATATGGAATTAGCTTTCATCACTATATTAATTAATTCTTCGACGGGATTCCCTGTTTTAATAAGGGCAAAAGACTTCCTCTGAGGCGCATGCTAGGATATCAACGAGGGGTTTGCGCCTGACCCTGTGGCAGCTGTTAGAGGGGTGGAAGAGGCTCGCATTATAATTATATTATAGTAGGGAGAGGTACAACTCTAGCATAGCACGACTCTCCGGTCAAACGTAACGGCACGCTCCTTCTTATAGATTTTTAGATGATTGTGCTTCAATCTTATGTTATGAACTTTCTTATTATCTTTGGAACCAGGTAAACCTGTGGGACCGAAGCCCGCTCCTTAGATCTGCATCTGCTAGGGCTGTTGGCGAATAAACTTAACCTGCTTTTTTATTAGAGGACGACTTGTTGGCAAAGCGGGATCGTTAGAAGCGTCAATTGCTATGCCCCTTCTAAATAAGAAATATCTTAAGCTTATTAAATTAAAAAGCTGGTACTAAGAAACCTAACCTCCCTTCTTAAGGTTGAATCACCACAAGCATATCTAATTAATACATATCTAATTAATATAATAGCGGAATTAATTAGCTTGAAATGGTGAATTAGTTGAAATGGTGAATTACAGGTTGAAACCATTATATATTATATATTACGAAAGGTAAACTCCTGCCTCAGAAGGATCGGATATGAGGTGCCACCCCAGTCCCCACTAGAAGTACAACCCATATAACTATAAACCTTGAACTCTCATCCCAAACGCTAATCTCAGATGTCATCGCATCGTTGCGCAATTGGAGTGAAGAGGGGATATATACTTTTTCTTCCCTCGAACAAACACGGAAGACTTTTCTTATATTACGGGTACTTTCAAAGCCAAACCTTTTATTTGAGTATTTGAGAAGGTGCCTAAACAATTAGGTTTTTTAGGAGAGAGGTTTCGAGCTTTACTTTACAATAACAATAAGGTAAAAGAGCTACTGAAAAAGATAAAGAGTCTACTGTCCCAGATAAAGAGTCTGCTGCCCCTTCTTTCTAGTACAAGGGAAGAGGTTGTTCGTTCACCTTGTAGACGGAGGAGATATAGAAAGTGTGCCGCGCGTGATTCATAAGATTCTATAATAGAGCATCAGTAGATTATTTAACCTAGTCTGCTTCTCCCATAACTTTGACTTTCTGGACCAACCAACCCGCGGATGTACCCCCGAAAGTCTCGATGCATTTTGAGAGCAGAGCATGCAAAATCGAGCAATGGATCTTAAAAGAATTCCCGTTATATTATAATCACAAGTATGGCACGACTCTTTTCATTTCTGCGTCGGCATTTGAGTTATCTCCTCTCCTCTTTTCTTTCAATCGACACACTCAATGCAGATAGCTCTGGTGACCTCGGCTTCTGCCTCTATCAGGCTTTTCAAGACCTACCACGCTTCTCCCAAAACTCATTTTCTTTATTTTACGGGCCCGTAAAAAAGATAAATGAGGATCCTTCCCCCCAAAAACTAAGGGAGGCAGCAGCCCCCACCTTCACCGCCACAGCATGGGGGAGCTGCTCCTTAATCCGAACTACAACCAAAAGAAATCCAAATCAATATATAATGCTAAACCGAGACCGAAGAGAGGGCTGCCCATTTTTTTGTTTTGTTGGCTCTTCGAGACAAAAGCACTCATAGGAATGGTGCTAATTCCCATCTTCCTTCTAGTCTTGTTTGGTTTCGAGAGCTTCCCACTCCTCGTCCCTTACTCATCCTTTGACAGCCGTTATCTTGGATTTTTTTCGTATGCTAGGAAAGTCCCTCTCCTTACTTGTTCTAATAAAAATGCGAGTAGCTTCGCCCCTCACCTTGTCTTTGGGAAATAATAATAACCGGGTCTCTAGAAAACAGAATGAAAAGCCCGGATGAAAGCAAAAACAAAAGGAGAGAAGAAAAGTATAAAGAGGGAAAGAAGTTGAGTACTAGTTCTTACCTTACTGATTTATTTCCATTAAAAAAAAAGGCACCTCAGGGGGCGCAGGAGGCCCCACTACTTCTTCATTCAGGGGGAAGGAAACTAGCTTTCCACTGGGCGAGAGGTACACCTAACTTACCTACCTACTCATCAATCACGGCGTTCAGCTGACTTGAACTGAGAGACCTTTATTGTATTGGAATTAGGCGCTCATCTTTTTACTATTGTCAACTAATCTTTTCAATGTTAGATTTTGCTCTATGTTAGAACATTTCTGTGAATGCTATTTTGATCTAAGTGGTCTTATTCTGTGTCCCGTGCTAGGAAGCATTACTCTTCTTTTCATTCCAAATTCAAGAATACGATCGATACGATTGATTGGTCTGTGCGTTTCTCTTATTACTTTTTGTATTCTCCTGTTCTTCGGATACAATTTGATCCTTCTACGACCAAATCTCAATTTGTCGAAAGCCTTCGATGGCTTCCTTATGAAAACATAAATTTTTATTTGGGTATAGAAGGTATCTCTTTATTCTTCGTGATATTGACCACATTTTTTATCCCTATTTGCATTTTAGTGGGTTGGTCTGGTATGAGAAGTTATGGGAAAGAGTATATTACAGCATCTCTAATTCGTGAATTTCTAATGATCGCCGTGTTCTGCATGCTGGATCTTCTACTATTCTATGTTCTTTCTGAAAGCATGCTAATCCCTATGTTGTGCGCAGCTGAGCATCTTCTATTCGCTAGGATAAAGCTTTTCCTCTACAGGGGCCTTGTGCAGTAAACCCTCTACGGGCGGTCGCTTTGTAAACATCTTAGCGTCGTAAAGTAGTCTCCGCGAAGCTTTCGGGAAGAGGGGTAGTCTTGTGCGTAAGCATAGCATTTCTGGTCGAACTCGCCCAACTTAACTTAGAAGAACCGAACCTGACAGACACATCTTTTTCCCTTCGTAAATAGGGGAGGGTACTCTAAGTAGTGGGTACCTTGTAGGACCTCGACTCGCCTACTCGGGTCTTGTATGAAATGTAGGAAGGGGTGCTCCTAGGTGTGTGTAGGAGTTGTGTTTGTTCGCGAGAATGGATTCCTCGTCAAGTAAGTTTGGAGGGTGTGGACACACTTGCGCGAATTCAGGTAACGAATACAAGGAAGAAATCGAAAGGAAATTGTACCCAACCAGGGATGGACGTAAACTCGTAAGCTACCGAGGGTAGGGATAATCGTCCAGGTCTTATTGTGAAACAAAAAAGGCGCCCCGCCACAGCAGGCGGGTTGGTTCCTCTGTCGTCACCGGGGAGCTCTTGGAGAGGAGACCTTAGGATAAGTTGCTAAAACAAACGGGAGGAGAGGCTCGACCCGTTCGATCAAATTCAGAAGAAAGGCTGTTGGCGCGCAGTGGAGCTCATCAATCACCAATCTGCGACCCCAAAAAAAAAAAAAAAAAAAAAGGAAATGCGGGCGGTAGGTAGAGCTCATGGAGGGTTCGAGAATAGGGTAAGGTCTTGTCCTTAAGATTCAGAAAAAAAAAAAAAAAAAAAAAAAAAAAAAAAAAAAAAAAAAAGGTCGTACAAGTTCCGGCCAGGATGATTGAGAAAGATCAAACCAATTTGAACCGCTCACATCACAGCACAGTAGTAGTAGCGTAAAGGCCGTAAGTCGGGGAGCGGCCATAACATAACATAAGGCTATTACTTTTACATCTCTCTCCTCTCTAGAGATCCATAGATATCTAGAGAGAGAGATCCGCCTGCGTGAGCAACCCGCCTTACTAAGAAAAGGGGCGTTATATGTGCTCTACAGGCCGCACTCCATCTTTCTTCCCAACGAGTCTCTTTCTTTTTTTATTTGGAAGACGGACCTCATCTCTAAAAGCACGGTTCGAAAGGCATGGTTTTTAGTATGTCTAAAAATGGGGCCCCTCACTAGTCCGGCTAGCTAGTGAGCGGTTCTTTTGGGCGGGTTAGGATCAAGGGACGGGCCATACGAGCGGGCATCCCCCGCAACGCAAGTAGCAGTGTTCGCCCACTACCCGAAAAGCAAAAGATTCGAGAGTCCAGGCCGAAAATACATGCATAGAGAGTGGTCTAATGACAAGGGCCGACGACGAAAGCTCGGGATGGAGCCGTATGATGCGGAAGTCTCACGTACGGTTCCCTGAGAAGGGAGTGGCTACCTACTGGAGCTTCGACCAACCACAGATGAAAACTCTTAGCCCGGTCAATTCCGCTTTGGGCCCACCCCTTACTCTACCATTATTATAGTGTTCTGAGGTTCGAGACAAAGAAAGATCAAGGCAGCATATCTGTTTTTCCTTTATACTTTACTTGGATTTGTTTTTATGCTATTAGCTATTCTGTTGATTCTTCTCCAAAACAAGAACCACCGATTTACAAATCTTATTAACCACATAATTTAGTGAGCGGCGCCAAATCTTTTTATGGATTGCTTTTTTTGCCTCTTTCGCTGTCAAAGCTCCTATGGTACCAGTTCATATTTGGTTACCCGAAGCTCATGTAGAGGCACTCGTGGCAGGATCCGTTATCTTGGCAGGAATTCTTTTAAAATTGGGAACTTACGAGTTTTTAAGATTTTCAATACCCATGTTTCCTGAAGCGACACTTTGTTTCACTCCCTTCATTTATACTCTAAGCGCGATTGCAATAATATATACTTCCTTGACCACTTAAAGACAGATCGATCTTAAGAAGATCATTGCTTACTCCTCAGTAGCCCATATGAATTTTGTGACTATTGGTATGTTTAGTCTGAACATACAGGGAATTAGAGGTAGCATTCTACCGATGTTAAGTCATGGACTGGTTCTTCAGCCCTTTTTCTATGTGTTGGTGTTCTATATGATCAACATAAGACTCGACTTGTTAGATATTATGGGGGTTTAGTGAGCACCATGCCGAATTTCTCTACCATTTTCTTCTTTTTCACTTTAGCCAATATGAGTTTACCTGGTACTAGCAGCTTTATCGTGGAATTTCTCATCTTAGTAGGAGCTTTCCAAAGAAATCTTGGGATGATTTTAGGCGCGGCCTATTCCCTTTGACTATATAATCATGTGGTTTCTGGAAATTTAAAACTCAACTTCCTCCATAAATTCTCCGATCCAAATGGCAGAGAAATTTTCATATTTATACCCTTTCTTGTTGGAGGGGCGACCGTCCGTTAAACTACCAAAGAAAAAAGGGTAAACCTATGTAATCATGACATTGTAGGTGCTTGCGATGGGACGGATGTGACTTCCCTCAGTTGGTTTGGGTGGCATAGCCCGTTGCGGAATTCCCCCCCCCCCCCCCCCCTTTTGATCCTTTAGTATTTAGGGAGCCAAAGCCTGACTTTTAAAGTAAGGCTCGCCTTTAAATTAAAACAGGGCGCTCACATTTTTTGGCTGAGCCATATCTTGTTGGGTGAGACCAAGATAAAGAAAGGACGGAGGTTACCCTGGTAATGGCATTTCTCGACCGTGTCTCCGAGGGACAGTTGAACGAGCGACTTATGAATGCTGCCAGATCGAACAAGCAAATAACTCGAACGCCTTCGGTCTGTTTTTTGAGCAAGAATCACAGCGTTACCTTACCTTCACCATAATACAGACTCCAAGTTCTTATGGCAGAGCACGAGGAGATTTATCATCAATATGATGATGAGAATATAAACCAGAAGCACGACCGGAGTCTTCGTGGTCCAAGATAATAAAACCATCAATAAGAGTAACGTAAGCATGAGACTTTTTGGTAGTACCGGTGAACCAGATGGCCGCGGCGATAGAATCTGGGACGGAGGACTCTTAGTATCTCTCTAGATCTGGCAAAAGCGAGAGACCCCCTAACGTAATTTGAATAGAGGCTGCCCAAAGAACAAATGAACCCACTGGCCTATCTTCTTTCTATAAGCAATCCCCGTGGTTGCGAATGGAGCCGCCATTGCTTATGGCTAGAGAAATGGGAGGGGGCCTCTACAGAGAGAACGATAAGGATATCGAGCGCTCCGCCCCGTGCTTTTAATATAGGAGCGGGCGCCAAGAGCAGCAGGCAAGTGCTTGGTAGGCTAACAGCCCAGTGAACCGGGAAGAGCACTCGATGAAAGGAGGACAGACTAAGCAAGTACGAGAAATTGGCCCTGCTCCACTTTCTGAAAAGCAAGGTGACCCCTACCCCTGTTAAGGAGGTGAGGTCAAACCAAGGACCTATGGAAGTCGGGGCTCGTCCATTGTCTATGTGCAATATTGGATAAAACAATAGGAGGCCGTAGCGCTGACCTATTTTTTTATTGATTCAATACAATAGGGGAAAAGATCGCTTACTAGCTCAATGCCACTACCGAGACAACAGAAACTGTTAACGGATCTTCTGCGCGCTGGGCATACTTCTTCCGTGCGTCTTTATCGTGGCGGAAACAGAACAACAGGGAAAGACCCGGCCGACATGCCCAGGTCGCCTTGGCGAGCTTTATTTAAGAGAGACTGGGGAGTCAAAAGACTTCCGTTTCCGTTCTTGGTTTGCTCTTCGCGCCTCTCGATCTTTTTCGTAGTTGGGAAGAGGGAAGGAGTCTAAATCAATTGACATTAATGAACCATCATTGATGGACGTTGCACATGACACGATCAATTCGACTCAAGGTCCGGCGCTAATAGAAGTTGCTTACTCTCCTAGTAGCGAAGGAAAAGGGCAGGGCTCTTTTTTCGTAGTAATAGTGGGCGGGTCTCATGAGATCTATGTCGGCCGCCGGAATCTATCTACTATCTAATAGCGGTCGAAGGATCATTCGATTGATTAAGGGAAATAGCGGCGCCCTCGCCTGGCGCCATTCCCCGACCTAGCAGCAGACGGGCGGGCCGTGCCTGAATTCAAACCAGACTTTTCTTTGTTTGAACTGTTCCCATGCACCTAAGTTTAAATAATACGGAAGATCTCAGTTGTCCTGGACTGGACAAGTACGTAGGGATCCTCGTGGGCATGGTAACCTAAGGGGGGTTAAATTTCTCTTATAACCTTTTCACGCCAAGCGCGGAGAGCTTTCCATTCATAGATTAGAGGGCTCCCCCGTTGAACAGAGTTAGGTTATGCCTCTACGGAAGAAGTGTACTTTGTACCGTCCGGAGGTCATATAGATCGGAACCCGGAGCGATAAGAACGAAAGGGTTGGTGTGGCTATAGCTACAACTACTGGCACTTCAAAAGGCTTAGATTTTAAGGTCATTTCTACTTGCTTACTTGTTAGAGTAAGGGCACTACTGAAAGCTTTTTTTAGGTCATGTAAGAGGTGTGAGCCTTGAAAGCCTTTGGTACTTCTGTAGAGCGAGCAGCCCTTAAACCAAACCAAAGATATTTTAAATACCTTCCCCTTTTTCTGCATTTCATTCTTTATTTGGCCCGCTTCAAACAAAATAAAAAAAAGGGGGATGGAATGGGCCACCCGACCCAAGAGCGCTTATGTCATATGGGAACTCATGGCTGGAAATAATCCTTATGGTTTTGGTATCCAGTAGGAATAATAAGAATCAAAGTCCAGGTTGGTTGGTGACACGGCTGTCGCGTACCTGTCAAAAATAACCAACTGGCTCCAACTAAAATAGCTAGGGAAGTCGGGTCGAATCCACAGAGAGGTAGGAATTTGTCGGCTAAATCTAAGTTCGTCAAGTAACCAAATTGGGGGTTTATAAAATGTGATTTCTAAACTAAAAAGAACAAGAAGAAGAGAAATAAAGGAAGGGAATAACAGATAGAGAAAAATAGCTAAGACAAACGGTTCACCATAATCATCCGGTCGAGTAATCTAGGCCTCAGGTCAATGCAAATTCGGTCTAAGGGGCAGCGAACGTCACCTTTCGGTCCTTAATTCACCCTAAAGTGTAAACAGCTTAACTTTCGTCCTCACTGCAATACTCTATTGTTCGCTACTAGTCTACCTTTTCCAACCTTTCGGTCCAGGTCAAGGGTCACTAGGAATTATAGGTCTAATTGCGTCGACTCAATTAGAAAGATACAATTAAATGTAGCATTTAACCAACAGAGAAAGTACCAGCATTAACCTAATAAATCGATTACTCTCCCTTCATGTTACGGATCCCCTATAGTCTTAGCAAAAGAAAATTAGCTACTCATAACCATCGAATTATCAGTAACAACGAACAAATAATTAAAACTAGACATAATGATAAAACTGACAACAATTCGATTGAAGCAATGATAACGATTCAGAAGAAGGGAAGAATTAAAAGCAATAATGGAATTAAGAATAATAGTAGAGCGAAAATACCGATCGTATCCCAAATCCGAGTAGCAAAAGTAAAAGAGAGGCAAAATCCAAAGAACAGTGACAAGAAATAGAGTCAAACTAACGTGTGTGTGGAAGAGATGAGTAACGTAGTTACTCTTTTTCAGTCTTATACTAGAAATCCATCCTAAAACCTAATCTATGGACTAATTACAAAAGCCCATAATATGATTAGGCGGAAATTAACTAAAACACACGAAACCACTCGATCGAGGAGAAATAATCTACTCGATCGAGCAATATCATCACCAAACCACTCGATCGAGGAGATACAAGTCACTCGATCGAGCAGCTCTTGCAAAAACTCCTCGATGGCTCCTTAAACTGGCCGATCGACCAATCCTGAGTATATAGAGCATTCGATCGAGTAGTGAATCACTCGATCGAGCTATATAGGCACGTTAGGACTTGAATAGCTTCCCGAACTCAGCTCATGCGTCTTCCAAGTGCTAGATTTCCCAGCTCCGGCTCCTTATTTTCCATGAATGCATACAATTGGGACAATTAAGGCTCGATTTAGCTTCTCTTCGGTCAATTCCTGCAAATTACAAATAACGGACCAAAGTAGAATATTCGGGGGTATTTGTAGCCAGGTGCTACATAAAAGGCACAGAAATGCGTGTAAAAATGAGGTGAAAACCTTATATAAAAGACACGCATCAAATCTCCCCAAACCAGACCTTTGCTTGTCCCCAAGCAAATATGAATGCAACTAAGGGTGAACAGTGGAACGGGACCAACGCATCAGCTACAAATCATCCACTAGAACCAATTTAATGCGATAACATGACAAGGTGGCAGTGAAAAGTGCAAACGAGTTAATTTAATGTTTCAAACTTACTGAACCGTCGACCTTGCAAGACTCAAAAGGTATCGGACTCTCACGGGTCGCTCGTCACTCAAGATCAGGCACAAGGTGAGTATATATGTGAAAGATAGGAAGAAAACAGACACTCACCTAACTCGACCTATAAGAACATGCATGCAGTTAACATGAATAAAGTCTCTATAACCGTACATATACATTCCAACCATACTAATGACCAAGACACGTGCCGAGGACTTACATTTGGGTAAGTGAGATAATGGGTAAGAAGGGGCAAAAAAGAATTTGGATATGTGGGGTTAATAGCCAGGCTAGCAACAACGGATCCAAATATAGACTGCATCCCAACTTCGTACTCATGACAGCAAGATAAAACGGTGCAAAATTATGCATTAACTCACAAAACACCAAAAATCGTTAACTCCCCATAGAATATAGATAAGACATGGGAGTGTGAATCATTGTTCAATTCTCATTCTTTTTCATTTTTGATTGATTTTTTTTTCTTTCTTTCTTTTTCTTCGCATTTTTCGCTTTTCATTCCCTTTTTTCTTTTCTTTTTCTTTTTCATCATTTTTTCAACGATTCGACATTACCCTCCTTTCTTTCTTTCTTTCCCTTCAATTCCTCCACCATCTTCTGAAATCAGATGAAATAACCATATTGCAGTAAAACATTCCAAGAACTACTCGTTACTAGCTCAGCTAGGGTAGGAAGTATTATAGAAAGTAGTTGATAGGACAAAAGAAGCAATTTGGCTATGTGAGGCTCATGGGTAGAATGAAATAAAGGGGACTGCCTCTCCTAACACGTGTCACCATCCACAGACCGAATGCATACAGGTATTAAGAAGACTAGACTCATGCTTATGCAAATTGATGTTACATGTCTTAAAGAGAGTACTACTCACATCCTAAATGGAACCGGTCATGAATGTCACCAGTTCAATAAGCTCTAACCTCAGAATGTAATGTAGCTTGCCGACATAATGAATCAAGTCTATTCGTTCAAATAAAGAAGAAACAAAAACTCGTAGATTATGCACATGACCACGCCAACTAAATGTCAAGAATATGCAGGGCTCAAGTAAGGGTTCAAAGTAGCGTCAATGTTCAAACGTTTCGACTCAAAATTAAACATGAAATTTATGAAATTTTGAAAATTTTGTATGATTTTTTGAAGTAAAACGAACAACAATGCATGCGGAATTAATAAACATGGAAGCAGAAATGCAAGAAAACATGCAGACACAGATATGGATGCATACCTACCCAAACCAAACCGTACAATGCCCTCATTGTACCAAAAATAGGGAAAGAAATGCAAACTGAAAGGAAAAGGAGGAGTGGAGTCAGAAAACTTACAAAACGTCGTAAGGAAGGACCTCCCCAAACCGACCATGAACATGGGAGGTCAAAGAAAGTCAAGCAGTAGCTCCAAAAACGTAAAACAACAGCTGGAAGTCAAAACCACCCGATCGAGCTCTTGGAGCAGCTCGATCGAGTGAACCAGTGCATTGGAAGGGCTCGATCGAGCAGACAACCACTCGATCGAGGCAACATGGGTTCGGATCAGGTCGATCGAGGATATTATCATTCGATCGAATGAAGGCTGCCTCAAAAAGTGCTCGATCGAGCACAATATCTTTCGATCGAGTACTTTGACCTGCAAAACACGCATAAAAAGCAAGAAAACAACGTAGGAAGTTCATAAAGCAGTGTCTAAAGTTCAATGTAAAGCTAAGGGAAAATAAAAGGTTCGACAAAAGCACAATAAAACAGTCCGGGCTGCCTCCCGGAGAGCGCTGGTTTAAGAGGTCCCACACGGCCTTTCTGGCATCAATTAACTGGCGCGTCGAGCTCGTCGAAGCGCAAGACTTCAACGCGATTGTCTGCTTCAGTCGCCTCGTGGTAATGCTTCACATATTGGCCATTCACCTTGAATCTACGCCCCTCGGAATCTTCAAGCTCCACAGATCCAAATTTGGTAACAACTGTCACCGTATAAGGACCACTCCATCTGGACTTCAGCTTGCCAGGAAATAGTCTCAACCGGGCATTGAACAGCAGCACCTTTTGCCCAACATGGAACTCCCGAGGTAGGATTCTCTTGTCATGCCATCTCTTCGTCTTTTCCTTGTAAATGCGCGAGCTGTCATAGGCATTAAGCCTAAACTCCTCTAATTCATCTAGCTGCAAAAGACGATTCTGACCACACAACTTAGGATCATAATTAAGCTCACGAATTGCCCACCAGGCCTTACATTCCAATTCAACAGGTAAATGACACGATTTCCCATAAACTAACCTATAAGGTGATACACCAATTGGTGTCTTAAAGGCAGTTCTATAAGCCCATAATGTGTCGTCTAGCTTAAGACTCCAGTCCTTCCGTGATTTAGAAACTACCTTAGACAAGATCTCTTTTAACTCGCGATTAGAGACCTCTACCTGACCACTAGTTTGGGGATGATACCCCAAACCACGCCGGTGTTGCACACCAACTCTGACAAGATGGAAGTGAGTTTCTTTTCTTTAAAATGCATCCCCCATCACTAATGACGACCCTAGGGACACCAAAACGGGGGAATATGATATTTTTGAACATCTTTATCACGGTCTTAGCATCACAATGGGGTGAAGCAATTGCCTCAACCCATTTTGACACATAGTCTGACTACTAAGATGTACTGTTACCTTTTTATGGATGGGAACGATCCTTGGAAATCAATGCCCCGGACATCGAAAACCTCAACCTCTAGGATGCCGTTTTGTGGCATCTCATGTCTCTTTGAAATGTTCCCCGATCGTTGGCAAGCGTCACAAGTCGAAACAAAAGACTTAGCGTCAAGAAACAAGGAAGGCCAAAAAACCAGACTGAAGTACCTTAGCCACGGTGCGCGATGGACCGTGGTGACCACCATATGAAGAGGAGTGACAGCCTTCCAGGACTATTTTGGTCTCCCACTGCGGAATACACCGTCGTCAGAGACCGTCCGCACATTCCTTAAACAAGTAAGGATCATCCTGTATACCGCTTTTAGCGTTATACGTAAAACGCTTCTTTTTGTCGATGAGAAAGGTCAGGCGGCACTTGCCACCGACAACGAAGTTAGCTATATCTGCATACCAAGGTTCTTGGTTAACAATAGACGATATAATAGCAATCAAAGTATCGTCAGGAAAAGAATCATCAATGGGTAGAGAATCTTCCCCTTCTTGCCGCATCGGGCCGCGACAAGTGATCGCCACAACGTTCTCGGCTCCTTTCTTATCCTTGATCTCGCAAATCAAACTCCCGAAGAAGGAGTATCCATCTCGAGCCGTGGTTTGGCCTCCTTCTTAACAAGGAGATGCCTCAAAGCTGCAGTGGTCGGTAAAAAAAGTGACTTCGACCCAACTAAATAAGTATGAAACTTCTCTAAGGCATAAACTACAAACTAACGGCTCCTTCTCGTGGTAGTGTACTTCACTTGAGCCTCATCTAGAGTTCGGCTCGCATAGTAGATAGCATTCAAGGCTTTGTCTTTCCTCCGGCCAAGCACCGCTCCTAGTGCATAGTCACTCGCATCACATATGACCTCAAACGGCAAGTCCCGGTTGGGAGGTCAGTATGATCGGCGCAGAGACTAAAGCCTCGCTTTAACCCGTTAAAAGCAGAAAAACAAGCATCGATGAACACAAAAGGGGCATCCTTAAGGAGCAACTGTGTAAGTGGTTTAGCAATTTTGGAGAAATCCTTGATGAACCGGCGATAAAAGCCGGCGTGACCAAGGAAGCTCCTCACCCCCTTAACATTAACAGGAGGTGGTAATTGCTGAATCATTTCCACCTTTGCTTTATCAACTTCTATTCCCCTATCAGAAACTAAGTGCCCTAAGACAACTCCCCCGTTGACCATAAAGTGGCACTTCTCCCGATTCAAAGACAAGGTTAACCTCAATACAAATACGCAACACTTTCTCAAGGTTAGACAGACAGTTAGAAAAATCACTTTCATATACACTGAAATCGTCCATAAAAACTTCCATGATAGACTCAATATACTCTGAAAATATCCCCATCATACACCTTTGGAAGGTGGCAGGGGCATTGCACAAACCAAAAGGCATTCTGCGGTACGCAAAAACGCCCTTAGGACAGGTAAATGTAGTCTTAGCTTGATCGAAATGGGGTGGATAGGGATCCGAAAGAACCCACGAATACCCGTCTAAATAGCAGAAAAATTTATGAGAAGCTAACCTTTCTACCATTTGATCAATAAAAGGAAGGGGAAAGTGATCTTTCTTAGTGGCGGCATTCAGCTGTCTGTAGTCTATGCACATCCGCCAACCAGTTACTACTCGAGTAGGTATTAATTCATTCTTCTCATTCTTAACTACAGTTGTCCCTCCTTTCTTCGGGACCACCTGTACTGGACTCACCCATCTAGAATTACCGACAGAATAAATAATACCGCATCCAAAGCAGCCTTCATTACCTCAATTGAATCACGACATCTTGCATCTTCTCGGGTTCAGCCGGCCGACCACCTGTCTCGCAAGGTTTGTGATCCTCCTCCAACTCTATCCCGTGCATACAAATATCGGGACTAATCCCCCGATATCGTCCAGTGAATAGCCCATTGCTTTCTGTTTTTCTTAAGTACAAACTAACAAAGAGGTCAGCTGATCATCACTAAGCTTGGCACTAACAATGACCGGATATTGCTCTGTATCGTCTAGGAAAGCATATTTAAGATGAGAAGGGAGAGGCTTACGTTCTGGTACCTTTACCTCAATGGAGCAAAGAGTGCTGATCATTTGTTCCACCTGCTCTCCTTCGTGCTCATCTAAATCATCAACAAGCAAATCCAACGCAGTCGTCATCGTCTGCCCGGGCTATCTCGCACACTCATCAAAAGCATAAGAGCTTCTAGTGGGTCCTTCATAAAAGAACCCGTCCAGAAGTCATAAATAGACTCATCAATGACATCGACCGAATAGCAAGTGTCCTCTATCATTGGGCGAGCTAAAGTACTGGGCAGACTGAACGTGATAGCGTCATCCCCCTCGCAAGAGTCGACGCCCTTGTCGACATCGATGACAAATTTCAAACTGCACAAAGGAATGGTCTTCCTAAGATAATTTGAGTCCGAATGTCCTCGCCTATATCCAAAACAATGAAATCTATGGGATGTAGAACTTGCCTATTTTCACGTGCACGTCCTCTAAGACACCTAAGGGCCTCCTAATGATCTATCACCCATCTCGTAGGGCAATGTTAGTCACTTTGAAATGACTCATCTTGATTTTTCTTGCAGACAGGAAGGGGCATGACACTAACACTGGCACCTAAATCGCAAAGGGCCTTATCAATAACCATATTGCCTATGACACAAGTAATAGAAAAGCTGCCCGGGTCTTTCATTTTTGGAGGGGCCTTATTTAACAGCAAGTTACTAGACTCTTCTATAAATGAAATCGTCTCAAATTCACTCAAATTTCTCTTACGCGTCACAATATCTTTCATAAACTTAGCGTAAGTGGGTACCTGAGTAACAAGTTCGGAAAAAGGGACAGTTACCTGGAGGTTCTTCACGATGTCCACGAACTTACCGTACTGTTGCTCGATCTTTGCGTCCTTCAGACGACTTGGGAAGGGTACCCTGGTAGCGATGAGTGGTCCCGCAACCTTTTCTTTACCCTTATCAATGCGTGACGTCTCCACAGCAGGGGAAGATGACACGGTGGCGGTATTAGATAGTGAATTAGGATTTCCGCCACTTAAAGTACTGGATCGAGTACTTTTATCGCTCGATCGACCATGTTCATCACTCGATCGAGTGATTTCTTCAGCAGGGTTGCTCGATCGAGTAAGATTATCGCTCGATCGACCAACTTGGAATTCTGCGCTTCTCGATCGACCACCATTTTCACTCGATCGAGTTACTGGACGATTAGAATCGCTCGATCGAGTAGAAGAGTCACTCGATCGAGTGGTTACAGCACACGCAGCAAGTATTTCCTTCAAAAACTCGTCTAGATCATCATCTGAGTTATCATCGCCTATCGTAACCTCGTCTTCTTCATGAATAGGGTCATTTTGAAAATTCACGCTACCGATGGATCACAAACTGTAAGAAGCTTGGCTTGGTCTGTCGCGAGTGTTAACTGCGCGACTTGTTCTTTCAATTCCGATATAACCGTTTCAGATTGCCGTGACATACTCATCATAATGGATTTTAACTCGGCAATTTCTTCGTTTGCAGAGGGAGGAATCGGTAGCGGAGCTGGCGTGGAGGGGGCAGAGACGCTCTTAATCTCTTCATATAGCTGAGAGAAAGGAACCCCTTGCTTGTACTTCTTATAAGCTAGGGCGCGCTCTACACTTGCCATACATTCATAAAGGTCGTGCCCTTCCTCGCCACATCTACCACATGGCTCTATATGCTCTGTAATCGTAGGCATCTTGGCAAATAAACTTTCAAGGCAAAAGTTAACCTGCAAACTAATCAAACTTTGCAGAAATGAGACAAACTTAATTAAAGCAACAAGTTTGCGCCACCTCCCCGGCAACGGCGCCAAAATTTGACACGGCTGTCGCGTACCTGTCAAAAATAACCAACTGGCTCCAACTAAAATAGCTAGGGAAGTCGGGTCGAATCCACAGAGAGGTAGGAATTTGTCGGCTAAATCTAAGTTCGTCAAGTAACCAAATTGGGGGTTTATAAAATGTGATTTCTAAACTAAAAAGAACAAGAAGAAGAGAAATAAAGGAAGGGAATAACAGATAGAGAAAAATAGCTAAGACAAATGGTTCACCATAATCATCCGGTCGAGTAATCTAGGCCTCAGGTCAATGCAAATTCGGTCTAAGGGGCAGCGAACGTCACCTTTCGGTCCTTAATTCACCCTAAAGTGTAAACAGCTTAACTTTCGTCCTCACTGCAATACTCTATTGTTCGCTACTAGTCTACCTTTTCCAACCTTTCGGTCCAGGTCAAGGGTCACTAGGAATTATAGGTCTAATTGCGTCGACTCAATTAGAAAGATACAATTAAATGTATCATTTAACCAACAAGAGACAAGATCAAAGCATTAACCTAATAAATCGATTACTCTCCCTTCATGTTACGGATCCCCTATAGTCTTAGCAAAAGAAAATTAGCTACTCATAACCATCGAATTATCAGTAACAACGAACAAATAATTAAAACTAGACATAATGATAAACCGACAACAATTCGATTGAAGCAATGATAACGATTCAGAAGAAGGGAAGAATTAAAAGCAATAATGGAATTAAGAATAATAGTAGAGCGAAAATACCGATCGTATCCCAAATCCGAGTAGCAAAAGTAAAAGAGAGGCAAAATCCAAAGAACAGTGACAAGAAATAGAGTCAAACTAACGTGTGTGTGGAAGAGATGAGTAACGTAGTTACTCTTTTTCAGTCTTATACTTGAAATCCATCCTAAAACCTAATCTATGGACTAATTACAAAAGCCCATAATATGATTAGGCGGAAATTAACTAAAACACACGAAACCACTCGATCGAGGAGAAATAATCTACTCGATCGAGCAATATCATCACCAAACCACTCGATCGAGGAGATACAAGTCACTCGATCGAGCAGCTCTTGCAAAAACTCCTCGATGGCTCCTTAAACTGGTCGATCGACCAATCCTGAGTATATAGAGCATTCGATCGAGTAGTGAATCACTCGATCGAGCTATATAGGCGCGTTAGGACTTGAATAGCTTCTCGAACTCAGCTCATGCGTCTTCCAAGTGCTAGATTTCCCAGCTCCGGCTCCTTATTTTCCATGAATGCATACAATTGGGACAATTAAGGCTCGATTTAGCTTCTCGTCGGTCAATTCCTGCAAATTACAAATAACGGACCAAAGTAGAATATTCGGGGGTATTTGTAGCCAGGTGCTACATAAAAGGCATAGAAATGCGTGTAAAAATGAGGTGAAAACCTTATATAAAAGACACGCATCAGTTGGTGAGCCAAGTGATAGGAAACTATCTTGCTTGGTTCGGAGAGCACTTGTTGGATTAAAGATTTTTTTTCTAGATGTTATGGCCTAAATCCTGAACTATTGACTCTACTTGTTCGGATGGGTGTTCACCCCAAAGTGTTCCCGGACCGCATGCATACATCCGTAAGTAACTTAGTGCAACATGAAAAATTTCATTGAGATGAATCAGCAAAGAAAATAAAAACAGGTAAATTAATGTGTATTTAAAAGTCTTTCTCTTTTTAATTCTTTTTTTATTAATAAAAAAGTGCAATCAAAGAAATACAAAATGAACTTAATTTAATATTAAAATAAAAAAGATAGAAAAATTAGAATAAAAATATAAACATCAGAGATTAAAAGGACAACTTCAAGTACTTAGAATTGAGATATGTTACCAACGATAAATATATATTCTTATTTTCATTAAATACAGCAGTGACTATCGAAATAGAGATATATGATATTATATGTTTATGTTATTTTATTCTTATAATATGAGAGTATAGTACTTATTGGAGGTAGTGTGTTGGCGCATATCAGGATTGGGGGAATATATTGGTAGATTGTGTGGAATAGACTTAAACATTTAGTGAAGAGGGCTAGACAACTTCCTCGTCGAAGACTGGACTTGGAAAGCCCCGCACCCATCTTAATATTAAAGGAGAGGCCCTTTCTAGCGCTTAACTTTCTTCAATCGCAAATTGTCTTTATTAGGGCAGAGCTTCTATCTATTTCTACGTCAGCTAACATGCTCTCCACACGCCCTTTATAAGAACGGGCGCTTCGTATCCAACTCTCTCTCTCTCGCTCCACATTATAGAGGAAGCCAACCATCTTAATGATTAGTATGCCATCCTTTCGCTCACATCTAACTCGCATTTGTAATACATAAGGGGATTCCGCTCACTCCTTAAAGAATAGGGGCAACTCGCATTCTTCTTTTAGGGGCTTTCGCTCGCTCCTTACTTGTCTTGTCGACTTATATGCTTGCTATGCGAGTAGCTAATAAAGTAAAGGCCCTTACTTTCCACCGCATCATCAGGTACAAGACTTATTTCGCTTCAGCTTCAATTGCAGCTTAACTTCTTTTCTGTGGGTTGTCCTCTTTTGTTTTGGCTTTTCACCCTAAGCTCTGCTTTTGACATAATAAATTCACTTAATCTTACTCACGTTAATAGTTGACTTTATAATAAATAAAGGGACGTGCTCCCCTATTCTAGTCTAGGATTTTCCTGCGCTAGCCCTTTTGCCAACATCCTACTCGTTTCATTAACGTACACTCGTCAACACACTCGCCTTCTTGTTTTAATTTAAATATGATGGCTCTAATGAACTACCGAACTAGACTTCTTTAACTGAGGTGGGATATTTAGTTTTCTTCTTAGGCAGTGGTATCGACAAAAGCTGACGAGAGTGACCTTAGAGGGTCCCCCCTGTGCAGGTGCCAAAAAAATCTTCCTTTGAGAAGAAAAGACCATAGAGAAGGAGACGCTAACGAGGGATTTCTCGTCCCCTACTGGTTGAAAGCGGGTTATCATAGGAACAGATCTTGGTTACGACGTTTGGAAAGTAAACTCCCTCAAGCAAGCCATGGTTGGCAGAGGAAGCAGCCGTGTTGACGGGTTGGGCTTTAGACAGGGGGCTGAGATTTCACTTCCTTATTAGAGAAAGGTATGGCCGAAAGTCAAGGAGAGGCCCCTTGCCAGTGAGGACGATCCTCGATTCCTTTTATGATAGAATATGTACATAGGATAAGGTCTTTCTCGCATTTAAACTCTTTTTTGTGTCCTCGCTAACAAAGTGGGGTAATACGCGGCACGGGCTTCACAAATGTAACAGCTGGCTTGTTTCAAGTATTACACACGCTCCACAGGAAGAAAATTCAATGCTTGCCTTTATACTGCTTATGGTAGTGGTTGGAACATATGTCGTTGGGAAAAAAAACTTTGATTCCCTATAGGATTTCGCATAAACAAAGTACGAGGTACGGAGGTTTGAAAGAGCTCGACCGGAGGGAGAGGAACAAAGACTAAGAGGGATGTGTTCTCCACACTTTCCTATAAAATAGTACCACAAGAAAAGAGAATTCCGATGGGTGCTGCTTACTTATCATCGGGTATCGGGCTGAACTCCTTTCCTTTATACAACAGTAACCGAGGTGCGAAGACGGGATAGGTAGCCAAGGCTGTTTATAGCTTGAAGAGGAAGTACCACAGATGTTGGTCGAGCAGGAGATGTTGGCATAACCTGTCCTCACGTTAATGGGCAAGTGCGTTAGCTCATGAAACCGGAGAATATGGGCTTACCTATAGGAAAAAAAGATGAGTAACGTGTCCTCAGGTGGTATGCCCCTCAAAGAGATATGTTCTCAGGTAAGCTAGGTTGTTTTCTATATGCAATCTGCCCAATTCCCTCTGAAATGGGTTGTTTTACCCAGTCAGGGTTCGCCCAAAACTAGTTATGTTTTTTATTGTTTTTGCTGTTCGTAGCTCTTGTTTTTGTTGTTATTTGACCTACCTTGACCCCACTTCGTACCTTGCTTGCACCTCAGAATATGACATCAAAAGATATTGTTAGTCCTAAGCAAGCGTATGCGATCAAAGGAGCAAGGTGGTCATAAAATCTCATTAATTTACGCAAATGAAGGTAATTTGATAGATAGAATACTACTTAAATTTGTTGTTATCATTCAAATATTACCTAAATCTAGTATGTGTGATATGAGCACTAGCGGAGGAAAGCTTGCTGGTCACATCTTCCTGCTGTTATTGTTCAATTTATGTGGGAAATTAAGGGGGTTTACCCTCACTTACTTTTAAGGACTCGAGCGCTAGTGAAGAGGAATAGAATACGCATTAATTTGGTAGCTTGGTTTTGTGAATTTGTGGGACCCGGATTGAAGGAAAAGGAGATATGCCGTGCTTTTGTCTTATCTACTAGCTAAGCCAAGAGTTCTGACCTCTATGCCAAAAGCTCAAAACTCTCCTCGCGTGCGTGCATAAAAAAAAGGCTTATGCCCGTAAAGGCGGGAAGAGACCCATCCCTCAAATGCGGTACGCCTTGAAAAGTAGGAAAACTAGTAATGAGCCCTAGCTCTCTTTCGATCTTTGATGAGGTCTGTCCGAGCCGTTGTAGGAAAAGGAGCAATCTCCTGAAGAACCACCCTTACAGAAAGAAGCTTCCTCGACCGATAATCGGGGACCAACCCTCCAGTTATTTGCCATAATAAATAAAGGAATTGTGTGAGGAATTTAGGGGTAAAGGTATGCCAGCGGCTTGCTGTCCTTGGTAAATAGTTTTGTTATGACCTGGGCTCTTGGGGATCTTCCTCTGGAAAGGCCTCTTTAATGGCTTTGGTCCACACATGCATCTGGAGTTAGCTCGCGAACTAAAGAATGGTGGCATGTCTCAATCAATGCCTTATGGAAGTGTCTTATTGAGCATCCTCATCCCTCGCCAATGCCTTACATCGTAACCAAAATTGTACTCAAATATCGCTTTTATTAAGGAAAGTGGGGTTTGATACCTCGCTAATGGTACCCAAAGATGTCGAAACGAAGCTTGTGGGCAGCGTATCCGCTTGATTTAGTGAAGGAAGCAAGACACCTTTGCTTTCACGACATCAAATATTCATAACATAAGTTATGTTCCTTTCGTATCTACTTTGACAAATCAAACTCAATCCCCCTAACCACGCATAGATGGTGGTGGGATTTGCCCCTATCCTATTCCGAAGTGAAGCGCTCTCAACTGACGTTTCTGATTAAATAAATAGGTATTTGGTGCCATTCTAAGAGTGCATACAGGATCCACTAATAAAGCATATTTCTCGGGGAGCATCTTCCGCGCTAACAGCTTACATTACTACTTATTGAAAGCCAGCTGCCGGATCTATATATACAGTTCCAAGGGAGACTGACTATGAAGTAGATAGACAGACTTATAGAAGAAGAAAATCTTGGGTCAGTGGGAACGTCTACAGGAGATACAGCAGATACATAAAGAGGTTCATTTCCTATGTTCATACGCAGAAAGGTCTTCTCTAGCTACCCTTGAAGTTGATTCCCTCTACTCATTAAGGGGCTCCACCCGCTCCTTCCTATCGCATCCATGCAACAGTTACTTAAAGTACAAGAATAAAGGAACTGCCCTAGGGGGCTCACTATAAAAGGGGTTTCGTCCACGTAAACGGGCGCTTCATCTGCTTTCTACACCGGACTTATTAATACAAGGGAGCAGTTTGGCTCAACTATTTATGTGAAAACAAGTAATATCTTATATAATGTAGTTCAATTACCTGCTTCTACTTATACATTATGGGTCTACCACCAGCAACTGCTTCTTAACTAAACATCATAAGCTGCTTCTTCGACTTTAGGAACTTCGGCGCCTTCCCTTTATAGATTAGTAGGTCCACTGTCGTTTATTCTTATAAGTATTCGACTGGGTAAAGGGCTTCCTTAACTGTTTTAGGGGGTAAAGACATTACAACACCGGTTACTCTCACGTCCATGCACTCGTCGAGTGAGTAAACATCTAGTGCGAGACACGCTAAGCAACAAGGGAATATTGTAGCTTATAATAAAACTCAGACTTAGGAAATGTTCTCCGTGTAACAATATAGTATAATAATACAATAAGTAATGTATTTAAGTCTATTTCTGCATCCTCTGTGGGACCTAGTGACCCTGCTCTTGATCCTGCTGCTAGTGGTAATGCGGGAAGCTGCCAGTTATAATCACTTGAAGAAGCAATGTTACGGTAAAGACATTCTAGTATAGCAGGTAGATAAGAACCAGTTAATGAGGCTTATTTTTTTATTTAGACATATTAAAATAACAATATTTTTAATATAAATTTAATAACATTATGAAATTAAATTAATATTAATTTTTATTATAATAAGAATAACAGAATTGAAATCAAATAAATGGTAGCTCTTCCTTTTCCTAGGGTGTGAAGGGTGTGAAGATCTTAGGGGCGGTAAGATCTAGGATTAAGATCGGGAGCCGGTCCAGCTTTATAATTAGAATGGATTACATTCTGGAATATAGAATAAAAGTAAAGCGCAGTCCTATCATAAAATGCGGAAGAAATCTAAAAAATTAGCTAGCTTTTCTCTATCTTTCTTTGGTAGCTTGTCCCTCGGGTATAGCTGGTACCGACCGGTCTGTCTGGTAAAGGGTAGGGTATAGAAAAAGGGTATAGCTGGTTGTAGCTGGTAAAGAAGTAGGATCCAGCTCCGAAGGGAAGGTAGGATCCAAGGCCTCTCCTGTATCGTAAGTGTAATAAAGTCATTTCATCATTCCCTAGTTGTGATCTAGGATCTCTGATCAAGGGTCATCAAGGGCTTGTGTTTCATTTGTTTGATTATCAAGCTTTTAAGCGTCAAACCATATTTGGGAGGAAACCTCACTACTGAGACGCATTTGGAAAAGAAGTATTCGGATTCAACCCCAATTCTTATTAAAGGAAGGAACTAAGAGCAAGCCTAGCCATATTTATCTTCCTATGCTTAGCATGTGACTTAAGCCCGTGCATTTGTTTCATTTCGAGCCAATCTCTGAATCCGCCCTTGGTCCAACCCCGAGGGAAGAATGCTATAGAATTTGCAGTTTAAGTTTATTCGTTACTATATGCTTTTTGGCAAGACAAAGGCGCGAAGCCCTCATAACAGGCAAAAGCAAATGTGACTTTTGCATAAACCCGGTCTTTTTTGCAAGAATGGGATTTTAATACTTAATTTTTATAAATAAAGAAAATTTTGCATAAACCCGTGTTTTTTTCTTGTGATCCTATTTCCCTTCATAATTTAAATTTAAAAATGTTCATTTTATCAAAACCACGTAAAATTTGAGATGAAAGCCATTTTAATACTAAATTTAAATTTAAAAAGAGAAATTTCTTCCAACCCGGGAAAAAACGGGATGAACCCTATTTTACTAGTAAATCTCAATTCTAAAATTTAATTTTTCATAAACCCCGTAAAAAAGGGCATCAATGCGCATTATAAGACTATTGGGAAACCAAGCAAACCCAGCCAAGGACACAGCATGCCAATCCATCATGCGCCGAACAGGAGTCGTCAAACCCAAAGATAGGAGTTGACCTTAGGACAGAGCCCAACCTGCGTATTTGAAACCAAGCAAGGGTATTTCGAGCTTTATAATTTTGAAAAACAAGGGAAATGGGGACCAATCATCAATTTGAATTTTGTTGGTGCAGGATAACGAATTAGCTAATTGATGATTGGTCCCCATTTCCCTTGTTCAACCATATCCTGCACCATCTCTGATCGGCATAACGTCTGAAATAAAATTTCCTTTCTGTTGTTGGTCTTGGAATTTCATGAACGCAGAGCCAAAACGAGAATGGGTTCAGTCGAACGTGGTTAATAATGGTATATATATAGTATATAGAAGTGGAAGAGTCTATTTTGTGAAACAAAAAAGAAGCCCCACCACAACTGTATGATGTACAAAGATTTTTTTGAGATTTGCTTTGGTTGAGAAGCGGGTAAGGGCAGGAAGACTTTCTTGGAGATGAAACTTATTCTATGGATTGAGTCTGGCAGTGATGTTAGTTAAGTCTACTACCTGGGGCTTGTCTTGCTTGAGAACCCGTTTGGAACAAGATGGATTTTCCCCTGTGAGTCACTCGAATTCTAATATTTATCATTCTTTCATGAATAGAAAGATCTCCGCTTCGTCTTTCTTCCAAGAAGAGATCCCAACCCATTGATATTGGTCATGCATGGGCTTTAACTTAATCTTTCACTATGATATAAAAGGGATAGAAAAGATATTAGTCAAGCGAGATAGATCATTAGGCTCTGAAAGACCATGACTTCCTCGGGCGTAAAGGGGAAGAGATTCATCTCGGGAAATGAAATGAGAATAAAAACCTTCCCGCCCTTTTTACAGACGGGGATACATCAATCAGAGGAAATACACCTCCTGCTTTCACAAAGGACGTATCCTGATAAATCACGTGCATGCCTCTCCCCTCGCTCGAGCTGCTACGCACTCTCAACTTACATGCCTCAACGATATCATCTTATCATAGGATCGAAGCGTATTCTCCTTCTTCACTAGCACGTGAGCCCCCTGCCTTACTCGTTTTAATACAAATATGCGAGCTCTAATGAACATAAAGGACTAGCTTCCTATAACCGAGGTTGAATATTTAAACTTCTTTATAGGCAATGATATAACCACAGGCCGGGGACGAGGCCCCTTGTTGGTGTCCCACCGCTGCGCGGGTGTCTAATCCAGGTTTAGAGAGAAAACAGTAGTTGCTTACGTTTCATCATAAGACAAGGATTGTACCAATAAAGTCTTTGCTGGTTTCAAACGCTACTTCACTTATTCCTATATCATTTTCTTGCTTGTAAAGGCTTCGCACCTCGCTTACAGAGGAGGGATGATACGCAAATTTTACTTCTTTCGCAGAACGAGCCCCAGAATAGTCCTGGATTCAAAGCACTTGCTAGTTTGTTTGAATGCGAGGAACCCTCATCAATAACGATTTATGTGTCCTTTGAAAAAAGGGGCCCCTTTCCCCCCCCCCCCCAAATGCCAGTTCCACCATCAGGGCCCAGCAAGCAGCATAATGTTGTTCCGGAATGGTCCTTCATTCCAGCAACAGGAGTATATGCTCGGAAATGGGAAATTGGGACCAACCATTTCTCCTCAAGTTTTCAACCTGTAGGAAACCCGTTCTCATTTTGGCTCTTCGGCACTTCCTGCCATACAGAGCCTTGAAAGGTGCTATCCCGATACTAGTATGGTAGCTGTTGTTATATGAGAACTCGATCAAATCTAGTCTGTCCTCCCAACTTCCCCCGAACTTCATGGCACAAGCTCTCAACATGTCCTCTAAGGTCTTGATAGTCCTCTCGGTCTGACCATCGGTAGCAGGATGAAAAGTTGTACTCATCTTTAAGGTCGTAGCCATCAATTCCTACAATTCTTGCTAAAACTTTGATATAAACCTTGCATCTCGATCTAACACTATATCCTTAGGTCAAACATCTAGCCACGAACTCAGCCACATCTCTCTTCATATTAGGCCACCAAAAAGTCTTCTTGAGCTCTTTATAAAGCTTGTCACCTCCTGGGTGAATTGAATAAGGAGTGAAATGAGCCTCTGTCATGATAACTCTCCTCAAGTCGTCATCATCAGGAACACACCATCGCCCATCAAAACGAACACTCTCATCAGCGTATATAGAAAACCTGGAAACTATGCCACTCTCCACTCTAGACTTCCATTCTTGGATCTTAAGATAAAGCCCTTGTTTTCTCTTGATATTCTCATACATATCCGGCTCGATCGTCAAATCCCCGATGGTATCCCCTTTCCTAATCATATGGATTCCCATCTTGGACATCTCATCCCTCATCTTCAGCAAAGACATAGTTGTACACAGCGAATGAACACTCTTTCTGCTCAAAGCATCTGCAACCACGTTAGCCTTACCCTCGTGATAGATGATCTCCATGTCATAGTCCCCGATCAGCTCCATCCATCGTCTATGCCGCATGTTAAGCTCTTTCTGAGCGTAGATATATTTCAGAATCTTATGATCTGAACACACCTTAAAGGTTGCCCCGTAAAGGTAGTGCCTCCAAATCTTAAGAGCAAAGACAACTGCACCCATGTCCAAATCATGAGTTGAGTAATTCTCCTCATATGGCTTCAGTTACCTTGACGCATAAGCTATAACCTTCCCATTCTGCATCAGAATATAGCCCAATCCATGCTTTGAAGCATCCGTATATACTTAAAATTTCTCACAACCCTCTGGTAAAGCTAGGATAGGAGCTATGGTCAAACGCTCCTTTAAGGTCTGGAACGCCGTCTCACAACTCTCATCCCATCGAAAACTGGTCTCTTTCCTCATCAAGGCTGTCATAGGCCGTGCTATCGTAGAAAAGTCGTTCATGAACCTCCTGTAGTAACCAGCTAAACCCAAGAAACTCCAAATCTCAGCAACATTCTTCGGTGATTCCAACTTGGTTACTACCTCGATCTTGCTAAGATCCACAGACACACCCTTCTTAGATATCACATGACCCAGAAAAGCCACCTCCTCTAACCAGAACTCACACTTGGATAGCTTGGCATAAAGTTGATTGTCTCCTCATGCTCTTCCTTAGTCTTAGATTAGACTAAGATGTCGTCAATGAAGACAACCACAAACTTGTCCAAGAATGGACTAAAGACTCAGTTCATCAGATCCATGAAAACTGTTGGTGCATACGTCAAACCAAAAGGCATCACTACATACTCATAGTGACCATATCAAGACCGGAAAGCTGTCTTAGGAACATCCTCGTCTACTATCCTCAACTGGTGATAACCTGACCTCAAATTGATCTTAGAGAACACCCCTGCGCCACTCAGCTGGTTAAACAGATCATCAACCCTAGGCAAAGGATACTTGTTCTGCACCGTGACACAGTTAAGCTCCCTATAGTCGATGCATAGCCTCATCCTCCCATCCTTCTTCTTGACAAATAACAGTGGTGCTCCCCAAGGTGATACACTAGGCCGGATATACCCCTTGTCCAACAGATCATACAACTGTTTCTTCAACTCTTCCAGTTCTTTAGGTGCCATATGGTATGGGGCTTTAGATATAGGACCCGTTCCCGGTTTAAGCTCCACATTGAAGTCGATATCCCTCTTTGGCGGTAACCCTGGTATCTCATTTGGAAAGACATCACTAAACTCTCCCACCACATGTATATCAGACGCTGTCAGCTGTTCCGCCCGTTGGTCTCTCACTTGGCAAAGAATCAAGGGACACTTCTTCCTCAAACATGACTTTAAGTTCATTACCACGATGAACTTATACTTAGGCCTCACAACAAACCCCCTATAGATACTCTTATACCCTTAGGACCCTTTAAAGGCACTTTCTTCTGTCGACAATCTATCTTAGCATCATACATACCCAACCAATCCGTCCCGACGATGACCTCAAACCCATCCATAGGAAACTCTAGCAAGTTGACTGGAAAGTCTACCCCTCGAACCAACATGGACACATCTCTATACAACTTGACACAAGACACCGACTCCCGAGATGGTATAAACACACTATCTTTTACAAGCTCAAACTCCCCCAATCCCATAGACAAAGCAAGGCCTCTAGACACAAAAGAGTGTGTTGCCCCAGAGTCAAACAAAACAAAAGACGGCGTATTATGAACAACAAAGGCACCGGTCACTACATGAGCATCATTCTACGCTTCCTGCTTGTCCATCATGAAGAGCTTCCCGCTGCTTTTCTGACCTCCACCCCGGACCGAGGTGTTAGAAGTACTAGGCTTAGCTGCCAAATTCTGAGTCAGACTGTTGTTCGGGCGCTGGTACGATCCTCCACTGTTGCGGTTAAAACCACCATTGTTTTTCTGCCCTCCACGATTACCCCACAACCCAGATGGCCTGTTGCTAGCAACACTCTGACTCAGACCCTGTGAGAAACTTCCCTGATAAGCCCCTGAGGCTCCTCCAGCTCGGGCACTAGTACAGTCATACCTCTTGTGGCCTATGCCACCATAGTTGAAGCAAGTAAGGTTCGAGTTGTCACTAACACTTAGTCCACCACCCCTACCCCATGCTCGCGACCCTCCAGAGAACCCAACTCCCCCTGAAAAAGCCCTTGACTGACCAAAGTTGCCCTTCTTGTTACCCGACTGGTTGTTATTCCCACTCTCTGCTTTCCTCTTCTTAGAAGCGGTTCTTTCTATAGCTTGCTTGGATAGATCCACTAAACTCTCTGCTTGTCAAGCCCTCAAGTACACATATTTCAGATCGGTGATAACCCCAGCAGGTAACCGGTTCATGATCTTGGGTGCCAACCCCCTCTCAAAACGAAGAGCCAAACCCCTTTGCCCTAGATGCATGTCTTCGGCATAGTGAGATAACTCAAGGAACCGGTGATAGTACTCGGTGACCGTCATATCCTCAGTCATGGTAAAGGAATCGAACTTTGATCTCATCTTGTGACGGATGTGTTCCGGCAAGAACTGTTCCCTCATAACGCTCTTCAATCCCGACCAGGGTATAGCACCGAGTCCCTCACTCTGGTAGTAAGCTCTCGCGTCTTCCTTGACATTCTGCCACCACACCTGATACGTCTGTCGTATACCTATCAAAAATAAACTAACTAAACTAACTATATAGCTAGGGAAGTCAGGTCGATCTCCTCAGGGAGGCAAGATATCTGTAAAAGTCCGTCTATTTGGTCACAAATGGGGGGGTTGTTTGAATTGTATTCTAAACTAAAGGTTTAAAGGAAGAGAAGTAGAGAAAAGAGCAGTAAAAGCAGGAAATAGAATTAAACTATCAGATAGAGAAGGGTCATGTCAGGAATTCGGTTCACTACGGTAGTCCAGTGACTCAACTGTAAACAACTTAGACAGATTAATGCGAGACGGATATGGAAAGGTCCTTTCGGTCCACTTTCTATCCTAAAATACCACTAACTTAACTTTCATCCTCGTCAGGGTAGTCTACTGTTCATAGCAGGCCTATTTAGTCCAATCTTTCGATCTAGGATTAATTTTAGCCAGATTAAAGGGATGACTCAAAAGCGTGCACTCAACTAAGTCGGTAAAATACAATTAAATTGCTATGGTGACAGAGTCTCACAATTAACTCATCTAAACTATTTACTACATCGTCACATTCCTACCGTAGATCCCCTAATCCCAACATGAAAGAAGTTTAGCTACTCATATTGCTATTAATATTATCAAGACTAACAGCAGATAAATAACCAGCATTCAACATATTAAAACGATGATTAAATTGCATAAAAAGTAAATTAGGGCAAGAGGTAAATAAAGCAAAACGAAGAATTAAAGCAAATGAAATGAAGTTTATTATTAAGAAAGGATAAAGAGATTACAATCGTGCGAATCCGGCGTAAAGAACAATCAAATCCGAGCGAAATAAATCCCAAAACAAAGTTACAGTGAAGGAGAAAGTAGTACGCAGTCTTGAATGAAAGATAAACTTTGATAGTAGAAAAATTAGATGCTAATAACCTAGTAACGTAATGCTTAAATAGAAAAACAACTAAGTCCATAAGATAAAATGAATTAACGGGCTAATTAAAGCCCATGCCAGCAGAAACCACTCGATCGAGTGGAATAAAACCACTCGATCGAGCAAAACTCCGTAAGATCTACTCGATCGAGTAGAATAGTTACTCGATCAAGTAACCCCTCTTTACAGCGCTTCTGGATCGAGTAGAAAAGCACTTGATCGACCAACTGGGGCCATGAAAACCACTCGATCGAGTGGTAAAACTACTCGATCGAGTCTTCTGTCTTCAACTCAAATCCACGCCCGACTGCCTCGTAAACCGTGCCTTCACGCACTCCAATGCATTATCTCACTCTGGAAAATCATGTCTCCTCTAAATGTATGCAAAAAGGACAGGGTACGATTCCACTACTTTCGCGTTCATTTCTACAACACGGACAAAATGAACCAAAGTAGCCAATTCAGGGTATAATACTATATAAACAGTACAAAAATGCAACTAAAACTCAGAGCTAGCTTAACTTGTCTACTTGAACCAATTTAATGCAACAAAAACTAACAGTTATAGCTAAGCAGTCAATACGCAAACGAGTTATAAGCTGTTCAGAAATATAGCCAACCTATTGACCTTGCAAGACCAACAAAATCGGACTCTCTCGTTGGCACTCTTCTCTCATGAAGCAAAGGGTGAATGTTATATGTAAAAGAGAGAAGGAAAGACAGTCACTTACCTAACTGCGACCTACATAGCATGCATACAACAAAAATGAAAGACAATTCAAGTACTAATGCACACACTCCAACCAATAATGTCTGTTACAGCCGAGGGCTTACAAATAATATGGGGATAGTGAGGTTCAGGTGAGAAAAGGCAAAACAAGTTATGGTAATGTGGAGGTAAAAGCGTCAAGCTAGTTCCTAAACAGGGTCATATAAGACCATCCGAATCTCAACTGACTACAAAACTAAGTACAAGTGCCCTTCATTTGGCACACAGCTCACTAAACTCATACACAATCTCCTCAAAAATATAGAATAAGAATGGAGGAGTCAGACAGTCACAAACTTTCCTTTTTAACACCGTCTAAATGAATCATATGAAACAAATGAAACTTTTTTTTTCTTCTTTTTTTTTCTTTCTTTTTCTAAAACTGTACACGTGAATTTTCGTTTTTTTTCTTTTTTATTTTTTTTTCCTTTCTTTCACGTTTTTTTTTTCAATTCCCTTTTTTTTTCTTTCCTCCCTCCTCTATTTACGCCAACTCCATACAAATAAATACGGGCCAAACTGCAGATGGAAAATCATACCACAAAAGACATACTAAACTAGATTGACTAGGCAGGCTAAATTTTGGATGTAGTTAATGGGTCAAAAGGGCAAGTTTTGGCTTAAGTGGAGGGTGAAAAATATAAGAAAAAGGGAAAAGCACCTCCCTGCATGCGACACCAACCGCAAACCCGAATGTGTGCATTTGACAAGAAATTGAATGTCATAAAAGTGCAAAAATGATGAACATGCTATGCAAGGAGTACTACTCTCAATTCCTAGTGAACCGGTAATGAATGTCACCAGTTATGGGCTCTAAAACTCAGAATTTATGGAGTAGTTTGCCAATTTATCAGGTCAAGTCTAAACAGTCAGCTATATTTGAACAGAAACTCGTAGATTATGCGTATGACAAAGCTAATAACTATCAACAGAAGTGCAAGGCTCAAGTAAAATGACAAGTTATAGTGCATTATCATCACGGAAATCTACCGTTCCGACTCAACCTATATGCAAAAATAAACGTGAAAATTTTTAGATTTTTTGAAATTTTCTAATTTTTTTATATTTTTTGATTTTTTGATTTTTTTTTTAATGAAATAAACAAACAATGCAAGCTGAAATAAATAAACGTGAATGCAAAACAAATGCAAATGCAGACTCAAAAGGATGCAATACCCTTCCCAAACCAAAACGTACAACGCCCTCGTTGTCCTCCAAAGATACACCACAGAGATATATACGGGGAACGGAATATACAACCAATAAAGAATAAAAACAATAAAGTAAAAAGGAGACAAAAATAAAAGAGTAAGATATACATACAAAACACGAACTTCCCCAAACTAGCCAGAAAACTGGGGAAGTGAGTAGACCAGTAGCTACTCATCAGCCTCCTCATCACGGATGTCCTCCACCCTAAACTCCAGATCCTCCTCCTCCTCTCTCCTCCTCCTCGGCTCAGCGCGAGCTCTCTCCGCTGCCACCGCAGAGTCCTCGTCCTCCTCCTCCTCCTCAGCAGACTCCGGGTACCCCTCAGCTGGGTACTGGTAAAAGGAAGGGTGTGGCCAACCCTCTGGGATCGGACGGGGTCGCCTCAAGTGGTACTCGTACAGAGGGTGCAAGGTAAGAGCTAAGTCCCTCTCCATACGAGCCTGTCGCTCTGCAATCTCAAGCAACAAACCGTCACGGCGCCCTTGGTCCATGACCGCAGACGCCACAAAGGGTGGAGGTGGTACGAAAGTAGCCGGTAGGACCGGCTGTGCCTGTGCCTGGTCGGTGGGTGCAGGAGTAGGAGTAGGAGTGGGAGTAGGGATCGGGATGGTAGTAGCCGTGGAAGGCTGGGCACTCCCAGAAGGTGTAGACCCCTCTCCAGTCTCAAGTCGACGCCGCTTCTTGGTGGCGGGTAAAGTGGGAGGTGGTCGGAGTGGAAGGTGGTAGTCCGGTGGAGGTGGCAATCGGTCGCCCCTAGCGACAGTAGGCAAAGGGGCTATACGGGGGAGAGTGTCACAAGGTAGGTCCACAGACAAGGAACCGTCTATCTTCCATATCTGGTAGTCTGGGGTAAGCCAATGCTGAGATAGCATGGCATCCAGACTCAAATACCTCTCTCCCTCGAGGTACTGCAAGTCACAAGGCCAAACGGGGAAAAGGGAACGGGCAAGAATGGTGGCTATGCCACCGCAGGCAATAGATCCCGTCTCCTTCAACCCCTGGGCCTGAAAGTACTGGGCGGTCAGATATGCAATGTTGAGGGTAAAAGGACATTCACAGTCAACGTTCAGGTAACCGCCCAGGATGGAGAGCTCGGTGTTGGTGATGTTGTTCGGCTCCTGTCGGCCGAAAATGGTGCTCCCCATCAATCTAAGAGAGTAACGGGCAGGGGGAAGGTGGACCTGTGCGAGCTTTCGCTCGGAAAAGGTGGTCTGGGCCAAGGTCCTCCAAAGCTGACGGATGACCCTCCTACGGGCAGTAGCATCGCCCGTAGAGGAAAGGCCAAGTCTGCGACCAAACTCCTCCAAAGTCATCGGAAAAGTCCGGTTGAACAACGGGAAAGACACTGAAGTACTAGTAGGGGCAGCATCGTGTGCCCCGGAGGAGAAGGTGAAGGAGCTGAGGAACTCAAGACTCAGCTCCAGAAAGGTACGGCCGCTCATAGTGATGAGTCCGGCCATCCCCGTGCCCCGTAGAAGCTCACAAACTGACTCGTAGATGCCGAGTCTCTCAAGTGCCGGTTTATCTAAAAACCGGGAAGGTACAAACTCGCAGCCTAGGAGGTGATAAAACCTCTTACGATGTAGGGCGTTAATAAAAATTACCTACGGGTAGTCTAGGTGAGAGTCGAGGGAGTTATCCCCTCGAACGAAAGAATCGTGCGAAGGAGAAGCGGTGAAGTGGAGTGGAGGGAGGCGAAGAGGTAGCAGGAGAGCGGTGTAAAATGGGAACGTCCACGACCGCGGCCCCGGCCTCTAGAACCCAAAGTAGAAGCCCGTCCAGTGACGGTGCGAGGAACTAGGGTCGCTCTAAAGGCAGCTGCAACTACAGGTGAGTCCACCATGTGTGTGAAAAAAGCGGGCCGGAGTAGAGGGTCAGGTTCTTTGTGGCCACCATCGACGAAGAAAGACTAAGTGCTAGCGTGGTGGTGGCCGTAATCAAGTGGCGGCGAAACAGAGCTAGCTAGCAGCGGTGCTAATGGGCGTAAAAATTGTACCGGTAGTTGAAACCAAAAACACAGAAGTGTTGGCCGGTGCGGAGACGGTAGTAACAGCAGGGACTACCGTCTCAGACAGAGACAAAGATGGACTAGCAGAAGAACTCGACGACGGCATCGAACTGGAATCCATCCTGAACAAATTGGGCAGGGGAATTGATAAGAGAACAGAGGCTAAATAGCATGAAAACAGCGTGACAATTCCCAAATAGTCGAAAAAAAATCGACTACAGCCCGAGAAATTCCCAATTTTCCTCAAAATTTTCGAATAAAGCATGTAAACAGCGATAGGGGCGGGATAGCAAGTATCAACAGTAGCAATTAAACAACAACTGAGGTAAATTAAGCATGAAAGCTTGAAAACCCAGTGTGACAGTCGAAAACCCAGTATGACAGTCGAAAATTTCGACTGTAAAGACCCCTTAACGCCGCGCAAAATTCGAATTTAAACATGTTTAAGCAATAAGGAATGGGGATTGATCATCAAGTAAGACAAAGAAGGGCAAGCAATGACAGTGTAAGTCGAAAAACTCAACTAAGCAAGCAATTTCGAAGCCCTAATTCCAATTTACCTCATAAAAATGCAAAAAAGATGAAATTAAAATGCAATGAGATGTAGGAATTACTTACTTGATGCTAGAGGTCCTACAAAGAAGAATTAATCGACAATAAAAAAGCAAATTAGGCGATTTTTGAGCGAAAACTGTGGAACCCTAATTCCTTCAATAAACCGAGTAAACTAACACGAATTAAGAGGAAAGTAGAGGGCTTTTGTCAATTAATTAGCAATGAACATACACAATGTAGGTGACGGATTTGGTAAAAAGGGCAAGAAAGATGAGGGATTTGGGGGTGTTTTATGCAAATAGGGAGAGATGTCGAAAAATAGGGAAGAAATGAAGAAAAGAACAAAAATAAGGAAGTTAAAGAGAAACTCCCTGCGTGTCTTGTCCTATTTACTCGATCGGGTGGTTTAAAACTGCTCGATCGAGGACTTCATAAATCCAGCCACTTGATCGAGTAAAAATTTACTCGATCGAGAACTCCCCCTTTGTGCTTTACTCGATCGACTAAACTGGAAGCACTCGATCGACCACATTTCACTCGATCGAGTACAAAAAGTACTCGATCGAGCCCTTTTTCTCGTATAAGCTCCTGAATTCGTCATTCTTCCTTTAAATTTGCGTAAAAATTCCCCCAACCTGCATAAAAACACTTGCAAAAATATCCCAAAATACCAAATACGCAAAGTAAAAGTCTATAGTCTCTATCTACGCTAAAAATTGTCTAAATTCTAATTGTCCTAATTAAAAGCAATAAAAGAAATTCAACGGAAATTAAAAAAAATTGTTTATACAAGATGGTACACGGGGCATTTCCCCGCTCACTTCCCAAAGCAATTCAGTAGCCCCTCGGAGGGCTCCTGACTAGAGGACGTCACCTCAGCAACATTGATCGTCCTCTTCAGCTTCCATGAGCTTGAACTTGAATCATTCGGAGGGGAATAGTTCACATCCACATATGCGCGAACTTTTCTCACCCTTGCTCCTTTCTCACCGGCTGTAATACCGTCACTCCCCCAACTTGACTGACATTAATTGCACAATGCCCTTTGACAGCTCCTTCATTGCGTTCATCTGTACCTGCAGCAAGGAAAACAGACGAACTTTCCTCCTTTTTGCTCTCAATCCGAGGTGATGCCTATCGTTGTGTGCACCAAAAATAATATTTATAAAACCTATTAGAACTAACAGAAGCTAGTGGTAACAGGGTCGATCCGCAGGGAGGTAGGGAGATTATAGTTGTTTTAATTTTAGTCTAATGGTAACAGTGAGGGGGGTTTTGATGTGAATTATAACTAAATCTAATAACATAAACTAAATAAACAAATAATAGTAGCAAAAGATGTAAACAATGATAAAAGAAATGCTAAGACGGTCGGTTCACTATAGCTGCGATGGCACATAATCCTAGGTAAGTCCGAAATACAGTCGTGCAGGATGGGTAAAACAAGTCCTCTCGGTCCAAGTTAACTAGTAGCTCCTTTCGGCCTATGCTACCAGTCCCTAAGTCTCACTAATACTAGCTCTCGCCCTGAAAAGTGATTCCTAAGCCTAAATCACTTATCTTTCGATCTTAGCAATTTAGTCATCTTAATTCATTAATTAATGCCCTTCCCTATCTCTCGTTCTACGGGTTGGTCAAAACTAAGCATCTAACAAGTCTCCTCTCGGTCTCATTGTTAAATATTGCACTTAACGAATCCAACGGTGCTAATCAGACATGAAGTCGGTCGATCGACCAGCTACCCCAGTCGATCGACAAACCGGCTCAGTCGATTGACCAGATAAGCCAGTCGATCGACCAAGACCTAATTCGGGGTCACCTATTCTAATGCCATTTATGCCATAGATCCACTACATCTTAGGAAAGGGTATTTAGCTACTCATAATAATTCTAACTACAACTACGAAAGCAATTAAAACAGTAAACGAAAGCATGATTAAAACGATTTAACAGAAAATTCGCAATAAAGAAAATTAGGGCTTAAGGGAACTAATCTAGCAATTCTAACTACAAAGATAATAAACTTAAAGACTGAAATTATGATTGAGAAATACCGAAACTGAAGGCAGAAAGGAAATCCAGATGCAAAATAGCGAACTTTATTGAGAAACTAAAGTATTTGAATTGAATGTAAACTATGCTAAAATCGAGACCTAATGTCTCTGATATCCCCCTCAAACTGAATCGTAGTCAAGTTATATATAAGATACCACGCAACTCTTATTTCCTAAAAACCTAATTAGATATGGGCTTCTTAGTCTCGTTGTAATTCTGCACGTCAGGGTCGTGGAGTGGCCGATCGACCACTGGGACCAGTCGATCGACCACAGGCGCTGTATAGTAATGCATTCTGACAATTCCTGCAGCGCGCACCGATCTTAAAACAGCTGCCATTTCTTCGTTACTTGGTCAAATCAGGCGTTCTACACGGCGTTGGAAATATAAGAGGATAAGCTTTCACCTCCAAGTAGAATCAATCGATTATCTGCTCTAGAACTCGAGATATAGCCATCTGAATAAGGCTGCAATGTCGAGAAGCACTTCTTCGCTTGTTTAAGCTTTGCAACTTGTACGCAACCATGCTTTTCCTATCTTTTAGGCCTTTAAACGCGCACCAATTCATCTCTCGAGTCACTACTTCATGTCAGGTCCTATGATAAATACTCGGGGATGGATTCGGGTCATTTCCGCTGGATTCTTCACATTTATGCAATATTACACAAAAAACACGAAAGTAGACGGAAATAGGGAAAATAGTAGCATAAACTACGCATTTGAGCTCTGAAATGCGTGTAAAAGAGGGTGTAAAACATCATATTTTAGACACGCATCAAACTTCCCCAAACCAAACCCTTGCTTATCCCCAAGCAAGAACGAGACTCGGTCTTAAAACCTATTTGGAACGATTTCAATCTCAGAGCGAAATCCAACTATAAAGCCTAAACCAGTTTAATGCTACAAATCAACAATCAATTATAAATATGAATCATGCAAACGAGTTATGTAGTCGTTAAAAATCGCTGAACCGTCGACCTTGCAAGACCTTTAAATTTGGACTCTCACGGGTCACTCTTCTCTCATGAAGCAAAGGGTAAGCATATATGTGTAAGAGAGGAAGAGAAATAGCCGCTCACCTAGACTACGACCCACATAAACATGCATACAACTAATATGATAGACAATTCTAACTACCGTACATACATTCCAACCAAACAAGGTCCTGTCACAGCCGAGGGCTTACAAAAATATGGTAAAGTGAGGCAATGGGTAAGAAAAGGCAAAACATTTATGGAAATGTGGAGGTATAGGCGGCCAAACTAGTACCTAAACAAAACCATATGACAACATCCATTTCCAACTCAATTAGGATTAAGCTCATGCGCCCTTCATTTGGCACAAAACTCACCAAACCGAACTGAAAATACTCCTCAATAAATGTAAATAAAGCATAGGAGTGAAACCGTCTACAAACAACATCTTTTCCTTTCACGGTTTCTTTCTTTCATCATTTTTCTTTTTTTTTCGAATTTTTTCAACTTTTTTTTTTCTCTTCTCTTTCTTTTTCACGTTTTTTTCATTTTCCAATTCTTTTATTTTCATCCTCCTTGTTTCTTTTCTACCATCTCCAAATAACGCAATACAGACCAAACTTGGCACAATAAATTTTATACCGCAAAAGCATACATTATACTAGCTTGACAAGGCAGGCTAAATTTGGATGTAGCTAAGGGTCAACAGGAAAATTTGGCTAATGTGGAGTTCAATGGGTAAAAATGAAATAAAGGGGAAATTGTAAGCACCTCCCTGCATGTGATACCAACCACTAACCCGAATGTATGCAGGCAAAAAACAATTGAATTTCATAAATGTGCAAATTAATGATACATGATATGCACGGAGTAACTACTCACAATCCTACATGAAACCGGTCATAAATGACACCAGTTATATGAGCTCTAATCCTTAGAAATTATAAGTAGGTTGCCAAAATTCAGGTCGAGTCTATAATCCAGCAAATATTTTAATAAAAACTCGTAGGTATGCATTTGTGATACTAATAACATGTCAATTGAGCACGGCTTAAGCATAAACAGATGAAAATGCAATGTCATCATTGAAATACTACCGTTCCGACTCGACCTATATGTTAAAATAAACATGCATTTTTTGTATTTTTGAAATTTTTTCAATTTTTTTTTTTTTTGTGTTTTATATATATAAGGGAAAATAAATAACAATGCAAGACATAAAAATGCAGTAAACGTGAATGCAAGCAAATGAAATGCAACGCAAAACCCTTCCCCAAACCAAATCACACAATGCCCTCATTGTGTAAAATCATGTAATGAGATAAACAAAGGAAATGGGATTTTGCGGTAAAACTAAACAAGACATGAAAGTAAGACTTAGAAACTCACAAGATTGTAAGCGCAAAAGGAAACCTCCCCAAACCAGCGTGAGCTAGGAGGTTTCTGTAGCCAGCAGTGCTACCATAAGGTACCTAAAAGACAAAACATACCGCGCATTATCCGAGAAAGCAAAATTGAAATGGTAATTATGTGCAAAGAATTAATTAAAAGAATGAGGTATAGCAGCTACAGTGGTCGATCGACCACTCTAGCCAGTCGATCGACTGACCTACCTGAAGTGAACAGTTTCTGTTCACGAATTAACTCAATAAATTGAGTTAATATGGTCTTAATACCTGCAAGTGCACATAATAACGCGCCCAAAATTGCGCTGAACCCAAAAATAATAGTCTATAGTCTATGAAATCCTAAGCGAACCAATTAAAATGCGAAGTCTCGTGCACACGAAAAACGATAAATAGTCTAAAAGCAATAAAATAGTCTTTAAAAGGTCTAAGAAACAAATATATCAACGGAAACTGCGGAAAATCTCCGACCAAGGCTTCTTTCTACATGAAGTATCTTCCGCAGTGCTCATCTCAGAAGCTGGACTCCACTCTACTCTAACTGGAATACTCAATGGATCATCTCTAGCATCTTCCCAAGCATGGCCATCATCTTCTAGCTCCTCACACTCAAGATCCGACTCCGAAATTTTGACTGGATCCTTCTTCTTGGGCTCCTCATCTGGCTCCTCATCTGTTGCATAGCTCAGACATCCCAAACCGCCTCTCTGAACAATGGGCTCCTTCACAGCTGGAGCGATCCGCGGTTCTTTCTTCCCCAAACCAGTTCCTACAACAGTCAAAACAGAAGAATCTTCCTCCAATTTGCTCCCAATCTGGGGCGGAGGTGTTACAACAGGAATAGGCACAGGTATTAAAGGAGGAGTGTCAGTAATTACAATATAATACTTACGAGTATAAATTGCATTACAAGTCACAGGACACATAGCATCTTTCTTCCTATAAGTCTGGGCAAAACTAATGGACTGCTTCCCCACCTTAAAGGTCAGTGTCCCTGAGCCAAGATCAATAATCGCACCGGCGGTGTGCGTAAAGGGTCTACCCGAAATGATAGGGATATGGGCATCCTCAGGTATGTCTAACACAATAAAGTCAACTGGGAAGAAGAATTTTCCTATTTGCACAAGAATATCCTCTAGGACTCCTACGGGCAGACCGTAACGATCGACCATTTGCTTTGTCATATTAGTAACCGCAAATCTAGTCAATCCTAATCTCCTAGCAGGACTCAAAGGCATGACACTAATACTAGCCCCTAAATCACGTAATGCCCTCTCAGTTGAGAAGGTACCAATATTACAAGGGACTGAAAAGCTACCCGGGTCAGCTAACTTGTGTGGAGCAGTGTGAGTCAAATAAGAGCTAGATTCTTCAGTTAAATTAACAGACTCGACCCTATCAAGTTTCCGCTTCTTATTTAAAAGCTGCTTCATGAATTTCATATAAGCGGGAACTTGATTTACCAACTCAAGAAAAGGTACTTGCACACTAAGACTATGAATGACATTTTTAAATTTTTCAAAATATACCTCATCCTTCGTTGGTACCAGCCTCTCTGGATATGGGGCTTGCAAAAGTAACTTAGCCCTCTCCTCATTATCTCTTATCCCAGCATTAGTGGACTTGGGCCGAAAATCGATCACCTTGTCTTTGTTGTAGCTTGAACCCTCTTCAGATAGTCTCAAATATGAACCATTGACCACATCAGCAGCGTTGTCAGTCGATCGACCATTTGGGTCGGTCGATCGACTGACATCCTCAGAGTCAGGTACTGGTGCTGCAATGTAGCTAGTCGATCGACTAGTGTGGCCGGTCGATCGATCGGCTTTGCTGCTGTTCAAAGCTTCAGACTTATTTGCAATTCGCCACTGTTCACCTGTATCAGTCGATCGACCAGGTGTGTCATTCGATCGACTGATACACTTGTTGATTGCCTTCTTCTCGACCTTATTTTTCTTCCCTTTTTCAACCATCTTTTCAGAACCGTCTTCCACCATAGTGGGCCCATTAAGGGTAGACCCACTCCGGAGACGCATAGCACACACGGGCTCCATGTGTTGATTTTGCTGAAAGGAAAGTTCGGCTATTCGAGACTGTATTGACTTAGTTGATGCAGCATATTCTTCACTACTCTTAGCAAATTCAGCTATCAACTTTTGCATTACAGCTTTCATCTCCACAACCTCGTTATTTGACGGTTGTTGTTGCGGAGGAATAGGCGGCTGAATCTCAAAAGGCGGCATGTATGGTTGATGCTGTGAAGTAGAAGTGTAATAATATGCATTGGCTTGCTTATATTGTCGGAAATCAAGCATCGACTCCGTAGGGCTAATACAGTTATCAGCTATGTGTCCCTCTACACCGCATCTTCTACACAGGAGGGGAGAACTGGAGACGAAATTCTCCGTCTGTATTCTCTGAAAAGCTTGCTGCGTCTCATAATTACCGATTCTGGAGCTTAGGGCAGCTATTCTTGCAACTATATCGATTTCCATCAGGACCGAAATGACCTGTAGATTAGAGAAAACTATAAGAAACGTAAAACTGTCTCAAGGAACTAATGTTCCCTGAGAAAAAAATAAACTAAAATTAAAAACAACTAAAAATTAGCGCTGCCTCCCCGGCAACGGCGCCAAAATTTGATGTCTGTCGTTGTGTGCACCAAAAATAATATTTATAAAACCTATTAGAACTAACAGAAGCTAGTGGTAACAGGGTCGATCCGCACGTAGGTAGGGAGATTATAGTTGCTTTTAATTTTAGTCTAACGGTAACAGTGAGGGGGGTTTTGATGTGAATTATAACTAAATCTAATAACATAAACTAAATAAACAAATAATAGTAGCAAAATATGTAAACAATGATAAAAGAAATGCTAAGACGGTCGGTTCACTATAGCTGCGATGGCACATAATCCTAGGTAAGTCCGAAATACAGTCGTGCAAGATGGGTAAAACAAGTCCTCTCGGTCCAAGTTAACTAGTAGCTCCTTTCGGCCTATGCTACCAGTCCCTAAGTCTCACTAATACTAGCTCTCGCCCTAAAAAGTGATTCCTAAGCCTAAATCACTTATCTTTCAATCTTAGCAATTTAGTCGTCTTAATTCATTAATTAATGCCTTTCCCTATCTCTCGATCTACGGGTTGGTCAAAACTAAGCATCTAACAAGTCTCCTCTCGGTCTCATTGTTAAATATTGCACTTAGCGAATCCAACGGTGCTAATCAGACACGAAGTCGGTCGATCGACCAGCTACCCCAGTCGATCGACAAACCGGCTCAGTCGATCGACCAGATAAGCAAGTCGATCGACCAAGACCTAATTCGGGGTCACTTATTCTAATGCCATCTACGCCATAGATCCCCTACATCTTAGCAAAGGGTATTTAGCTACTCATAATAATTCTAACTACAACTACGAAAGCAATTAAAACAGTAAACGAAAGCATGATTAAAACGATTTAACAGTAAATTCGCAATAAAGAAAATTCGGGCTTAAGGGAACTAATCTAGCAATTCTAACTACAAAGATAATACACTTAAAGACTGAAATTATGGTTGAGAAATACCGAAACTGAAGGCAGAAAGGAAATCCAGATGAAAAATAGCGAACTTTATCTAGAAACTAAAGTATTTGAATTGAATGTAAACTATGCTAAAATCGAGACCTAATGTCTCTGATATCCCCCTCAAACTGAATCATAGTCACGTTATATATAACATACCACGCAACTCTTATTTCCTAAAAACCTAATTACATATGGGCTTCTTAGTCTCGTTGTAATTCTGCGCGTCAGGATCGTGGAGTGGTCGATCGACCACGGGACGATCGATCGACCACGGTACAAAGCGCCGAAGAATGCATTCTGACAATTCCTACAGCGCGCACCGATCTTAAACAGCTGTCATTTCTTCGTTACTTGGTCAAATCAGGCGTTCTACGCGGCGTTGGAAATCTAAGAGGATAAGCTTTCACCTCCAAGTGGAATCAGTCATTTATCTGCTATAGAACTCGAGATATAGCCATCTGAATAAGGCTGCAATGTCGAGAAGCACTTCTTCGCTTGTTTAAGCTTTGCAACTTGTACGCAACCATGCTTTTGCTATCTTTTAGGCCTTGAAACGTGCACCAAGTTCATCTCTCGAGTCACTACTTCATGTCAGGTCCTATGATAAATACTCGGGGACGGATTCGGCTCATTTCCGCTGGATTCTTCACATTTCTGCAATATTACACAAAAAACACGAAAGTAGACGGAAATAGGGAAAATAGTAGCATAAACTACGCATTTGAGCTCTGAAATGCGTGTAAAAGAGGATGTAAAACATCATATTTTAGACACGCATCACGAGACGGAGGGGTAACAATAGCAGCACAATACTCCAAATTTTCATTCGGAGTGTCAATAATAAGGTCAATAGAAGAGAGGCCATTGCAAGGCTGAGCTTGCATGGGAGCCCTCCGGAACTTAGACTGATGGAATATCAGCTCCTCGTCCCCAACCTGAAAGGTCAATGTCTTGCCCCCGACGTCTATTACTGCACGGGCAGTAGATAAAAATGGTCTCCCTAAAATAATAGGGGTATGTGCATCTTCGGTGATGTCAAGTACAACGAAATCAACGGGAATAAAGAACCTCCCGATCTTAACAGGCACGTCTTCTATTACACCTAGTGGCCGTGATATACTACGGTCGGCCATCTGGACAGTCATGTTGGTGAAATTAAACTTTGCAAACCAAGTCTCTTAGCCAGAGACAATGGTAAGACGCTCACGCTAGCGCCTAGATCGCATAACGCGTTATCAATCAAATGGGTACCGATATGACACGGAATCAAAAAACTACCTGGGTCTAACTGTTTGGGAGGTAACTTATTCTGAACTAGGGCCATCCCTACCTCAGTCAAGGTTACCGTCTCATTATCACTAATATGCCTCTTACTCGATAAAATTTCTTTCATAAATTTAAGGTAAGAGGGTACCTGTGTCGGTAGTTCGGCGAATGGTATAGTGACCTGCAAGCTTCTCAGGATTTCGGCAAATTTGCCTAATTGTTGATTAGCTTTAGTATTCTGCAGATGCCTCGGGAAGGGAACCGTGATGGGTATCTCGAGTCCCTTGTTTCTCTCTTCTAACGTGTCATTCGGATCAAGCTATGTATCCTTTAGACGCTTCTTTCCTCTTGAACGAGGTCTTTCAGGTGATTTCTCACTTAATCGAGCACTAGCAGGCTCTCGATCAAGTTGTCCGTCGTCCATACTACTCGATCGACCAAAATTCCCATTCGATCGAGTAGTTTCTTCAATAGCATCACTCGATCGAGTAGAAAAATCACTCGATCGAGAAGTTGACTTTTCCTGTTCACTCGATCGAGTAGAAAATCCACTCGATCGAGTACTTTCTTCATCAAATCTACTCGATCGACCTCCAGAAACTAGTCGATCGTGTACTTTCTTAGCCGTCAGCTCATTTCCTTCGACAGAACACTGTTCATCAGCTATTATTTCCTTCCTCAGGTCTGATTTCAACACTTATGGTCCCTCATATGAACGACCGCTTCTCAAATTGATTAAATTTACCGTCTCATGTGGATTTTTGTCAGTTTGTGACGGTAAATGACCCGGTTTCCTTGTAGATTGGTTCGCGGCTAATTGGGCAACTTGAGTTTCAAGTGCCTTGATGGATGCATCTTTGTGTTGATCACTCAATTGCCACTGCTTTGTAAAAGACTGCGGCATAGTCTTTAGCTCACCAATTTTACTCACCCGTCCGAAGATGATGCTCGTGATTTGGAGGAGGGAAGGAAGGAGGCTTCGAAAGCCTTGTTGATTCTAATGTGGAAGAACATACGGCTGCTGCTGGTGCGGAGGAGGGGTAGGATTGAGCACATTTTGACTAGTCCACCTCAAATTGGGATGAACTGCCCCTTGGTTGTTGTAATAGGAACCCCCTCCTTGCCTATATTGTTGAAAGGCAAGGACTTGTTACTTCTCTTTAAGACAGCCAACAGCAGTGTGACCATCATTACTCCTACACCTCTCACATGTGACGGTCTCCCCTCTAGTAAGCACATGGACCGTTTGAGGCTCCCCAGTAGAATGTAACTCCAACTTGTCAAATCTAGCATTCATGGCCTCCAGCTGAGCCACAACCTGCTTATCGACTGCATGAACTGTTCTAATACCATCCCTCGGGTTTCCATACTCAGCACTATGATTCGCCATCTCTTCAATAAGGGCCCATCCCTTATCATCGTCGGTATTTTCCTGCAATCTCCCATTAGATGACGCATCAAGTATGGCTCTGTGGTCATCATACAGCCCATTGTAGAACTGGTTAGATATAAACCATGGGTCAAAACCATGGTGAGGAATAGACCTCACCAATTTCTTGAATCGGGACCACGCCTCATATAAAGTCTCATCGGGAGCCTCGCTTGAAATCGGTAATCTTGGCCCTCACTGATTGGTGCTTATTTGTGAAGGGAAATATCTCTTGTAAAAGGCAAGAGCAAGAAACTCCCAATCTGTAACCCCTGCAGCTGTGCGGTTCAAATCAGTCAGCCACTCCATGGCTGAGTCGGTCAAAGAGAAAGGGAACAAACCCTCCTTAATCTTGTCTTGAGTTACCCCCTTTGTGGCGGGGATAGTAGAACAGTAATCTGTAAAGACCTCCATGTGCTTCCTCAGGTCTTCACCTGCCACACCTCTATAGAGATTTCTTTCTACCAGATTGATGTAGGAAGGACGGATGTCGAATGTATTCTCATCCTCAGTCTGGAGATTGAAACCTTTTGGAATTGAGGATGCTTTAGGCACCGAGTGACTGGAAAGTTTCGGCACCTTTACTTGTTGATCAAAAATAGGAATGTCTTCTGCGAAAAGAGAATGATGTAGCCCTGGCTCGAAAGTACTCAAGTCTTCCTTTCGTGATTTTCTCTGCCGACGGAGTCTATGCCTAAATAGTCTCTCTCGGCTCAATCGGTGAAACTAACTCAAACCCGTCCGACTGGGCATAAACAACACCGAAAAAAAATAAAAAAAAGCGCCTCAAGGAATAAAAATTCCCCGAGACGGATAAAATAAACGAAACAAAGGCGAGATAGGTCAATTGTCTCCCGAACGGCGCCAAAATTTGATACGTCTGTCGTATACCTATCAAAAATAAACTAACTAAACTAACTATATAGCTAGGGAAGTCGGTCGATCTCCTCGGGAGGCAAGATATCTGTAAAAGTCCGTCTATTTGGTCACAAATGGGGGGGGTTGTTTGAATTGTTTTCTAAACTAAAGGTTTAAAGGAAGAGAAGTAGAGAAAAAGCGATAAAAAGGTGAAATTGAATTAAACTATCAGATAGAGAAGGGTCGTATCAGGAATTCGGTTCACTGCGGTAGTCTAGTGACTCAACTGTAAACAACTTAGACAGATTAATGCGAGACGGATATGGAAAGGTCCTTTCGGTCCACTTTCTATCCTAAAATACCACTAACTTAACTTTCATCCCTCGGGGTAGTCTCATGTTCATAGCAGGCCTATTTAGTCCAATCTTTCGATCTAGGATTAATTTTAGCCAGATTAAAGGGATGACTCAAAAGCGTGCACTCAACTAAGTCGGTAAAATACAATTAAATTGCTATGGTGACAGAGTCTCACAATTAACTCATCTAAACTATTTACTACATCGTCACATTCCTACCGTAGATCCCCTAATCCCAACATGAAAGAAGTTTAGCTACTCATATTGCTATTAATATTATCAAGACTAACAGCAGATAAATAACCAGCATTCAACATATTAAAACGATGATTAAATTGCATAAAAATTAAATTAGGGCAAGAAGTAAATAAAGCAAAACGAAGAATTAAAGCAAATGAAATGAAGTTTATTATTAAGAAAGGAGAAAGATATTACAATCGTGCGAATCCGGCGTAAAGAACAATCAAATCCGAGCGAAATAAATCCCAAAACAAAGTTACAGTGAAGGAGAAAGTAGTATGCAGTCTTGAATGAAAGATAAACTTTGATAGTAGAAAAATTAGATGCTAATAACCTAGTAACGTAATGCTTAAATAGAAAAACAACTAAGTCCATAAGATAAAATGAATTCACGGGCTAATTAAAGACAATGCCAGCAGAAACCACTCGATCGAGTGGAATAAAACCACTTGATCGAGCAAAAATCCATAAGATCTACTCGATCGAGTAGAATAGTTACTCGATCGAGTAACCCCTCTTTACAGCACTTCTGGATCGAGTAGAAAACCACTCGATCGACCAACTGGGGCCATGAAAACCACTCGATCGAGTGGTAAAACTACTCGATCGACTCTTCAGTCTTCAATTCAACTCAAATCCACGTCCGACTGCCTCGTAAACCGTGCCTTCACGTACTCCAATGCATTATCTCACTCTGGAAAATCCCGTCTCCTCTAAATGCATGCAAAAAGGATATAAAAGGGTACGATTACACTACTTTCGCGTTAATTTCTACAAAACGAACCAAAGTAGCCAATTCAGGGCATAATACTACATAAACAGTACAAAAATGCATAGAAATACGTGTTAAAATAGGCTAAAAAGACTATACAATATGCACGTATCAACACCGTAGCCTCGCCCCTCAAGTAGTACACTACCTGCTCAACAGCTAACTCTGGTGGACACTTCATCACTTCAAGGAGACTCTCCATCTCGCGGTGCCAGTTATCGAGCAGCTTTGGTTCCCCGACGCCGGGCAATGATAGTGCTCAGGTAGGTAGCATCAACTGGTTTTGCAGCCCCCTTAACCACATTCTTAAGAGCTTCAAGGAGTGCATCATGTTGCTCGATCATACGAGCTACCTCATCCGTGGACATCTCAGTTGCTTGGATATACGTGACTGACCTCTTTGGCGGCATTTTGAGCTGATAAGAAGCAAGGAAACGTAAGCTCAAAAGCCTACGGCTCAAAATAAACATGACCCTCCGCCAAAGAAGCACTCGGCCGAGTTTGGTGACATACTCAGTCGAGTATGGACTACTCGGTCGAGTACCTCTAGTACTCGGTCGAGTTGTCCACTCCAAAAGCCAACGTCACAAACCCAGAAAACATACTCGGTCGAGTATGGGTGATACTCGGTCGAGTATGCTCCACTCGGTCGAGTATGCTCAATACTCGGTCGAGCTGACTCAACCAGAAGCTACTGTTGAACACACCCCAAACAACACTCGGTCGAGTGCTTGGTTACTCGGCCGAGTACCTCCTACTCGTTCGAGTACCTGCCCTACTCGGCCGAATCAGGCCAAAAACGGGCTACAACTACTCGTAAACATACTCTACACATGCTTTTCTACCAAAATATACATATTATATGTCACTACCCTTTGAAAGCCACTTAATAAACATGTAACATGCACACATATTCCATACTAGAGATCTAATATCGACAATTCAACACATCTATCACATACTATCGCATTCCACTTCCTCTATCATATCATTCAATCATTCACATTTTCAAGTACTACACACACATTGACTGAACATACAACATTTTCCCCCCATGTGACCGGCTTGAGATCGTAAGGGCCTTAGTGCGACTTCGGGACGTCTCCCAAGTCTTTGGGTTAGCTCCAAACCACTCTCCCCGGGTTCATTTTATTTAGACTCCCTAAGTTTATTGGGTTCATTAGTTTTAGGTGCCATAATCGTCTCTCTGATACCACTTTGTAACACCCCCTCATACCAAGGTACCTTACCAAGGACTACCCCAGCATGAAAGGTTGTTGCCATCTCGGTTGCCCGAGGTTAGTATACCAAAGTTAACAATCCAAACACATTTATTTAAGTATAAAAGATTAAAGTTTACATGTTCTCCAAAACCAAAACCAAAACCAAAGTGCAACAGTGAAAAGTCTAATCAACTACAAAGACTGCAAACTAAATCTCTTGGCAGCGGAAGCTAGACTCGAGTGATGACTCCCCATAACTGTCCTGATACGTGCATATTCTATACACTTTATTCGCAGTTTTGGCACGTATTTCTATGCGTATTTGTTAGCTTAAAACTACTATTTCTCCCGAAATGGTTTACTTTGGAATTTCTATGATTTATTGTAGGAATAAGCGGAAGTGAGCTAAATCAAGCCTAAATCGTCCTCCGGAGGCAACTTCAGGGAAGCTTGGAAGAAGGGAGTTTGGACTCGTTCACCTCGGGAAGCGTGCATGGAGTTTAGAGGCTGTTTGGAAGAGAAAAGAAGCTACTGCACAGCGTAGTTGGTCGGTCGACCAACACCTCCAGTCGATCGACCGTGGATTTTCAGCAGAAGACACTACACTGCACTGGCTGGTCGATCGACCATGCCACTTAGTCGATCGACCAGGCCGCGAGGCTAATATTTATTTTATGCTTTAGTCTTTTAAAAGCCCAATTGTAATTAACTTTTGGGGGACGTTTTTCAGTAGAACGCAGGAATAATTTAGGTTGTGCTTTTTATTATTCAAGAACTGGAGTTTAGATCTAGTTTTGGAGACAAGAAAGTGAAACGACGGATTCCAATTTCAATTACTTTGTTCATCAACTCTTTAGTAAGCTTTAATACAATTTCCTTCTTCTTTTATTTCTTATCAATTCAATTCTTATTGTTACTAGTTTTTATTCAAGCAATTCAGTTTTAATCTTTTGTCTTGAATTCAATTTCAATCATGTCAATTTCATTGTATGTCTTTAAGTTTGCAATTGTTATAGTTTTAATCATGCATAGCTAATTATCTTGATTGGGAACGAGGTGAGCCATGGCGTAAATTAGGTCGATTTTATTAGTATGATTTCTTCCGTATCGATCTTATTTCATTTTGATAAACCCATCTTGCTAGATTGAAATATTAGTAGGTTAGTTTTTCATTAGTTTTGGAATTTCCTTTGAGCGAAAGCTTGAGAAATTCTAGGGAATTAGAAGACCGTAAGGTTAAATTTGAGCATTGATCGAAAGGCTTGCTCTTACTCCTTGAGACCGTTACAAGACCTCTGTTATCTCTTTTTGACCTGACCTTAGCCATGGTGAATCGAAGTTCCTGATCTCTCTTTTATCTTATTTGAGAAACTCTTTATTTTGTCAATTAGTATCCTGAATCAAACAAATTCAAAACCCCCATTTAATTGTTACTTCAATAGATTAAAAATTAGCAAATAGAATTGATTTTGTCTCTCTGTGGTTCGACCCTTACTATCACTAGCTATAGTTTGCTTTATTTTTAGTTTATCTTTCTTGTCTCAAGGAACTTTGGTTCCTTGAGGCCGTTGCTTACTCTTGCTTCTAGTTTTGCTTTTGCACAGTTAGAAGACAGGTTTTTGAGAGGAAGACTTGAGTACTCTCAGTTTTGTGAACATGACTACATTATATGACAATCTTAAGCCACAAGAGCGGCATGTTCCAAAGGGATACGTATTACCTACCCCTACTCATGGTCAATTCGAATTCCATTCCTCCTATATCGATTTAGTGGAGCGAAATCTGTTTGCTGGTCAACCGGACGAGGATCCTTTGAAGCATATGGAAATTTTCACAGACTACTACTGTTCCATACCTGTACCGGCTGGGGTGACCTAAGATGAAGTAAAGGGGATGATGTTCTTATACTCTTTAAAGGATTCGGCGCGAGATTGGTACCGCTACCTTAATAGGGTAGCAGCTGGAGTCACAGATTGGACATCTCTAGCACTAGCCTTTTATAAAAAATACTTCCCACTCGCAAAGACTGATGCCTTGAGGAGCAAAATTTCAAATTTCCAGCAAGGACCCGATGAGGAATTTTGTGAAGCATGGGGACGTTTCAAGAGCTTGGTTCGGTCTGTCCCTCACCACGGTTTCCAGCAGTGGTACCTTTGCAACTTATTCTACAACTCTTTATATGATGACTACAAGGTTATCCTGGATGCAGCTGCGAATGGTAGGTTCCAAAATAATACCGGTCAGAATAAAGGTTGGAACACTATCGAGGAGATGGCAGTCCATAGAGCTGAGTTTGGGAGTTCACGTGGAAAATCGCGAAAGCAAAGTGATGAAATGAGTGCCGTTGCGACACTCATAGCTTCTATCACGGCTCGGCTCGAAAAGCTCGAGACTTCTAAGGTTCCCGAGAGAGAAATTGAAATTCCTGTTCATAACTCAGATGAGACCGCGGAATTGAGAGAAATAGTCCGAGCTCTTCTGGTTCAAGTCACGAAAATAGAAGAGGCTGGGATTGAATCTGCAAAAAATTTTGTGAAGCAGTTAGAGAATTTAGAGGCTAACCAAGTCGCCAATTCTTCGAGCACATGCGAGGGGCCAATTGAAACCATTAATGCCATTAATCTCCGAAGTGGCCTCTCTTATGATGGTCCCGATAAGCCAAGAGAGGACTCGGGAAATGATGAAGAGACAAATTTAAATTGCAGTGCGAAACGAGCTTTATCACAAGATTACCGGTGGTCGATCGACCAACAACAACGGCCGATCGATCGACCAAGATTTGACGAAAAAGTTTCGACGTAAACTAATGAACCAGCAGCATGTGGTCGATCGACCAACAATGTCATCGATCGATCGAAGTTCCGACGAAGGAGTTTCGACTTAAACTATTCATGCCCAGTGCGATTGGTCGACCGACCGAGCTCAATGGTCGATCGACTGGGTCTCCAGTGCAGGACGCAAATCCGTCAACTAATTTGCATGATTCTACACTTATTGATGATTTGACGGAGGTTTTAAACTTACGGAAGCCGAAGGTTACTGATCCTACGGCCAGTGTTGCGATCCCCGTATCCTGAGCGTTTAAAGAATACTAAGCTGGAGCGCAAGTTTGGTAAGTTTTTGGGGATGGTCAAGAATCTTGAGGTAACCATTCCTTTCACTGATCTAATTACCCAGGTACCCTCTTACGCTAAATTTATGAAAGACATTTTGAATCGTAAGAGAAATTTTCATAATGATGGTAATGTTGCTTTTGTGGAAGAATGCAATGCTCTTTCGCAAATTAATATACCACCTAAATTAAAGGACCCGGGTAGCTTTTCAATTCCCTACACTATAGGTAACCATGAAATTGGAAAGGCCCTTTGTGATTTAGGGGCTAGTGTTAGTGTCATGCCATATTCCGTTTGTGAAAGGCTAAATATTGGTAGACTTAAGGTGACCGATATTACCCTTCAGATGGCAAATAGATCGACTAAGAGACCTTTAGGAGTCTTAGAGGATGTACCCATTCGAGTGGGTAAGTTTTTTATTCATGTCAATTTCGTTGTTTTGGACATTGCAGAGGACAGTCAGATACCTATTATTTTAGGTAGACCATTTTTACATACAGCTCGGGCTGTAATAGATGTCAAACGCGGAATTATAACCTTAGAGGTAGGGGATGACACCATTGAGTTCAGTCTTGCTCGTAAGGCTACTGAACCTGCTGATGATGATACGTGTTATTCCATTGATATTGTTGACAGGGCTGTTAATTAAAACTGGAGGGAATCCTTAGCCAAGGATCCCTTAGCTGATCTAACCCATTTAGATGGTGAATGCTGAGGAGCTAGATGTTTTGGTAGCCTCAATGGAAAGCTACGAGCTCACAGAGGAAGAAGATGAGATGCTCTTAAGCCTGGCCAACGAGAATTTGGTAAACACTTGCTATACCATTGAAGCTGATTCTGCCTATGCTGTAGAGGTAAAGGTGCCAGAGCGTAAGCCACTTCCTCATAATCTTAAGTATGTTTTTCTAGACGACACGGAGCAAAGATTGACTATTGTTAGTGCTAAGCTTAATGATGACCACTTTACGCTTTGATGTGTGTGCTTAAGAAAAACAGAAGGCTCTAGGTTACTCTTTGGATGATATTAAGGGCATCAACCCCGATATTTGTATGCACAGGATAGAGCTGGAGGAAGGCCACAAGCCTTACGCATGTGGTCAACGCAAGTTGAACCCGAAGATGCAGGAAGTTGTTATGGCTGAGGTGATGAAACTACTCGATGCAGGTATTATTTATACAGTTGGCAACTCCAAGTGGGTTAGCCCAATTCAGGTAGTTCCGAAGAAATGAGGGACTATCCTGGTTAAAAATGAGAAAAATGAATTAATACCAACACGAGTTATGACAGGGTGGCGGATGTGCATTGATTATAGACAGTTGAATGCCGCCACCAAGAAAGACCACTTCCCCCTCCCTTTTGTTGACCAAATGACTGAAAGACTTGCTTCTAACAAATTTTTCTGCTTTTTCTAGACGGATATTCGTGGTTCTTTCGATCCCTATTCATCCGGATGATCGAGTAAGACCACTTTTACCCGTCCACAGGGTGTTTTCGCGTACCGCAGGATGCCTTTCGGATTGTGTAACGCCCCAGCTACCTTTTAGAGGTGCATGATGGGGATTTTCTCTGATTATATAGAAAACATCATGGAGGTATTTATGGATGATTTCTCAGATTATGGTAATGACTTTGATCGTTGTTTAGCTAATCTTGATAAAGTCATGCAGCGTCGAATTGATGTTAATCTTATTTTAAACTGGGAAAAATGTCAGTTTATGGTCAATGAGGGAGTTGTGTTAGGGCATCTGATTTCTGATAAGGGTATACATGTTGATAAGGCAAAAGTGCAGGTGATTGAGCAATTGCCTCCTCCCGTGAACGTTTAAGGAGTGAGGAGTTTCCTTGGTCACGCTGGTTTTTATCGGCATTTCATTAAGGATTTTTCAAAAATTGCTAAACCACTTACACAATTGCTCCTTAAGGATGCTGTCTTTGAGTTTACTGATGAGTGCCTTTTAGCTTTTAACAGGTTGAAGGAGGCTCTAGTTTCTGCGCTAATCATTTAGCCACCTGATTGGGACCTCTCATTTGAGATTATGTGTGATCCCAGCGATTATGCGATTGGTGCAGTTTTGGGACAACGGAAGAATAAAGTTTTGAATGTCATATATTATGCGAGCCGAACTCTGGATGAGGCTCAAGTCAACTATTACACCACTGAGAAGGAGTTTCTAGCTGTAGTTTTTGCCTTAGATAAATTTCGGTCTTATTTGTTAGGTTCTAAGGTTATTGTTTATACCGACCATGCGGCAAAACAAGACTCTCTTTCTTAAGAAGGATGCGAAGCCGAGGCTTTTGAGGTGGATACTCCTCTTGCAGGAGTTTGATTTAGAGATCAAAGATAAGAAAGGTGCAGAGAATGTGGTGGCTGACCATTTATCTCGTCTGCAGCTGACAGAAAAGGAGGACTCGTTACCCATTAATGATTCTTTTCCTGATGAGAGTCTGTTAGCTATTACTAATTCGGGGTCTTATCCACCTCCGTGGTTTGATGATTATGCTAATTTTGCTGTCACAGGTAAGATATCACCCGAGCTTTCATGGCAGCAGAAGAAGCGGTTTGCTTATGATGCTAGACAATACTTTTGGGGTGATCCTTATGTTTTCAAGGAATGCGCAGACGGTCTTATCCGGAGATGTGTGCCTCAGTGGGAGGTGAAGGATATCCTAGAAGCTTGCCACTCTTCTGCCTATGGTGGTCACCATGGTCCGTCCCGGACTGTGGCTAAGGTACTCCAATCTGGTTTCTATTGGCCAACTTTGCATGCAGATAGTCGCAATTTTGTTGCTGAGTGCGATGCTTGTCAAAGATCGGGGAATATTTCAAGGAGACATGAGATGCCACAGGTAGGCATTCTAGAGGTTGAGATTTTTGATGTCTGGGGCATTGATTATCAAGGACCTTTTCCGAGCAGTCAAGGTAATAAATATATCCTCGTAGTTGTAGATTATATGTCCAAATGGGTAGAAGCTATCGCTACTCCCCATTGCGACGCAAAGGCCGTGATTAAACTGTTTAAAAAGATTATTTTCCCTCGTTTTGGTGTCCCTAGGGTTGTCATTAGCGATGGTGGAATGCATTTTAAAGAGAAACAACTTAGTGCTTTATTGACTAAATTCGGTGTCTAACATCGTAGAGGTTTGGGGTATCATCCCCAAACTAGTGGTCAGGTTGAGATTTCTAACCGGGAATTGAAAGAAGTTTTAGCTAAAGTTATTTCTAAATCACGGAAAGATTGGAGTCTTAAGTTAGATGATGTCTTATGGGCTTATAAGACCGCGTTTAAAATGCCAATTGGGATGTCACCATTCCGATTGATTTATGGTAAGACATGTCATTTACCTGTTGAGTTGGAGCGTAAGTCTTGGTGGGCTATTTGTGATTTGAATTTGGATCCTAACCTCTCTCGCGAGAAACGTATGACACGGCTGAATGAGCTGGAGGAATTTAGGCTGCTGGCCTATGAAAATGCTAGGATCTACAAAGAGAAAACGAAGCGCTGGCACGACAAGAGAATCATTAAGCGCGAGTTCCATATTGGCGATAAGGTACTTCTTTTTAATGCTCGTATCCGTTTATTTTCCGGTAAACCGAAATCCAGGTGGATGCCCTTATACGGTCACAAAGAATTTACAAAATTCGGATCGTTGAATTGGAGACCTCATCCGGAGCCCGATGCAAAGTGAACGGTCAATACGTGAAACACTATCATGGTGCGCATTTAATTTGTTGGGCGTGTCGTCAAGCATCAGACTTTGACCCAATTTTAGAAGCTGCAAATTGAGGTAAGAAGGTCGTGCGGGACCTCTTAAACTAGCGCTAACCGGGAAGCAACCCGGCTTGTAATTTTTTGTAATTAGGAACTTTACAGTTTTATTTCATTTAATTTGCATTAGGAGCATTCGTTATTTCATTTTATTAGCATTCACTTTTATGGATAGACGTGCGCCTTTGAGAATTTTTGCAGGTGATTATTTTATGCAAAGTGCGTAAGGTGATTTACTGAATGTTTGTGAGAGAAAGACGGGAAATGTATGTTGGCAAAGCAATTTTCACTTAAATAAGATTTGTTGCCAGTACTTGCAGTCGATCGACCAAGCACATCAGTCGATCGACTAAGGAGAAAAAGGCAGAAGCTGTTTCCTAGGGAGATTGGTCGATCGACTGGGTCATATAGTCGATCGACCATGGCGCGATATCAGAGAGCTGTATAGGGGAAGATTGGTCGATCGACTGGGCCTGATAGTCGATCGACCACCGCGCGAGATCAGAATGCAAGTTAATAGGGAAGTTTTATTTCATTCTTCATTCATTCTTTCATTTTCACTTAATCAAAAAAATAGGAAAACCCTTTGTTCCTCCCCTTTCTTGCGATTTTCCCTGCCAAATCCCCTTTACTCTCGATTTTCCTTGCTCAAATTCCTGAGTTCTCAACAAAGGTATGTCTCTAATCCTCTTTTAATCCTTTATATTCGATTCTCGCTGAATTTCTATGCCCTTATTTCGAGCGATGTTATCTTTTGATCGAAAAATCGATTTGGGGAAAATCGATATCAGGCCAATTTCTTTCGATTTTTGTGCTTTAATTGCCTTTGCTATCCTATTCCCTTGATTTTCCAGCCATCTTAGCAACTAGGAGATGCTTAAATCCGTTTCCCCCAATTTTCAAAACCCTAATTTCGTTTTCAATTTCTGATTTTTTTAGGGTTTATGGATTTTCATTGTTCAAATTATGGGAAGCTAGTTGTTAATTTGTCAATTTTGTAGGAAGCAACAATGACAAAAGGAAAGCAGACGATGTTCGAAGGGCAGTCCAGTCAAGGAGCTGCTAAACGGCCACGGGGTCCGCCGTTAATGATCGAGGCAACTACGGATAGTCTACCTGACTATCCGCAGGTTACCTTCTCCACCTCTACTCAACGTGCTAAATTCATTAGCATGGTCGGAAAAGTAAAAGTTCAGGCCACACGTTTTCTTCATAGGCCGACTTTAGAGAAACTAGGTTGTTATGAGTCTGTTGTGTCTCTGCTAAATGGGAAAGGAATGTCGGGACTTGTGGACATGGCTGAGGTCACCTACTACACTTTGACCCTCGAGTTTTTCTCGTCTTTTGCTTTTGACCAGGCTTCCTTTGAAGCCAACAGGAGTAGCTCTTGCATTTCTTTTCGGCTATTCAATGTCACCTACTCTTTGACATTGGCCGAATTTGCTGGTTATTTGGGTCTTTATTTCGAGGGTAGCACCTCGGAACCTTCTGATATGCACAGGGTAATGTGGTCGTGTATCTCTGACTGGAACGGCCCTAAGAGGACGGGCACTTCCGTCCACTTACCCCCTTTTCGCTATTTTTTACAGATGATGGGTAATACCATTTTCGGCCGCAAGGAGTCAAATAATGTTAACACCATTGAACTGTCTATCTTGGCGGGCTATCTGAACATTGGAAGTCGGGTAGCCCGTATCTATAACATAGCTTATTTGACCGCTTCCCACTTTCACACTATCAGTGAGGGCGCTTTGGCCACTATTGTTTGTGGTGGGTTGGTGACGCGTTTGGCCAACCGTCTGATGCTTGTTTTTCCTCGAGAAGAGGCCCCTCTTGACCCTGACGCACGTTTCATGGACCTTGACTACGCCAGGTCTGTGAAATGGGTCGATAGTCGGAGTCGGTGGAAGATTGATTCTTTCATTTGCGACCTCATCCCTATCCTTGGCCTCCCTCCTATCTTGCCCCTTACCACTGTTTTGGGGGCAGCTCGCCCGCCCTTGCCTAGCTACAGGCTCCTTATTGGTGCGGGCACCGCTACTGCTAGCACCTCGAGGCGGGGTCGTGCCTCCTCTTCACAGGCCCCCTCCTCCTCCACTCTTGCTCCCCCGGGCTTCCCGGCCACTTTTCGTTCCCCTACACCTATGGTTATCCATGCGGTCATGGACCAAAGGGCGGTTTCACGTGTTTTGGGTGAACTGTGCAGGAGTTTTGATCAGCACAGACTAGACACGGCTCTGGCCCTATACCCAGTTTACGAGGAGTACGCTCGGACGGGGATGCTCCCACGAGGTGGCTAGACTCACCCGTCCTTCTTTGTTCCCCCGGTGGGCGGTTACCCTCAGCCTGCCACGAGATCTGCTCCCACTACTACTACTGCCGCTGCTGCTGAGGCGGAAGAGGAGGACGACTCGGAGTCCGAGGAGGAGAGTGGTTTTGAGTATGACGGTGGTGACTAGACGCATTCTGACCTCCCCAATTTTGGCTGGTTTGGGGAGGTCTTCTTTTGTGAGTTTCCAATTCCTTTTTTGTTCGCTTCCTTTTATTTTGTTGCTTCTTATATTCTTCCCATTATTGTTGTTGATGCTGGTAATTTGCTGCTGAGCACAATGAGGGCATTGTGCGTTTTGGTTTGGGGAGGGTATTTGCATATGTCTATTGCATCTGCATTTGTTTTTTATTGCATTTCAGTCACACGTTTATTGCATTTTAGCTTGCATTTGTTTTAATTCAAAAAAAAAATACAAATACTACAAAAACAATGAAAAAATCGAAAAATTCATAAAAATCAAAAATATCACGTTTACTTTTGCATATAGTCGAGTCGGATTGGAGTTTATTAATGATGACATTGCACTATTAGTCAAATATATGACATTCCTTGCCTTTTCACAACTGCTTAGCGAGAATTAAAAGTGATTTCTCAAATTTTGTTGTGGAATTTACTTCAGGTTATTAGACTTGACTCATTTATTTTTGGCAAACTACTTATACTTTCTGAGATATAGAGCCTATAACTGGTGACATTCATGACCGGTTAATTTAGGATTGAGAGTAGTACTCCCATCATTTCATATTTTTCATGTGTATGAGTTTTGATTGCTTATTACCTATACGCATCGGTTTGTGGTCGGTATTATGTGTTTTGAGAACTATTGCATCTCCCCCTTTCTCATTTTGCCCCATTTAACTCCACTATAAGCCATATCTGCCAGTTGCCCTTAACTACATCCCATACTTAGCCTACCATTGTGCCGAGCTAGGTAGTAGTAGAGGAATTTGTCGAATTATAGCAGTTTTGGTTCGTTTCTGTACTGTTGGAGTGAGTATTTTTGAGAATTGCAGGAGTTGCTATTGAGGATGCTCGATCGAGAGCTATTATGCTCGATCGAATGGTCACTATGTTCGACGAGGGATGGTATAGGAAGCTGAACTGGGCAGAGAGCACTGGAATGCAGGGGTGGTCACTATGTTCGACGAGGGATGGTATAATAATAAGGAATTTAGAAAAAATAATAATTCGGATGAGTTGAGAATACACCTCATGTGCTTATTTTATGAATTGGAGGTGTCTGTTTTGGGATAGTGTGTTGCCTAGACATTTAGAGGCAATGGTTTATATTTCGAGTTGGAGGAACGGGATACGGTTTCTGATGGTTTGTTAGGTTCTAGCTTGGCTTCTTACCCTCACATTTCCATACTTGTTTTGCCCTTTCTTTCCCACTTAGCCTCACATATCCAAATCTTGCAATAGTTCGGCATGTAATAGTCCTTGACGGTGGTTATGCGTGTGTACGGTAGATAGAATCATTATTCATACTAGTCAAGCATACATGTTTTGTCGGTCATGTGATCTAGGTGAGAGTCTGTATTTTCTTCCCTCTCTTCTACATATATTCTTACCATTTGCCTTGCTGAGAGAAGAGTGACCCGGGAGAGTCCAAATTTATGAGTCTTGCAAGGTCGAACGCCCAATTTAATTCCATAATATGCATAAATTTGTTCTCTTGCTTTGAGCTTTGCAGTAGTTGATTATGTGCATTAAACGGTTTAGCATTGACTTGTAGCTAGCTCTGAGATATACTCCTTTCCATTAGGTCCTTTTAGTTGCATTTAGTTTGCTTGAGGGCAAGCAATGGTTTGGTTTGGGGAGATTTGATACGTGCATATTCTATACACTTTATTCACAGTTTTGGCACGTATTTCTATGCGTATTTGTTAGCTTAAAGCTACTATTTCTCCCAAAACGGTTTACTTAGGAATTTCTATGATTTATTGTAGGAATGAGTGGAAGTGAGCTAAATCAAGCCTAAATCGTCCTCCGGATGCAACTTTAGGGAAGCTTGGAAGAAGGGAGTTCGGACTTGTTCACCTCGGGATGCGTGCATGGAGTTTAGAGGCTGTTTGGAAGAGAAAAGAAACTGCACAGCGTAGTTGGTCGGTCGACAAACACCTCCAGTCGATCGACCGTGGAAGTTCAGCAGAAGACACTGCACTGCACTGGCTGGTCGATCGACCATGCCACTTAGTCGATCGACCAGGCCGCGAGGCTGAGATTTATTTTATGCTTTAGTCTTTTAAAAGCCCAATTGTAATTAACTTTTGGGGGACGTTTTTCAGTAGAACGCAGGAATAATTTAGGTTATGCTTTTTATTATTCAAGAACTGGAGTTTAGATCTAGTTTTGGAGATAAGAAAGTGAGACGGCGGATTCCAATTTCAATTACTTTGTTCATTAACTCTTTAGTAAGCTTTAATACAATTTCCTTCTTCTTTTATTTCTTATCAATTCAATTCTTGTTGTTACTAGTTTTTATTCAAGCAATTCAGTTTTAATCTTTTGTCTTGAATTCAATTTCAATCATGTCAATTTCATTGCATGTCTTTAAGTTTGCAATTGTTATAGTTTTAATCATGCATAGCTAATTATCTTGATTAGGAACGAGGTGAGCCATGGCGTAAATTAGGTCGATTTTATTAGTATGATTTCTTCCGTATCGATCTTGTTTCCTTTTGATAAACTCATCTTGCTAGATTGAAATATTAGTAGGTTAGGTTTTCATTAGTTTTGGAGTTTCCTTTGAGCGAAAGCTTGAGAAATTCTAGGGAATTAGAAGACCGTAAGGTTAAATTTGAGCATTGATCGAAAGGCTTGCTCTTACTCCCTGAGACCGTTACAAGACCTCTGTTATCTCTTTTTGACCTGACCTTAGCCATGGTGAACCGAAGTTCCTGATCTCTCTTTTATCTTATTTGAGAAACTCTTTATTTTGTCAACTAGTATCCTGAATCAAACGAATTCAAAACCCCCATTTAATTGTTACTTCAATAGATTAAAAATTAGCAAATAATTGATCTTGTCTCTCTGTGGTTCGACCCTTAGTATCACTAGCTATAGTTTTAGTTCGGATTTATAAATTTAATTTTGATACAAAACGACGGTATCATGTCCCATATCTAAATAATGGCATCACCTCTCACAATCTGCTCACCATCCACGAATGGATCACCACAGATTTATAAAACAACAATGGGGTCAGTTACTGAATAATCAACGCAAGACAAGTAAAAAGAGGTATCCAGCTGATCATCACCCTCCTCCGTCCGGTCTCCCAATCTCACACAGTAACCGACTACACACCGAAGTGTGTAGCCCTGTCAGATTACCCATTGCAATGGGTAATCCTCACCGCCAGTGGGGGGCCGCAGCCAATCCCCACCTAAACCCCGCTCATCAACGAGCGAAATCCCTGTCCCTTAATGTGCACATCTCCTCCCGTGGCAGGTTCCACAGAAGGCGAACTAGGGTGTGAAGTTACTCCCGCAAGTGACTCCACCACAATCATCACAACACCACCACCACCACCACACCAATACCACACCATCACTACAAAAATGATCAGCAGACAAACAATCGTACACAATACATCAAAATCTCAAACCAATTAAACAGGAACTGAGTAGGGAAACCCTACCTTAGTACAACAGCAAGAGATATGAAAAGGCAATCTAAAACGGCTCCTCTACGAAATCTCCACCTAACACAATCACATAAACAACAATCACCATATGCAAAAACCCCCCATTTTCCCTCAATTTACGATAAAGCCAAACCCTAAAGATTAACCAAAGAATTTAGGGTAAAACAAGAACTTACCGACGATAGGACTCAAGATAAAAGACCATGTTAACGATCACACACACTAGGGAGAGATTTGGAGAGGATTAGAGCGGCATTGACTGTTTAGGTTTTGTAAAAGTGTAATTAGAAACTGATTAACGCGTTTATATAATTCTAATCATCTCCAAATAAAACCGCAGAAAAACACTCGTCAGACCGGATACTCGGTCGAGTACTGAGTATACTCGATTGAGTACGCTCTACTCGGTCGAGTATTCTACATACTAGGCCGAGTATTCCTGGGCAGTGAGCCACCCAGAATACACCACGTCCCTTACTCGGTCGAGTAGGCCATACTCGGCCGAGTACGGGCTTAGGAAATCCGTAGTATTATACCCATGTTCCCTAAGTCCAACCCACCTCTGACCAAGGAAAATATTAAGTGCTTCCATTGCCAAGGGTATGGCCACTTCAGGAAGGACTGTCCTTCCAAGAGAGCACTAATAGCAATAGAAGTAGAGGAATGGGAAAGAGAGGGTTCAGTTGAGTATGAGGAGGAGCCAGTGAATGAGGAGACAACCCTTGAGGAGGAACCCATCCAAGAAATGGTCATGGCTCATCCTGATACAGACCATAGTCTGGTTTTACGGAGGGTAATGCACTCTCAACAGGCACCTTTGGAGGAGGATCAAAGATCCCTCATTTTCAGGAGTAGATGCACTATTCAGGGTAGGGTATGTAACTTGATCATTGATGGTGGGAGCTGCACCAATGTAGCATCTGTCACCATGGTTAACAGGCTTAACCTCAGTACCTAGGAGCACCCCAACCCTTACAAGCTCAGATGGCTAAACAAGGGAGCAGAGGTCAAGGTGGATAAACAATGCATGGTTCCATTTTTTATTGGCAATGTTTATAAAGATGAGATCTTGTGTGATGTGGTCCCTATGGATGCATGCCACCTACTGTTGGGTAGACCATGAGAATTTGACAAGAATTCTAGCCACCAGGGAAGGACCAATACCTATTCCTTCAAACAAGGCAGCAAAAAGATCACATTGACTCCTCTACCACCTAATCAGAAGAACTATGGGAGTCCAAGTGTGACTGATGAACTTAATGGGGTTCTATTTCTATCTGAAGCAAAAATGGTCAAGTATATGTAACAAGAACAACATGTTCTCATCTTGTTGTCCAAGGAAATTCCTGAGGATGTAGAGCATCAACTGCCAGCGGAGGTTAGGCCATTACTGGAGCAATACCGGGATGTTTTCCCTGCTGAATTACCTAGTGGACTGCCTCCACTAAGAGGCATTGAGCACTAGATTGACCTTGTGCCACAATCTGTACTCCCTAACAGGCTTGCATATAGGTGTGATCCTGAAGCTACAAGAGAATTACAGAAACAAATTGATGAGCTGATGAACAAGGGATTTGTGAGGGAGTCCTTGAGTCCCTGTGTTGTCCCAGCACTGTTGGGACCTAAGAAGGATGGCACTTGGAGGATGTGTATTGACAGTAGAGCCATCAACAACATCACAGTCAAGTATAGGTTCCCTATACCTAGGTTGGATGACATGCTGGATGAGTTAAGTAGTGCCAGGATCTTTTCTAAAATTGATCTTAGGCAAGGTTATCACCAAGTGAGAATCAGAGAAGGTGATGAGTGGAAAACTGCCTTCAAAACTAAGCAAGGGTTCTATGAATGGTTGGTTATGCCATTTGGGTTATCAAATGCCCCCATCACTTTTATGAGATTAATGACAGAAGTGTTGAGGCCTTGCTTGGGAAGGTTTGTTGTAGTGTATTTTGATGATATCCTAATTTACAGCAAAACCACAGGAGAACATTTAAGCCACCTTGAGAAAGTATTCTAAATCCTGAGAGGCAGCAAATTGTTTGGAAAATTGGAGAAATGTACCTTCTTGGCATCTGAGATTAAGTTCTTAGGGTATATCATCTCTGGGAGAGGGATTTCTGTGGATCAAGATAAGATTGAGCATCACTGAAGTGAGGGGATTCCATGGCCTTGCTTCCTTTTACATAAGATTTATCAAAAACTTCAGTGTTGTTACTGCCCCTATCACATAGTGTATGAATAAAGGAGAGTACAAATGGACTGAGAATGCTCAACAAGCATTCAACTTGATCAAAAGAATGTTGTGTGAGGCACCCATTCTCAGGCTACCTGACTTCAGCTGTTTGTTTGAGGTAGAATGTGATGCCAGTGGTGTTGGCATATGAGCTGTATTGATTCAAGAGAGGAAGCATGTGGCCTACTTCGGTGAGAAGCTAAGTGGAGCCAAGCTAAGCTACTCCACTTATGACAAATAATTATATGAAATTGTCAGGGCTCTTATGCATTGGAGCCACTACTTGAAACCAAAACCTTTTGTGCAGCATTCAGATCATGAAGCTTTGAAATATATCAATGGCCAGCACAAGTTAAATCACAGGCATACCAAGTGGGTTGAGTTCTTACAATCCTTCATATTTTCAAGCAAGTACAAAGAGGGTAAGCAAAACATTGTTGTTGATGCACTGTCTAGGAGATATTCATTGCTATTAGTGATGGAACAGAAAGTTATTGGGTTTGAGTTCATGAAAGAACTATACAAAGATGATCCTGATTTTTATGAAGATTGGTTGGCTCAAACAGAAGGGACTAAGATTCAGGGAACCAAATTCTTGCTGCGGAAGGGTTTCCTGTTCCATTGAAACAAGCTATGTGTTCCAAGAGGCTCAAACAGGGATCTGTTTTATCAAAGAAGTTCACTCCAGTGGGTTAGGAGGTCATTTTGGGGTCCAAAAGACTTTGGATATCTTCCAGGAGCAGTTCTACTGGCCCAAAATGATGGGGGATGTCCAGATAATGCTCAGAAGGTGCTTCATCTGCCAGCAAGCCAAGAGTTCCTTTCAGGCAGGTCCCTACACACCATTGCCAGTGCCAAACAAACCTTGGGGAGATGTGAGCATGGACTTCATCATAGCCTTACGAAGAACTCAAAGAGGAAATGACTCAGTGATGGTTGTAGTTGACAGGTTTAGTAAAATGGCTCATTTCATAGCATGTAAGAAAATTGAGGATGTTGTGTGTGTTGCTGAGCTTTATTTCAGTAATATTGTCAAGATACATGGGGTTCCTAAGACCATAGTCTCAGACAGAGATGTCAAGTTTATGAGTTATTTTTGGAAGACATTATGGAAGCTTCTCAATACAAGGTTGTTGTTCAGCACCTCACACCACCCACAAACAGATGGCCAAACTGAGGTCACCAACAAAACCTTGGGGAGGATATTGAGGTGCATTGTTAGCAAGTCTTTACAAGATTGGGATTTGAAACTACCACAAGCAGAGTTTGCTTTCAATAGAGCTCTATCATCTGCAACTGGTCACAGTCTATTTGAAGTGGTTTGTGGGATCAATCCTCTAATGCCCTTAGATCTTTCAAGTGTACCTAAGGAGGAAGTAAACTGTGATGCTAAGAAAAGAGTGGAACATATGCTAAAGCTCCATGAGACTGTCAAAAGACAAATTGAGAAAGCCAATGACAGGTATAAGAAACAGGCTAAGACTCCTAAACAGAAGAAAGAATTCATGCCATGTGATCTTGTATGGATCCACCTAAGGAAGGAAAGGTTCCCTGCTAAAAGGAAGAATAAGATGATGCCTAGAGTAGAGGGTCCTTTTGAAGTCATTGAGAAAATTCGTCCAAATGCTTACAAGATAGACCTTCCTGGTGAGTATGGGGTACATGGAACATTCAATGTGGGAGACCTGAGTCCTTACTATGGTGAATCTGATGATGAAGAGGGATCAGGCTTGAGGTCAAGCCCTTTTCAAGAAGGGGAGGCTGCAGCAGGAGGTGGATCAGGGGTTCCCAACCCTGACCAGACCACAGACCAAACCCAAGCAACATCCAGTGATCCACCCCCAACTCAACCTGTCAAGAGGTTCACCAGGTCCAGCTTTCAGCGGCCTATATGGCCAGCTGAAGTAGGCCTCAACTAAGTCTATCAAGAGTCTCATACATCCAAGATCAGCCAAGGAAAAGCAAAGGAAAAACAGCACAGAAAAACAAGCTAGGAATCAGTCACATGTTGCTGAGAAGAGTTAATAAAGCATAAAGCAAACTTTCCATTTTAGTGAGGCAATTGTGGGACTGTCTTGGAAAGACCACTGCTCCTTTTCTCCTCAAAAGTCTGCCGTGGGAAGGATACAAAAAGCCTTGACTTTTTTAGCAGCCAATGCAACAGTAACCTGTGCACAAAGAGACAACTTGTATTGCATTGCATATTCATATTCACATGTTATTTCATGAGTATTTGTATTATTGAAACTAACTTGTGTTGGTTGCGTGTAAACTGTCGCCTGCTTTAATTAGGGTGGCTTGTGATGAACCATATGATATTTCCGGTCATATACGGAGCAGTTTATGTAAAGGTTTGGTTTTGGTACCTCGCGGAAGACGAGACGAGCTTCGTGATTTTGGAGTCGAGTTGCATAGGTAGATGATGGACGACATAGGTGGGAGTTGAGTGTTTAATGTATAATTCATGCTTGTTATTCATTTATTAGTTATGTAATCCACTAAGCATGTTATTTATTTAAAACTTGCTTAATTGTAGTTTCGATTCACTTCCTCGGGAAACGAAGATGGTTACATCTCTCGTTTACCTTGCCCGGGTAAGAAGGGGGTGTTACAAACACCTTCTCTCCAACTTGGAATTCTCGCGGTATGATACATTTGCCATGCCCTCTCTTAATCTTTTTTTTATAGACTTTGGCACTATCATATGCATTTAGACAGAACTCTTCAAGCTCATCTAGTTGCAACAAACGCTTCTCACCACATAACTTTGGATCAAAACTGACACTAGTACAAAAATATTTATTTGCGGCTCCAAAAAAGAGGCCATTTGCGGCGTTTTTGATGTAGCAGCAAATAAGGGGGCCGCAAATAGCAAAGTTATTTGTGGCGTTTAAAAAACGCCGCAAATAAATGCCTATTTGCAGCGTTTTTTTTTTTGAAAAAACGCCACAAATAAGTGTCTTATTAATTTTTTTGTTTTACTAAAAAAAAATCAAAACAAAATGTATTTAATTTAACTTGCAAATATATTCTTCCATAATATAATCTTAAATGATTTTAATAAATATTCTAAATTCATACATCAAATAGAAATAAAACACATACATGATTCAAAAATAAAACAAATGCAATCTAAAACTTAAACGAATTTAACTAAATACTAGACGCCTAGCAACAACACCATCTTAGTCGACCACACGCCTAGTAGTAAAACCATCTCAGCCGCTAGGCCATTCCACCTGTTCATGCACAACAAAATCAAACTAAAAGAAAATACAATCTAAAAATGAAAGGATATGTTAATGCATCAAAAAGCACATATACGTATATACCAATTATCTCAACAGCTGAATTGTCCCATAATGTATGAAATGAGTTGAACCCATGCCAAATAACAAGACTGTCGTCAAATAAGGCATATCACACATTCATGTATAATCTAATACATTCAATTAGCATCACACATTCCTTAAGATGAACCTGCTTTTTTACTACCATATTACATTAGTAGCACATAATTTAAACATGTTCTCAAATATGAGGTACATTGTTGTCAGAATCCCTATCCGATCCTATGATTCTACGATTTTACGATCCAAAAATGGTTGACCGATCACGGATCCTACGATACTATCATGTTTGTAGAATATTACGATCCTATCTATTCGAAATTTTCTAGAGCTAGGATCATAATACGATTCTACGATCCTACGATCCGACTCCATAGTAAACATATTAAAATATATTTTTATATAATAACATCGTAAAATCCAAATTTCATATAATTTGTAGAAACATGTTCATGAAATGATACTAAACTTATTAATTATCAATATTTTGTGTATAAATAAGTGTTTTGATCTTCAATTATATATTTTTACCAAATAAAAAACTATATTTAGTGAATTTGTAGAATCTTACGATTCTACGATCCGATTCTACCGATTCGATCCTACCCTCCCCATCGATTCAAAGTAGAATCCCGATCCTAACAACATTGATGAGGTACTAACAGAGCAGCACTTAATTTAAACACGTTCTCAAACATCTAAAGAACAAGAAAGCCAGCAGCATTATGGTGGATTCTATATACTCGTGGGGTCAGTTTGATAGAGCAACTAAGTCTTTGATGATCATGGTCGTTTGGTTGCCCACTAAATTACACAGGAACTTTAATTCATGTGAATTGCAAAATAGGTAGGTTGTTTGGTTACCCCAATTCACATGAATTGGAACTTCCCATGAATTCCAATTCCTCCATAATGGAGGAAGTTGCTTACCTAGATCCCCCTAGGTAAGTGAGAATGCCTACATGAATTAGAATGCCTACATGTAACCAAACAACATTTTCTAATTCACATGAATTCTAAAATCATGTGATATGACACTTCCTAGGCATTGTAAGTTCCCGTATGTAACCAAACGACTCCGTTCAATGTTGAAAACATGAGAATTTATGGTTCGCAACAAGGAGAAAGACTGATAACAAGTCCTATAGCAAAAATGACCGCTAGCCTACAACAAAGAGTAAGCAAAAACCAAATAATAATGAATGAGAATACAAAGGCAAAAAATAAGGATAGAAACCTTGTGAAGGACAGCAAGTATGAGCAGAGAAAGTACCTAGTCAAACTGACTTAAAAAAAAAAAAAACTTCATTAGCTTGCTAACAAGATGAATATACAAACCCTCCAAACCAATCTCCAAGTCCGGCATCAACCATCATATACACAAACCTAGCAGTACAGAGTATACAACACCAAAAGCACAACAACAACAACAACAACAACATCAGAGCCTTAATCCCAAAATGATTTGGGGTCGGCTGACATGAATCATCCTTTCGAACCGTCCATGGGTGAACGCACGCCTCAAAATGCGAATAAAAAAGAGGAAGATAAAAACAAAAGGGAGAACGAAAATGTAATGGAAAGTCAAGGTGAACTTAGGGGTTTTAAAATCGAATTCCGTCTTTCTTTTAAAAAAACTTAAAATTTAAATCGAGAGAAAGGATTAAAACGATTTTTAAAAACCGAAATAAAGTTAAGGATCCGGAATGAACCAGGTAAAATCTATAAGAAAGTGGTTGTTGAAAAAGTGTGTAATAAAGGAGAGAAAAATAAATAAATTAATTTCTTTAAATTAAATAAATAAATAAAAACACTAAATCTGTCAAAAAACATCAAATACTAAAAATCCACATGTATCATTTCCCTCCATTGTGCCCTCTCCGTCACCATACTCTCCTCAAGCCCCAGAACTCTCATATCGTGCTCTATCACTCTCAACCATGTCTGTCTCGGTCTTCCTCGACCTCTAGGGACCTTTTCTGTTCTCAAGTCTCGGCCTCCTAACCGGGTGCGTCCATAGGTCTCCTTCTCACATGGCCAAACCATCTTAGTCGGTTTTCCATCACCTTGTCCTCTATTGGCGCCACTTTAACCTTTTCCCTAATCACCTCATTCCTTAACCGATCTTTCCTTGTATGTCCGCACATCCACCTCAACATGCGCATCTCCGCCACCCTCATCTTTTGAATGTGACAATGTTTCACGGCCCAACACTCGGAGCGTAAAGTAGGGCGTGCCTAATTGCGTGCGATAAAATTTTCCCTTTAATCTTTGGGGCATATCTTTATCGCATAGAAACCCTCAAGCACTCTTCCATTTCAACCATCCCGCTTTAATTCTGTGAGCCACATCTCCGTCTAACTCCCCATCTTTTTGAATAATAGATCCTAGATATCGAAGAAGAAATCCGAGCCCTCAACAACATTCCCATCGAAAATAATACTCTCCGCCTCTGTCGATCTCAACCCCGCCACCTTAGTGAATTGACACCTCAAATACTCGTCTTACTCGCTCGGCTGAACCCACGAGTCTCTAAAGTCCGCCTCCCCAATTCCAACTTTCTCTCCACCCCCTCTTTTGTCTCATCAATCAACACAATATCATCAACAAACATCATACACCAAGGGATGTCGTCCTGAATATCCCTTGTCAACTCATCCATAACTATAGCAAAGAGAAAAGGACTAAGTGCGGAACCTTGATGCACCCCGATGGTAATAGGAAATTCTTCCGTTCTCCCAACATTAGTGCGAACACTTGCACTAGCCCCCTCATACATGTCCTTTATGAGGTCAATATATTTTCGCGACACACCCTTTCTCGCCAAAGCCCACCAAAGTACTTCTCTTGGTACCCTATCATATGCCTTTTCCAAGTCAATAAAAACCATATGCAAATCCTTCTTCTTGTCCCGATGGTATTCCATCAACTGTCTCATGATAAAAATCGCATCCATAGTCGATCTCCCGGGCATAAATCCAAATTGGTTTTCCGAGATGTCTACATATCTCCTAAGCCTTTGCTCGATTACCCGCTCCCATAACTTCATTGTATGACTCATAAGTTTAATTCTAGATAATTGGCACACTCTTGGACATCACCTTTGTTCTTGTACAAAGGGACAAGAGTGCTTTTCCTCCAAGCCGATGGCATCTTGTTGCTCCTCCAAATCTTGTTGAAGAGCATGGTTACCCATTCAATCCCTTTCTCCCCGAAGCACCTCCAAACTTCTATGGGTATACCATCCGGTCCCTCTGCTTACTTTGACCCCATCTTCCTTAACGCCTTTCTAACTTCACTCTTTTGTATTCTACGCACAAGATGAAACAAAATAGAACTTTGAGGAATCTATTGGACCTAGATTTCAGGGTACCCAATGAAATACTATATTACATTATCAATGAATTGCTAATGTTCAACTAAATAGGAGGAAGTATATTTTAAAGAACAATTTTAAAAAACTTTACTTTGAATCATAAAAAGTATTGATAGTGTTCTTAACTTTACCTAAGATATGAATGCTTGCGCACGAAAAGGGGTAGTGCTGTACAAGATTAAGGCTACCAGTTACATACTGAGTTATTTTCAAGCAGTAGTGCACCTGTTTTTGGCTCTTCTTTTAGTCACTTAGTTGACGCCGGATCAAGTCATGACCATTGCTCACCATTGGAGTAATTCCCTACACTAAAGCAGCATAAATCAGACTATAATTGCAGTTGATTGCTAACAATTTTGCATCTTATAGAAAAAGATTACACTTACACTATTTCAAGGATGAATCTAAAACCACTAAATTGATCATCAAATCTAGATGCCAGGAAGGTAAAAACTTGATGTGACTTTAAGGGTTAGTTGTAAATGAAAACAAATCGAGTGAAAAAGAGTCGGAGCAACTAGATTACTTGTATGTTGCCTCATCCAGCATGAACTTGTGTCACTGGAACCACAGGCTAGGCTGCCCAGATCCTGCAAACAACGTGAAAATTTAATGTTTCAAGAGAGTGTTTGAAATACCAACTTTAAATAATGTGGTTTCAAATGCTTACAGGTAAAGCATAACCTTTCTCATAAGAATCAAATCTAGAGCTCACTGTCGGCTTTCACATAGTTTCTCTCAACTAATTGGCTGCCACGTACCAGAATAACCCAGTCCTATCATTAAAATTATACAAATGTTATTCCAATGCTTACGACGCGAACCACCAGCTGCTAGGCAAATAAAACAAGGTCCAACAGCCGTAAAATGACGCTCTTGGTAGTTACCTGAGACAAAGCCGTAGATGAAAAACATTAGTATAATATATTTAGAAAGTATCAACAACCTCACTTTTTATCGAATGTTAAGCATATTATTTATGAACAGGTGCTAGAGATTAAAGCTCATCAAAAGACACTAGTGATAAACTACGGATCATCAACTGTGCTTTTCTTTAAAAAACTAGTGTCATGATTTAGTGCCCATTCCTGGTAAACCCTATCGTTTTCCAGCCCTGTATTAATTATAATCCTGAATATTTGGTTTGACCAAATCAGACTATATATCGATGTACACCCTGATTCTGAAAACAGTCATCCTGTACTGCTGTAAAAGTGGTCGGACTGCATTGTGTCGTACACTCACGACATAGTTTGTCCCATGATTCTCGCGATTGCTGAACTGAGAAAAGTTCGGTATCATAGGAAAGGCAGGAGCTTGTACAGGATTATTCGCTAACTGTAAGTTTTCACAGGAACAACCAAAATCCGAAACTTGGATATTAACCTAGGGTCTCTGAAGATCAAACTTACAGAAGAAGAGTTTAAAGAAATATGTGATGTTGTACCAGTCAGTGAGGTTGCAGGTGACAGAACTTATGAAGGATTGATTTCGAAGACATGGAAGTTTGCCAATACACCCCCAATTCACGCCGATAAAAATGATGTCTTAGACAGTTAGGCTGTGTCACTGTGTCAGTATGTTTAAACCGGTCATCTATTGAGAGTAACGATGAGTAAAACATTTGACACTAATTTTGAAGATAAAAATCAGAATAAGAACACAAGAGACAATGTTACTGTCACCCAAACCGTATAATCAAAGTTCCATGACTTACTGGACCAGTTTCTCACCCATTATTCGTCCCTCTTTCAGATACCTCAAAATCTAACGCCCTCATAAACACAATTGAATAGCATAACATTGAAAAACCTACCATAAAACTGATGACAATAGTAAGTCAAATGACAAAATCGAACATCAAAAAAAATTTCCATACAAAAATCAACCCCTAGATCAGAAATAAAAGCACCAAACTTGAAATAAGAAAGCCAAAATTAATCAATCGTCACACAAAATAAATAAATTAAACCCAAAATAATCAATCAAAGCCCCAAACAAACCCAGATCTGATTGGGGCTGAAATGAAAATTAAAATAATAAAAATCAATGAATTTCACCCAAGAATCAACAAAACCTAAGTAATAATTAATATAATAAGAAGTAAATAAAGAGTTTTTACCAGATACAATAATTATAAGGACTAATTATCAGAGCGTCCTAGATTTAAGGGTTTCAAGGGAGAGTATTAGCATAATATCATTCAGCCGGATATTATGCGATTTAGTTGAGAAATATTTGTTAATATTCTATACTTTTTTTTTTTAGGGAAAAGGAAATTATATTAAATCAATTTCCGCCAATGCAATAATAGCATCCGGAAAATTTTCAGAGTACAAAAGTTCCATATTCGCTGATGGTAACAACCTAGCGACATGGTGAGCTACTGTATTCCCTTCTCGCTTAACATGAGAAAACTTACACCTAGACAATAACCGGGCGCGACTACAGATATCCCTAACACACAGGCCAAACGGAGTTCTAGCGAAAGACCCTGCCACCGCTGCATCAACAACCACCTTGGCATCACTTTCAATCACCACCTGCCCCCATCCTCCATTAAGCACCACCTCCAAGCCAAAACACAAAGCCTTCGCCTCAGCCACCTCCGGTGTCCACCATCCCAACACTCTCCTCGCACCCACCGAAAGAATTCCTCCCTCCGCATCCCTAACCAAAACACCTAGCCCAGCCTCGCCACCTTCGAAAATTGCAGCATCCGTGTTAACCTTCACCCACCCCTGTTCTGGCCGACACCATCCTGCCACGGTTCTCACTCCACCTCCGTCTCCCACTGCCCTTCCCTGCACCCGCAAACCCGCATACTCCTCAACCATTTTTACGAAACCCATCATCACCACATTCCGGTTGGGTTCAACCCCCTCAAAGATCCGAGTGTTACGGATATGCCAAATTTCCCACACCAAAGCTAGATACCTCTGAAAGTCCCCACTATCCAACCGGTCCTTCATCCACATGAACCTCCCTGCACATGACGCCCGTGGGGCACCCAAGTGTAATTGAGCGAACTTGCTCTGTTCCCATACCTACGCTGCCCAGCCACACTCGAACAAAGCATGAATAATGGTCTTAGGAGCACCAAGACAGGTAGGACAAAGGGGATCTTGCACACAGTGACGGAAGGCGAGGTTTGCTCGAACACCCAACAGGTTGGCGCTGGCACGCCACACGAAGTGAGCTAATTTCGGGGAGATTTGTAGTTTCCATATCACTCTCCACCACCCTGCAACTCCCTGCTCATTATTTAATTGTTCCACAGGCGAAAAGGTTCTCTTCCCCAACCAATAACCCGATTTTACTGAGAACGAACCCGTCCTATTTGGCCACCAAAATAACTGGTCTTCAGCCGGGTCCCTACTCAAGGGAATGCTCATAATAGCTGAGCCTCCTCAGGCGTAAACAAGTCATTTAGCTGCCCTACCTTCCACCCTCCAGTCTCGCTGTCGATGAGCTCTGCAACCGTCATCTCGGGATTCGCTTCAATATTTGGAGCTAAGAACAGAGTTCCTTCGCTACCGGGTACCCAAGCATCCTACCATACCTTAATATTCCTCCCGTCCCCAACTCTCCACCTTAGTCCATCCAGTAGCAGCGATTTAGCATTCCACAAACTCCTCCATGTAAAACTCGGGTCAAAACCTCTCCTCGCATCCAAAATTGATCCATGTTTGAAGTATTTGGCCTTAAGGATCCTACCAACCAAGGAGTCCGGCCTCACAAGCAGTCTCCACACTTGCTTAGCCAGTAGGGCCTGATTGAAAACTCGCATATCTCGGAAGCCCATCCCACCCATCGATTTCGGCTGACACATCTTCTCCCAAGACCACCAGTGCAGTTTGCGTTCACCCTCCTTAGAGCCCCACCAAAACCGTGCTGCCACCGCGTGTAACTCCTCAATAATGCCCTCCGGTATCGCAAAAAGGCTCATCATATAGGTGGGTATGGATTGAGCAACAACTTTAATGACGATTTCCTTTCCCGGGAACGAAAGCATGCGTTCCTTCCACCCTTGGAGCTTCTTCCAAATACGGTCCTTGATGCCCGCAAAAACCGCCTTTTTCGACTTGCCAATAATAGTGGGGAGGCCAAGGTATTTATCATACTTCTCCACTTCTCGGACACCCAAAGTACGAATAATCTCCTCCCTGCTTCGAACTGTAGCCTTCTTGCTAAAGACAACTTCCGATTTAGAATAATTGATTTTCTGACCCGATGCCCTTTCGTATTGGCTGATAATGTCAACTAGAGTATAGCATTCCCTTGAATTTGCCCGAGCAAAAAGTATACAATCGTCTGCAAAGAAGAGGTGTGACACTCTAGGCGCCTCCTTACAAACCCGGAACCCATGGACCCGTCCTCCCGTCGCAGCTGCCCGAATCATGTAAGAAAACACATCCACACAAAGATGAAAGAGGTAGGGGGAATAGGGTCCCCCTGTCTCAAACCTCTACCCGGAGTCACTCCCTCCGAAACCTGGCCATTGATCACAAAAGCATGTGTTACCGATGAAATACATGATCCCACCCGTCGTCTCCACTCCTCCGAGAACCCCATCCTCCTCATTACCATTTCCAAAAAACTTCATTCCACCCTATCGTAGGCTTTGCTCATATCTAATTTAATAGCCACGTTGCCCGCTCTCCCCTCCCCACCGCGTTTCATGGCGTGAAAGGACTCGAAGGCAATAAGGGCATTATCTGTAATGAGCCTCCCCGGGATAAAAGCACTTTGGTTCTCCGTGATGATCTCATTCAAGAAGCCCTTTAACCGATTAGCAAGAGTTTTGGACACAATTTTGTAGAGGACATTACACAAGCTAATGGGGCGGAATTCAGTAATCTTCTTAGGTGACCCACATTTCGGTATCAAAACCACATTGGTCCTATTCACCGCAGCCAGACTCGTCCTTCCCGCCCACCAATTGCGCACAAAACGACAAACATCCCTCCCCACAATATCCCAATATTTCTGATAAAAAAGCGCCGTCATGCCATCCGTACCCGGAGCCTTCTGGGGATGCATCTGAAACAGAGTCGCCTTAATTTCCTCATCACTCACCTCCCTATCCAATACCTCATTCATATCCGGAGTTACAACCCGATCAACAAAAGCCCCCACCTCCTCCAAATTACACGGTTGGCTGGACGTGAAAAGGTCCCTAAAGTAATCACCCACAACAGCCTTAATCTCCTCCTCCTTATCACACCATCTCCCCTCCTGATTCTCAATCCCAACAATAGTATTTTTCCGCCGACGCTGCTTAGCTTTATGGTGGAAATATGTTGTATTCTTATCCCCGTCTCGCAGCTCCAACCGTCGTGCCCTAGTGTACCAATGAGATTCCACAAGATACCTTAGCCGCTTTATCTCCTTCACCAACTCTCTGCACTGGGATAACATATCAGCCGAGGGATCCCTCTTCTGCCATCGCTCCAATTCATCTTCTTTCTCCCTCAGGCGTCGTTTAATGTCCCCAAATTTGAGCTTTGCCTACTCCTTCAACTCCAGCGCAACTCTAGCTACTTTCCCCTCCACATCTCCGTCCCCTATAACTCCCCACCCCGCCATCACAACCTCACCACAACTCTCCTCCGTCGCCCAGTAAGGCTCAAATTTGAAGCCACCCCGTCCACGTCTCGATCGCGTACCTCCCACCTCCTTCTTGACAAGCAGAGGAGAGTGATCGGATGCGTATACAGGACCATTATGTACCACCACCCTAGGGAAAAGACCACACCATTCCTCCGAAGCTATAACCCTATCCAACCGTTCTCTAATATAGGTATCCTCACTAAGCCCCCGTTGCCACGTAAATTTATTACACCGGAAGCCCAAATCCCTAAAACCACACACATCCATAGTCTCAAGAAACGCATCCATATGACACTCCCTCCTGATACTGCCCCCCTCCTTTTCATGAGGACTTAGAATTTCATTAAAATCCCCGAACAAGACCATCGGCAGATTACTAGCCTCACGAATCCTTCGCAACATACTCCACGTTCGATGTTTATTCTCGCTCTCCGGCCATCCATAAATACCCACTGCACGCCATGACACACTCCCATTCCCAACTTTAACATCCACAACCACATGATTTTTATCATACACAACTAATTCAGCATCAATGTCCCTCCACCAGAAACCGATCCCCCCCTGACCATCCTCTACTCCCCATACACAACCCAGTAGTAAAGCCACATTTATTTCTAATCTTCTCTAACTCCGTCGCTCTAATCATTGTCTCCATAACAAAGACAATGTTTGGGCACTCCCTCCAGTACCAATCTCGGAGGGTACTAACTGTCAGGGGATTGCCCAACCCCTGACAGTTCCAGCTGAAGAGTTTCATTGTTGTTCGCGGTGCCGGTCTCCGCCGGCATCCGCTACTTTAAAAGTCAATGTAAACGAATCAGCCCTGTAGGATTAGTAGGCTCCTACCTTGGTGTATATATGATGCTGATTTTACGATGAATAAAAGACACACAAAATATTCCAAAACTTTTTCCCTATCATTAGCATTCTGCTACATGGTATCGTGAGCTAGGGTTTCTGTCATTCAGAATCCTTGTATTTTTTTTTTCTTCTCTCTTTTGTTTTCTCTTTTCTTGATCGTTCAACATGGGCGACGACAAGAAAATTGGTACGTCTCCTTTCACATGGATTATTGATACAGGTGCTTCCACACATGTTTGCCATAATAAGGACTTGTTTCAGTCGTGTGTTAGTATTCATCCTATCAATATTGGATTGCCAAATGGTTCAAATGTGATAGACAATAAGGCTGGTACCGTCAAGATCAATGACAAATTATTTCTTTATAATGTTTTATTCGTTCAGTCTTTCAAGTATAATCTCATTTCGGTTTCGCAGCTTTTATTCACACAAAAACTATGTGTGCAATTTACTAATTCTAAATGCGTGATACAGGACCTTACATTGACGACGATTGGTGTGGGTGATCTTTCGGATGGGTTTTTCTACCTGACAATGGAGGAACCAATTCGTGTTAATGTGGTGACCGGGCAAGACAGGGCTGCGTTGTGGCATCAACGAATGGGACATCCTTCACCTCGGGTTCTAAAGCACATCCCCTCTATTTCTAGTTTTAATAATAATTCAAATTTTCCGCATTGTGATATTTGTTTTCGAGCCAAACAGACACGTACTCCTTTTCCGTTGAGTGAGAATAAGGCTGAAAGTTTGTTTGATTTAATTCATTGCGACGTTTGGGGGCCATATCATCCCAATCGTGCTTGTGATTCTAGATATTTTTTGTCTATTGTTGATGATTATTCGAGGTGCGTATGGGTTTATTTGATAAAACATAAGAATGAAGTTCCTACGTTGCTTATTGATTTCTTTTCATTAATTGCCCGACAATTTAATAAAAATGTGAAAGTTGTACGGAGTGATAATGGGACCGAGTTTCGGGGGCTTCTACCTTATTTTCGAACTCATGGAATTATTTATCAGACCTCCATGGTAAAGACACCTCAACAAAATGCCCGAGTTGAAAGAAAACATCGGCATATCCTAAATGTTGCACGTGCCTTACGTTTTCAAGGCTCGCTACCGATTGAGTTTTGGGGGGAATGTGTTTTAGCAGCGGCTCATTTAATTAATCGAACGCCTACTCGAATTTTGAAAAATAAAACTCCGTTTGAATTATTGTTTGGTTGGATTCCTGATATGAGCTTACTTCGAGTTTTTGGGTGTCTTTGTTATGCTAAAAATATTTATTCTCGCGATAAATTCAACTCAAGAAGCCGTCGCTGTATTTTTATTGGCTACCCTTTTGGTAAGAAAGGTTGGAATTTATATGACCTTGAGACGGGTGATTATTTTCAGTCACGGGATGTGCATTTTATTGAGAATCAATTTCCATTTGCATCAAATGAAACAGTACCCGAAACATATGATGCAACCAATGATCATGAGGATTTTATATGTACAGACCATGTCCCTTCACTTTCTTCCTCTGATAGTGCCGAGGGGGGAACAAAATTGCAGCATGACGTGTCTGAGAATGAACTCATTCAGCAGCAGCAGGTTACTAGTTCTGAAACAAAACATATTTCGTCTGAAATTGTTCATGAAGGTGGTTCGGGCGGTTCAGAGACTGAGAGCAGTCAGTCTGATAGTGCGATTCAATCAAATTTAGTGCCTCCTGATCACGATGTAGCCAGAGGTGATGGAGATGGTAATGTTTCTACTGATATTTTTGATGAAACAATTGATGAAATGGTCAATTCTGATGGTAACAATAGTAATGTGGGAGATGAAGAGATGGGTCGTGGTAAACGGACGAAGTATGATAATTCCCGTCATAAGGATTTTGTGCGTTGGGATAAGGTGAATGAGCATATTAACACGACTTTGGTTCCTTCCGGCCCCTCACCCACAACAACGTCCGTCAAAGGTACTCCTTATCCTATTATGAATTATGTTAATTGTACAAATTTTTCGACTGCACATCAACATTTTCTTGCAGCTATTACCAATGATATGGAACCCACTTCGTTTAAAGAAGTTATTCGTGATCCCAAATGGAAGAAAGCTATGGAAGAAGAAATTGATGCTTTAGAGAATAATAATACTTGGTCCATAGTGGATTTGCCATCGGATAAAACAGCTATTGGATGTATGTGGGTTTATAAGATTAAGCGAAAATCGGATGGAGCAGTCGAGAGATACAAAGCAAGACTTGTTGTTTTTGGCAACCATCAAAAGGAAGGCATTGATTTTGCTGAAACATTTGCGCCTACGGTTAAAATTGTGACGGTTCGTACTTTTCTTACCATCGCTGCTATACACAATTGGAAATTGCACCAAATGGATGTGCAAAACGCCTTTCTTCATGGAGATTTGATGGAGGAGGTATACATGAGATTACCTCCCGGGTTCGGTCGTGGCTTGCACGGGAAAGTATGTCGTCTTCATAAATATTTATATGGTCTTCGTCAGTCCCCGCGTTGCTGGTATGCTAAACTTGCCACTGCCTTATGCGAATATGGTTTTTCTCATAGTCCTTGTGATCATTCTTTATTCGTTTTTCGTAAGAATGATATTGTTATCAATCTTCTTGTTTAGGTTGACGACTTGGTGATTGCTGGTAATAATAGTGTCGCTATTCAAGATTTTAAAAATTATCTAAGTCAGTGTTTTCGTATGAAGGACTTGGGTAAATTGAAGTATTTTTTGGGACTTGAAGTGGCACGAAATTCTTGTGGCATATTTCTTTGTCAACGAAAGTACACTCTCGATTTATTGGCGGAAACAGGTCTCCTTGGTTCCAAACCGGCCCCTGTTCCAATGGAAGAGAAACATGAGCTTGCTCTTCATGCGAAGCCTCTTTTTCCCGAGCCCAGTAAGTATCGTCGTTTGGTTGGCAAATTAATTTATCTTACCCTCACTCGTCCCGAGATTACATATTCGGTTCATATTTTGTCACAATTTATGCAAGCCCGTCTCAAGTTCATTGGGATGCGGTTGTACGTGTTGTTCGTTATCTCAAAGGTAATCCGGGACAAGGTATTTTATTGCGTGCTGACACATCGATGGTACTCGAGGCTTATTGTGATGCTGATTACGATAGCTGTCCTATCACCCGTCGCTCTTTATCTTCATATTTTGTATTTCTTGGCGGTTTCCCAATTTCTTGGAGGACTAAGAAACAATCCATTGTTTCTCGTTCTTCCGCTGAATCTGAATACCGTGCCATGGCTGCCGCTACTTGTGAAATTCTTTGGTTAAAGGGCTTGCTTCGCAGTTTGGGTTTTGAGCACCCGACAGCTGTCACGCTTCACTGTGATAACAACGCCGCCATTCATATCTCGAACAGTCTCGTCTTCCATGAACATACAAAGCATATTGAAATTGATTGTCATTTTGTACGTGATGAGATAGTTCGAGGTACTATTGTGCCGTCTTATGTTACTACATCCACTCAACTTGCCGATATACTCACAAAGGCACTTGGGCATTCTCAGTTTCATCGTTTGTTGGGCAAGTTGGGCATTGCTAACCCCCATGCTCCAACTTGAGGGGGGGGTGTTAGCATAATATCATTCAGCTGGATATTATGCGATTTAGTTAAGAAATATTTGTTAATATTCTATACTTATCTTGTACACATTTTTTTTTTTGCTAAAATGTAAGCTTTCCATTAGAAACGGCAATTACAATATGTTTTTTGAGACCTTACATCATTTTTGTGCTAATATCAAATAAATTGCACCTTACACAACCATAGTCTATCTTTGGGGCACAGTATTCGAGGCTTACATTCATTAAATCTACAAATGATCATCCTCCTAATCTGTTGGCTTACCAGTTCAGGCCTGGTAACAACCCCTTCCAGACGAGCACTATTTCTTTGCATCCAAGCCATGTACCAAAGACGCTAAAAAAAGAGTAGCAAGATACACACGGTGCTTACGGTGAGCTCCATCTTTTCCTATTGATAACATGCAGTACATTCCTCGTGTAAGATCGAACTCAGCCCAGAACTAGCTCCTTGTAACAAACTCTGCTAAATTGGAGTCTTCAAACAAATGATGGTGTGTTTGAGGCGTTGATCGACAGAGACAACACGAGATCATCTTGTGATATCTCTGACCTAGCTTGATTTATCCTTCAGTTGAAGTGCCCCATTTGAGATTAGCCAGGCAATAAAAGAGTGCTTAGGTAAAGCCATCTTACACCAAACAGCCTTGTGCCAATCAACCTGAACATTCTTATCCCTTAACCAATCATAGCAGCTCTTAAGAGTATACCCTCTTGATCCTATAATCCACTGCCCATCATCAAAACCTTCTCTAATCGGATCCTTAACCTGGCACACTTTTCGCCAGTACCAACAGGAATCTGCAGGAGGGCTATTTAGAGGGTTATTTAGCCACAAGTAATATAGTGCAAGTAAGGGTCGGTCCCAAGAGAAGGTCTTTTAAGCTAAAAACTTGAAATGTAAACTATTGATTACTAATGACAAAGCTATAGACAAACAATGGTTATTCACAATGGTAAACAATAGAGAGACATGAAAAGGGGGGTTTTTGAGTTGATTGGTGACATGAAACAAAGTAAAATTTGCAATCTTTGTCTAAGAAGCAATACAACAAACACTTGGTGAGTAAGATGATTCAATAATTAAAAGAAACTTGGTACAATTCTTCCTTTATAACCAACAATGGTAAAGTTTAACTCTTTAACTACTCTCCTCTTAATTTCTACCCAATACTTTCAAGTCAAGATGATAACATTAACAAATTAAACCATCTATGTATATTCTTCAAGTTTAACCAACAATTCATTAAACCATGAGTGCAAGTTAAGCATGAGCATTAAAGATATGCCAAGACAAGAAGCTAGGATCAATTCTCACAAGATTAAACCATACAAATGAGAAAAGACATGAAATTTCCTACCTATTGCATGAATCCTTTAAACCAAATCAACATACAACAAGCTTGCTCCAAACAATCCTAGATAGATTAAACCATTTCTCTAGAATTTGCAATAGTTGAACAAATAACAAGCATGGATGGCCAACCCAAACATAAACTAATTCAACATGAAGATTAAGCATAAGGAAAGATCATTAGATAAATAAGAGGAGATTAAAAGAGTCTTACAATACCAAAGTTGGAGACTTTGGATGAATTACACCAAGATGGGAAGGATTTAGCCTTCCATAGTCTTCAAAACCCAAAGAAATAAAGAAAGATTACAACTTTGCATCAAAATAATCTTCTAAATTACTACAAGCTTAAACCCTTAAGAATGAGATTAGATGAGATGATATGATGGTAGGTGAATGTCTTAGGTCTTCAAACTCTCGGGTATTTATAGGCCTTCACAAAAACCTAGAAATATTTCCACTTAAGAAGCCCACAAAGAAGATTAGAAAAACCCGTAAAGCAGAGCTGCGCAGGCTGCGCAAGCACTGTTCATGCCTGCGCAATTTTGCGCACCTGCGCACCCTGTTTGTGCAGGCTGCGCACAGGCTCGTAATTCTGGACTTCTATTTTTCCACGAGCTAGACCTCTTCAATTGCCTTCATTTCTTCTAGTCTTTATCCCTACTTCTCCCAACTGGTTTCTGGGTTACAAGTGATCCTCTTGTGCCTTGTCTTGACCTTTGAAAGGTGCTCTGTTGCCGCTCGGGTCCCATGCATAAGGATTGAGTGCTCAACCGAGTAAAAATGCACAAGTTACCATCATATAACCAATTGCCAATTGCTAGGAAAAGTGTACCAAAAGACCCATATTAAAAGACACGAGGGTGATAAAATCACCCTCTTAGACCGACACAATACAATGCTATCAAACTCCTCCACACATAGACTTTTGCTAGTCCCGAGCAAAACCAGGAACAAGCAACCGTAAAGTCTACAAGAGGGTGTAGGAGCGAATGATCTCTCTTCCCTTTCCTCTTCCTTCTTATACCTCCCTCAAAACACAACCACCAATTAAAAAGAAAAGAACTTGACTCAAATTTGACACCACTCTTCACTCACTCCCCCGCCTTATTTCTCCCTCAAACACGGACATGACACATCACCAACGCCGACTCATCACGCAACTCCACCCTTCTTATATCACCAAAGTAGAAGTGGTCACTCTTGCCTTATCCCAAGGCAATAGCAAAGTGACCTAAACAATCCTCCAACTCATTCATCTTCCCCTTATATCACCCCCTTATCACTCCAAGCAAAGCAAGTCATGCTACTAAGTTGGCCAAACACCAACAAAGATCAACAACTTAGTAGCCAACATGAAAAACCACCAATTTGAAGTAAAATTTTGTGACACAAAAAGAAATTAAATCCTAAAGCTAGCCTCCTTCCAAGACCCTCCTTATCACTCCCTTCTTGTCCCTCCATCTTTTTGGTGTTGCATTTTTCAATTTTTTCGATTTTTTTGTTTGAAAATCCCTCATTTTGCCCAAGGTGCCCTTTCGGGTTTTCACCTTAGCTTTTTCCTTTCCTCTCATCGGTGGCTCGCAACCCGATTCTTCATTTTGCCCGGAATGCCCTTTCGGGTTTTCATTCCGTCCTCGGCCACCTTTTCCAATCTTGCCTAGGTGCCCACCCTTGTGGGTTTTCACCTAGCCGGAATTTTCAAAATTTATTTATTTATTTATTTTTTTTTTTTATTTTTTACATTTGCATTGACTTGAAAGACAATTTACATATGTTACAATTTCTCACTCCCCCACACTTAAATCGCACATTGTCCTCAATGTGAGGGAGTGCCAACTTCTTCAAACTTTTAGTTGGAGGGGCCCGAGCCTTCGCCTTGCTCATATGCCCCCCGGTTCATTCTTCTTCTTTCTCTTTCTTGTTGGGCCCTTATGTAGGCCGTATTGACTTGAGTTTCATTGATGGTGGGTTGATAGGTTGGTTCATTTTGATGAAGAGTCATGCCGAAAAGGCCTTGAATAAGGCCAAAGGAGTCTTCATGGGCTCGAGCGTCATAGTAAGAGTCCTCAAGGTATTGGTGGTGCCTTTCGTTTTGCACCCCAAATTGTTGACTCACTTCTTCACGCCACTTGTTTTGCTCTTGACACATGGCTTGATTTTCCGCCCAAGCCTTGGCACTTTGTTGTTGCCATGCAAGAGACTCCTCTTGCCTCTTGGCAATCTCTTCAAGAATTTTCCTTTGGGCCAATTCGGCCTCATCTTCTAACCTTTTATGTTCTTCAAAAGATTTTCGAAATTGATCAAAACTCTCCAATCTTGGCGCTTGTTGTTGTTGCCAAGAATGGGAGCTCTCAACCCTCCCACTAATTGCTTCCAACGTCCCCCGGGTTTCCTCAAAGTACTTAGACATTTGGTGTTGCCATGGTGGTAAAGGTGGACTTGAGGAACCCCCGGCCTCAAACATAGGAGTGTCTTGAGGCGGTTGGGAGGATGAAGGAATGTGTGGGGTCTCATGGAAGCCCCCCTCAATTATCTCAACCTCTCTTTCTTCTTCTTGTTGGGGATCACGGGAAAATTCAACGACTCTCCTCTTCCTCATTTTTGGTGGGGGCGGGTTGGGGAGATTGGCCTCGGCGGGACAAAAGAAGTCCCGGGCTCGAGGTCCACTCGGGAGGGGGCCATTCAAAGGTAGCTTCATGTATTGTACACCCCCCCTCCCCCAACCAATGACAACTCCATGGAACCGTATCCAATGGAAGAATCATGTGATGAGTCTCTACCAACCCCGCTTCATTGTAAAGGTGATTCCCCCATACTTGAGGTTGTTCTTCCGGAATATCCCCACCCAAACCTTTTAAGGGGGATGAAGGGTTACCAAACAACCTTAAGACTTACTTTAAGTTCCTTGAGAGTAAGCCCCTACCGATTTCCAAATTCCTTCACCCGGAAACCTTGAGGGATTTGGGTATCTTTGACCAAACCCTTGCCTTCCTCACCAAAGTGGGGTTAGAGAGGTACATTAACCTTCAACCTCGTACATACCCCGCCTACACCTTAGAATTCCTCCCGACCATCCAACTCACGGGGGAAAGAGGGAATGAGTAGGTGAGTTTTAGGTTGATTTATACTCTACGATCTCGTAAATGAGGTCAAACTGGGTATATTTTGGGTTATGATGGACTGTGGCTGAACGAAGGGAATAAGGCGATAGGAATTGTCCACCCCTTATCAGGGTTGTTTGAAATCTCAAGGCCACTCGAGGAGTAGTTAACTGGAAATGCGTGGCCACGCTCGGAAGGCATCTATGATAGATAATTCCGGTCAGACAGTTAATCTCCAGATCGAGAAAACCACTCAAGATATGATCAAATGTAAGTACGACCTGCAAGACACCTTGCATTGAGTGGGAGATTGTAATAGGACAAAAGAATTGGTGACGCACACTTGTCGAGGACAAGTGGGAGATTGTTGGGAAATGTGTCCTCAACAATAGTGCGATCACATGATTTAAATATCATTATTAAATCTCATACTAAGAATACGTGAAGGGATGATTCTTTATATAGTCGACTGACCGTCATTAATCGGTAATGATTGGCTAACTAGAGTTTGACATTACTATCGTGTGACGGTGGTGGTCAGTTGATCCCTTTAGGTCACACCTATAGGATGAGGCCCAAATAGATATTTAATTAATTGTATGCGATACGAATTAATTAATTCCTTAATTATGGGAGTGCAATTTTGCGTCTTATTGTAATGTGATTAAATAAGATTTAAATTTAGTAATTAAGTGTTAATTTACTAAATTAGTTGAGGTATTAATATAAGTTTTGAGGTAGAGGTAATTAGTTATTTAAAGTTACAAGAAGTTGTAATTTTAACTAATTAGTAATTATGGGACCCATTATATGTTGATATAATGGTAGTATACTACTCAAAAAGTGGAGTGTATATTATATTATTAATTGTAATATTTAAGTGTTAAATGATTACATTAATAATTAAATATGTAAGATAGTTAAACATATGACTTATAAGCATTTGTGGGACAAATGACAAAAGGAAAAAATGGACCAAAATGAGTCCAATATTTCGGTCATATGAAGGGAACAATAGATGCTTTTTTGTCTTGTTCATTTGTTAGAATATAGTGTGATTGAGACACTTCTATGACACATCTTACAAACATGCTACCTACACTCTACCCATGATAAACAAACAAGTAAAAACAAATGGGAAAGATTCCCCCTTTTGGCATGGAGCCACCGGTTTTTGGTGCTCTTTATATGAGCACTTGTTGCTCATTTTGCAGTACTAGTTTTTGCTTATTTTGCCTTAACTTTCCTCACATGAAAAATCATAAAAACTCTCTAAAAATACTAATACTCATCATCTATTACTAGAGGTAGTAATACAAGAAACATTAGTATTATTAAGGTGACATTTCTACTATATATCTAGTTAATATTAGTAGGAATTTTTGGGATTAATCTTGGGTGCAATTTATTGGAGTGGCTTCTATACTTGGAATCTTAGGAGGATCATCCATCATATTTAGCTCAAGAACAAGTGAAGGAAGGTGACCTTACTTGTGCCCATATTTCGAATCAACTAGCAATGTAAGGAACATTGTTTTTCTTATAAATCTTACATTTTATTATGCATGCACTAGATCTAAAGAACAAATAATTAACAAGTTATTTAGTTCACTATTAGAGGAGTCTAATAATAGGTATATGAACCTAACAGTTATAAGGACAAGGATAAATGGTTCACACAGCAAGTTACAAGGACTAACGAACAAAGACAAATGGTTCACACAATGTGTCACAATGACAAGGACAAATGGTTAACACAATGAATCATAAGGACAAATGAACAAGGACAAATGGTTCACACAACGAGTTCTAATGACTAGTGAATAAGGACAAATGGTTAGCACGACAAATCACAATGACAAGGACAAATGGATCGGACAATGAATCATAACAACTAAATAACAAGGACAAATGGTTAACACAACAAATTACAAGGACTAATGAACAACGACAAATGGTTTGCACAACGATTTATAAGGACAAGGATAAATGGTTCACACAACGAGTCACAAGGACTAATGAACCAAGACAAATGGTTCACAGAACGAGTCAAGGATTAATGAACAAGGACAAATGGTTTGCAAAACAAGTTACAATGACAAGGACAAATGGATCACACAATGAGTCATAAGGTCAAGTGAACAAGGACAAATGGTTTACACGACAAGTGACAATGACAAGGACAAATGGTTCACACAACAAGTCACAAGGACTAATGAAAAAAGACAAATGGTTCACACAACGAGTCACAAGAACTAACGAACAACGACAAATGGTTTGCACAACGAGTTATAAGGACAAGGATAAATGGTTCACACAACGAGTAACAAGGACTAATTAACCAAGACAAATGGTTCACACAACAAGTCACGAGGATTAATGAACAAGGACAAATGGTTCGCACAACGAGTTGCAATGACAAGGACAAATGGATCACACAACGAGTCACAAGGACTAATGAACAAGGACAAATGGTTTACACGACAAGTCACAATGACAAGGACAAATGATTCATACAACGAGTCACAATAACTAATGAAAAAAGATAAATGGTTCACACAATGAGTCACAAGGACTAATGAACAAGTACAAATGGTTCCCACAGTGAGTCACAAGGACTAATGAACAATGACAAATGGATCACACAACGAGTCAGAAGGACTAATTAAAAAGGATAAATGGATTACACAATGAGTCATAAGGACAAACGATTCAAACAACGAGTCACAATGACAAGGACAAAATTTTAACACAACGAGTCACAAGGACTAATTAACAAGGACAAATGGTTCAAACACCGAACCACAAGGACTAATGAAAAAAGACAAATGGATCACACAACGAATCACAATGACAAGGACAAATGGTTAACACAATGAGTCACAAGGATTAATGAACAAAGAAAAATGGTTCACACAACGAGCTATAAGGACTAATGAACAAGGACAAATGGATCACACGACGAGCCACAAGTACTAAAGAACAAACACAAATGGTTCATACAACGAGACACAAAGACTAATGAAAGAGGGCAAATGGTTCACACAACGAGTCACAATAACAAGGACAAATTGTTAACACAACGAGTCACAATGACAAATGAACAAGGAGAAATAGTTCACACAACGAGTTATAATGACTAATGAACAAGGACAAATGTTTAGCACAACAAGTCACAATGACAAGGACAAATGGATCACACAACGAGTCACAACGAATAAAGAACAAGGACTAATGGTTCACATAACGAGTCACAAGGACTAATTCACATCGACAAATGGTTCGCACAACGAGTTATAAGGACAAGGGTAAATGGTTCACACAGAAAGTTACAAGGACTAACGAACAAAGACAAATGGTTCACACAATGTGTCACAATGACAAGGACAAATGGTTAACACAATGAATCATAAGGACAAATGAACAAGGACATATGGTTCACAGAACGAGTTATAATGACTAATGAACAAGGAAAAATGGTTAGCACGACAAATCACAATGACAAGGACAAATGGATCGGACAACGAGTCACAACAACTAAATAACAAGGACAAATGGTTCAACCAAAAAATAACAAGGACTAATGAATAACGACAAATGGTTTGCACAACGAGTTACAATGACAAGGACAAATGGATCACACAACGAGTCAAAAGGACAAGTGAACAAGGAAAAATGGTTTACACGACAAGTCACAATGACAAGGACAAATGGTTCACACAACAAGTCACAAGGACTATTGAAAAAAGACAAATGGTTCACACAACGAGTCACAAGAACTAACGAACAACGACAAACGATTTGCACAACTAGTTATAAGGACAAGGATAAATGGTTCACACAACGAGTAACAAGGATTAATTAACCAAGACAAATGGTTCACACAACGAGTCACAAGGATTAATGAACAAGGACAAATGGTTCGCACAACGAGTTACAATGACAAGGACAAATGGATAACACAACGAGTCACAAGGACTAATGAACAAGGACAAATGGTTTACACGACAAGTCACAATCACAAGGACAAATGCTTCATACAACGAGTCACAATAACTAATGAAAAAAGACAATTGGTTCATACAATGAGTCACAAGGACTAATGAATAAGGACAAATGGTTCCCACAGTGAGTCACAAGGACTAATGAACAAGAACAAATGGATCACACAACGAGTCAGAAGGACTAATGAACAAGGATAAATGGATTACACAATGAGTCATATGGACAAACGATTCAAACAACGAGTCACAATGACAAGGACAAAAGTATAACATAACAAGTCACAAGGACAAATTAACAAGGACAAATGGTTCAAACAACGAGCCACAAGGACTAATGAAAAAAGGCAAATGGATCACACAACGAATCACAATGACAAGGACAAATGGTTAACACAATGAGTCACAAGGACTAATGAACAAGAAAAAATGGTTCACACAACGAGCTATAATGACTAATGAACAAGGACAAATGGATCACACGACGAGCCACAAGTACTAAAGAACAAAGCGAATTAGCCTACGGTAAACCCTTACTTGCACTATATTACTTGTGGCTAAAGAGCTATAATGTCTTGTACACATTGTATTTTCCTATTTAGAGGGTTTTAGTTAGGTTATTTCCTAACTTGTAGGATTAGTAGGCTCCTACCTTGGTGTATATATGATGCTGATTTTACGATGAATAAAAGACACACAAAATATTCCAAAACCTTTTCCCTATCATTAGCATTCTGCTACAGAGAGAGACGAGAGCGCCGTCGGAGTCGGATGACATCGTTTTGTGTGGTTGGTGGACAAGGACGGTAGCCATGGTTGATGCAGGATGTACGGGGGCGCGTTGACGGTGGTGGCTGGGTTGTCCGCTCAGGATTTTGAGATATAGTGAAGGAGGAATATGAAAGTTAGGAGTACTGATATGTTGTGTGTTTTACAGGAGGGAGGAGTTTTTTTTCGCAATATATATATATATGTCTCACATTCCTATTTACAACGTCTAAATGAAAAACGCCTCATATCTCATATTTGCGGCGTTTTTTTACTACTAGTGTGAAGGCACGCTACGCGCGTTTGCATCAATTAATTATATGTATTTTGAGCCTTAATTACATAAATAAGACTAATATTGTACTCCATGTATTATTAATATGCATTGGTGATGGTAACACAAAATGTGTTATTTTAACTTTAAGAAATTTTTGGGTACACCGGGTGTATCATGTCATCGTACGCCCTATCCAATAAGAATATTAGAATTCGTCACACTACATAAATAATAAAACAAAATATAAATGAAATATGAATACAAGATTATTATTAGTCAGGGTGTACGCTAATCTTGTACACCCGGTATACGGTGTATCTTGGAATTTTTCTGTAAGTTGAATTTGTCCAAACAATTTATACGGGTTATTTACGATCATAAATAGGAATGAATAATTAGACATATAAATTTAGGTCCTATACCCCGAGCTCACAAAAAATTTGAAATTTAATAAACCCAGTTTAATACTCCCTCCTATTCACTCATTTCCTCACTCATTCCTTTTTGGGTAAGTCGGGTTTTCTTCCCTCTTTTCTTTTTTTGGTAACTTTTGTGTGGTCCAAATTTAATTACATATGGGGTAGAGTGGAATAGAGTGTTTTGTGTGGTTCAAAATCATTTTCTTAATTCTTGTGTAAAATAGAAGGGGGAAGAAATGAGTGAATATGAGGGAGTATATAAGAGTTGAAAATTACGAGAATCAAATAATTCAGAATTATACAATAGTTAGACGTTGTGAGATCCCTAAAAAAGAATCTCCTTTTTTGAAATATAGTAAATAATATGGAGTCGCCAGTAGGTTTTATAAAAAACATACAAAAATAAGGTTAACGGAAAAGACCCCTTTTGATCCCTGGGGATGGGGACTGACCCGTCACTCCGGTCTGAACCAAAGATTGCGGATTCGGGGGTAAAAGTACGGCCAGAGAAGGTGTTAGGCACCCGGACCGCCCATCAAACTGACGGCCTCTATTATTTATTTGTAATATTATATATTTGACGAAATTTAAACTAAAAAGATTGTTAAAACCAAATTTACACAATACAATACAAATTATTTAAAAAAAACAAATTAACTAGGTTAGTTAATACAATAAAATAGAGAAAATAAATAAAAGAATAAAATAAAAAGAAAGAGTAGAGAAAAACTTATTTGAATACACTTTGCCTCATTTTTATGTGGATGTTATTTATTAATGAATTTCGACTTTGTCTTAAATTAACAGCTCTTATACGCTTATATGGAAAACTGGGATGATTTTTATGTATGTGGTTTGATTTGAAACTGAAATATTTGAGACGGTAATTTGTACGTGAGTATTGAATTATTGAATTTGTGTGATTTGTGTGCATCAGCGTATGGCTCTCTGGAATCTTTTTTGTCCTCTCCGTATATTTGTCCCCTGATTTGTAAATGAGAGTCGAATATTTACATATGTATAAGAACAGAATTTTTGTTGGACTTGGCCTCTCAAGAAGATGAAATTTACCGTAGGCAATATTAAGAAAAGCCGGTCATATTTAATTTTGATTCCTGATAGGAAAGCTAGTGACATAATCATACTTCTTGTAGGATACTTTGTATATCCTTTTATTTTAGCATACATCTGATACTAGATTCCTTATATTTCATGGGTTGCATGAGTTAGCGTACTTACGTTAGTACTTCTTGCAGGTTGGACTCATATTGTCCTGTATTCCTATTTCACACCCATGTTATCCATGAACTGCTTATTTTTCCTTCATAGTAGAGTAGTAGCCCCTTTACTTCTTTAGTCTTTAGTTTTCAATACTAATAATAAGGTGGATTGCCTTACTAACTAATTATGAGTTTCACTTGGTAATGTGGATTGTGGGCTACGTCAATTGCTTTAACTTTTGGGTCAATTTGTATGATCAGGACATAAATATGACGAGTATATTTGAGATTGTTAGAATACGAACCTAATCCGTTTAAGGCGGATGATAAACCATTTGACGAGCGTATAAAATGTAATTGTCAAGGTTAAATGAAAGGAAATTGGAGGCTTTAAGGTGATATTGTGTCACTTTGAGTAATTTCGAGGGAAATAAGCGTAAAGAACCTTTAATTATAACATTGTCAATTTTCATTTAGTCATTAAATTTGAGCCTCATCATCGGGTACCCTTAAGGCTAGGTAGACAACTTTGAGGTGTCTACAGAACCCCCCACTTTGACCGAGTCTGAGTAAGACGAAAGTCAAAGTAGTCCGGTCGGGACAGATAAAGGATAAGAAATGTACCTGGGCCTCTTATATTACCTGTTTGGAGTAGCTGGAATCTGGAACCGACTTAGCAAAACTTTGTTTTACTAATCTGAAATGAAGCTAGAACTGGTGCAACGAAACTTTATTTCATTGGTCTCAAACTGGCATAGTGAAACTTTGTTTCACTAGTCTGGAACTGGTATAGCCAAACTTTGTTAATTTGATGCAGGACCGGCATGACAAAACTTTGTTTTGTCAATCTGGAATGGAGCCGGTAAAACTTTGTTTCACCAATCTGGAAACTGGTATGGCAAAACTTTGTTTTGTTACTGGTCTGGAATCTGGTAAAGCAAAACAAACTTTGTTTTGCTGCTGGAATCTGGAATAGCCAAACTTTGTTTAGCTGGTCTGGAATCTGGTATAGCTAATCTGAATCTGGAAAAGCAAAACTTTGTTTCGCTTAAGGGTGAACCTGCAAAATTTGATTTCACAAGCTCGAATGCGTGTCAGGGCCCGCCGACCGAGGATTCAAAATTTTATTTTGAAAAGGGATTAGAATGTAAAATTTGATTTTACAAACTGGGATTTGCAAAATTTTATTTCGCAAAGAGGAAGTTCAGAAAATTTTATTTTAAGAACTCAAATGCATGTCAGGGCCTGCCGACCAAAGGATTTCAAAATTTTATTTGAGAAAGGATGGATAAGATCGTAAAATTTTATTTTACAAACTTAGATAAGTGTCAGGGCCCGCCGACCGATAAATTTGAAATTGCAAAATTTTATTTCGCAAAAAAGGCAAGTTCAGAAAATTTTATTTTAAGAACTCGGATGCATGTCAGGGCCTGCCAACCAAAGGATTTGAAAATTGCAAAATTTTATTTCGTAAAAAGATAAGTTCAGAAAACTTTATTTGATGAACTTAAAATGCATGTCAGGGCCTGTCGACCAAAGGATTTCAAAATTTTATTTTGAAAAAGAAGCTGATTTGAGGATCGTAAAATTTTATTTCACGAAAAGAGATGGAGAATTGATTGATTTTGAAACTGACAAAATTTTATTACGAGAAAAATGAGACTTTATGAGAAGCCCCCACTTTGGACGAATGTGGAAGATGAATGACAAAGTAGTCGACTGGAGCAGTTAGTGACAAATATATGACACCTAAAATGCAAATGCATGTCCTAGACACCTAGATATGATGCACTGATTGTAATACTCCGTATTTATGAGTCTTGGGGTACTCTATCGAGTAGGCCTTACTCTGTCGAGTAAGGGAGTTTTGCGAAATAAAATAGTTTCTGACCTGTTGGGTACTCGATCGAGTAACTAGGGTACTCGATCGAGTAAGGGGGCACTCGATCGAGTACCTTAGCTACTCGATCGAGTAGCCATTCTGAGGGCTGTTTTGTCGGGTTTTGTTAATAATGCGATTAAAGTATAAAACACTTCCGTCATTGTTTCCAAATCTCTTTTCCAAAACCTAATCACTGTGAGAAGAGAAAGCAAACTACGTTCATCACCTTAATCGCATTGTTGACAAATCCCGGAGCTTGAGAGGTCGGAATCCATCGTTCTTTATACCTTTGTGATCCTTGCGTCGAGGGTAAGATCTGCATACCAATTTTATAGTATTTTGTCAAGTTTCGTTAAACCATAATTTTGGGATTGGGGGTTTTTATGATTTGTTAAGGTTAGATTGTGATTATGTGATTATGTGATAGGAGAAGGATTTGTAAAGGAGAGGTTTTGAGGCATTTGTTGAGACCATCGATTGCGTTGCTTTCGGTAGGATTTCTACTCGGTATTAGTCCCATAATGGGATGATTGTTGATGTGTGAGATTGATTGTTTGATATAGTAATTGTGTTGTGACTATTTTGTGATTGTGATTGTACATTGTTGATAGATTCGGACGGTTGTTGATGTTGTGATTGTGATTGGTTGTCTATGGTTCTCGAGATGCGTTCTCGGCTGAGTGGAGTCACTTGCGGGAGTGGCTTCACGCCCTAGTTTCGCCCTTCGTGGAACCCGCCACGGAAGGGGATGTGCACATTAATGGGACAAGGTTATCGCTCGGTATGATGAGCGGGGATTTGGTGGGTACGGCTGCGGTCCCCCCATCGGGCGTGGTGGTCCAAAGTGGGATGCCGAGTGATTGAGATGATTGGAGTTGGTTGGTTGTGTATGTGTGTGATTAATTTAGTTCTGTTTATCTTATTGTATATATATATAGTGAATTGTGTGATTAGTCTTGACCCCATTTAAATGTTTTAAAAGCGTGGTGATCCATTCGGGGTGGTGAGCGGTTGCTTAAGCGGTATATCTTGGATACGCGTGGGATCTAGTGAGGGGATGGAGTCATCACATATCCGAGTCTTTAGTCTTTCATTTGTGTTTGTTAGAACAGTTCCTTTCAGTTGGTTTATAGTTGGATAACAGTTGTATTTTGCTTTCAGTTGGTTTTGTTATGTAATCGCTAAAACTTATTTAATAAAGTATGTTTCTTCATTGTCTTATGATTATCATGCCTCGGGTAACCGAGATGGTAGCATCCTTATACCTGAGTGGTCCTGGTAAGGCACTTGGAGTATGGGGGTGTTACACTGATGAATGCAAAAATGGAGTACATTCAAAAACAGTTAAACTGTTTTTTATTTTTTTTAAAAGATTTTTTGAAAAAGATGGGGTCTGACCCAAATGTGATCCAAATAGAAGGACTGGACACTACTACTCTTGAAAATATCTCTGGCGTGGAGAATGTGTTTCATTTTTATTTGACCTGTTAATTTGAGTTATACTTTGACGAGTTCTGCCCTCTTTAAAGTAATAAGCTCTACTAATTAAGCAAAACTAATACCATAGAAACAAAATACTTATATGACCGTATAAACTTAGTGTACATCCCCCGAATTCTTAGATGCTGAACGAGGGTGATAAATGGAATGGAGTAGAAGGTTCTATGGTGTTAGAAGACACTGGAGATCTGTGTGCCTCTGTTACTCACATAAATGAATGAAAGGATCGTCCCAAGAGGAATAGAGACAATGTAACTGTGGATTGCTTCGTCTAAGAAAGGGAAAATGACTATTTTGGAATTTGAATTGCAACATGACTGGAATTGTTTTGTCTTGTGAAATTTTGAAAGCTTTGAGACTTTTGATATTGTATCTATTTGAGGTCATAATTTTTTGTCTTTGACTTTTTTTTTTTTGAGACTTTTATCCCTGGAGTTGAATCTATTAGAGATCATATTTTTGTTTGTCTTTGACTTTTTGAGAATTTTGACATTGGATTTGATTGCAAATTTGACTGGAATTTTTGTTGACTTATGAGAGTCTTTGGTGGGAGTATTTTTGAGCTTGTATTGGTACTTAGACTCATATTTTAAATTCCTTCTAAGGGACTAGTGGTCACCTCTCTTGTTTTAATAGTATGGAATATTTCCGTGTTTTATTTGATATGTTTGGGAACGGGTGTACTAAGAATCTGGTTTGGATATTTATGAGCTAGTTTTCTAGCACCAATGGGAATGGATGACAATATTTGCTAAAATGGTCGATCACATGAGTTTATGCTCATCTAGTAATCATTTGAGATATGAGAAGTTATGAATCCGGTAGATAGAGTGTTGTGCTCATTCGGGAAATTGACGAATCTGGTAGTCATTTGAAATATGAAAATTTGACGAATCAGGTAAAAAGATGTAGTCTCCAAACCTAGAGGTCACCTAGAGACACGACGATCAAGGAATTATCAGACCACAAGAGATGCAAAAGGTGGTCAAATGCACGCCCTCGTTCAGGCTGATTCTAAGAGGTCGATTGATCTACACTAAAGAGATACGACCTAAAGTATTTCAAGTCTATTTTACTAGGTAAGGGTGAAAAGTAGAACAAATGACTAATAAAAATGACACACGCTCTTTTTATTTATTTATGTAACTAAAAAAGGACTAGAATGGTCCTACTTAATAGTGAAATGTTAAGTGTAGTAAATTATAGGTAGTGACAAATTAGTGATCACATGGTGCCCTTCCAATATAATTGTGGATTGCTCTTTCATGGCAAAAGACAAATGAGCTACGGTAGGTCAAGTTTGACTTCATGGAATGGGATTAGCCTGTTTTGACTACAATTTCTTTTTGTTGCAAAATGACGAGAGTAACTTGAAAGTGGCAAAGGCGTTTTATATGTAACATGTTAGAAATCTATATCTCATTATTTAACATATTCTTATATGTAACAAACTAATTTAGTCATAAAATTAATTACAAATCTTATGCATGCAAACTAAAATAAATAAGTGAAGAAATCATTTTCTCACCATATGAATTTCGGTCAAATGGGCACCAACAAGATCTCCTTCTTGTTAGTTCTTGAGCTTTCCAATATTGGATGAACATACATGACCTCAAAATAGAAGCCCTCCAATTAGTAGCACCCAAAACTATCCCTCAATCCCACAAACTAATATGTACTAGATATTTGTGATGTGGTTTACCTTAAAATTGATTACTAACACTCATATATTACATTAATAATTTTAGTAATCCTTTTAGAACAATTTGAATCAAAAACTCATCTTTTTTATGAAGATTAAAGAGAGAGAAGAGAGAAAAACACATGAACTTTTGCATGTGATATATTATATGAATGATAGAGAAAAATCCACTCTTATTTTTCTTGTCAAAAAACCGGTTGGTGCCATTGAGTATATGGACCAATTTTCTTTTCTTTTTGTCTTCACAAGACAAATTGGTGTAAGGCTTTGTCATGGTCAAGTCACTATCAAGTGTCATAGACAAATGAATAAGACAAATGAACAAGACAAAATTTCTCACAAGCCCACCAAAGTTTCGGTTAACATGCAGTAATATGGAGTCCATTTTATTTTTGTCAATTGTACAATTGTATGTCATGTGACATGTTTTATGTCATGTTTTAATTTAAAATGCATATTTAACAAATTAAATATCATTTACAAATTAAATAAATCATATTTAACAAATTGACTAGTAATATAAAATTACTTTCTCATAAAATGGTCATTTAATTACTAGTTAGTATAATTCACAACATCTTGTAATTATAACTGACTTATCATTCTCATCTCGCGTGTTTCGCAAACACCGATTAATTTTAGTAATATAACTTCTTAAATTACTAAATAAAATCTCATTTAATCACATTATAATAAGATGTTATTTTCTCTCTTATGATAATTTGTTCAATTTTAAGGAATTAATTAATCTGTATCGGCATACAACTAATTAACCTTTTCAATTAAGGGAATCATCCTTTAGGTGTGACCTCAAGGGATCAACTGATCACCACCGTCGCACGACAGTAATGTCAAACTCTAGCCAGCCAATAATTACCGATATGTGTGGACCAGTTGACTATATATATTATGTATCATCCCTTCCGTATTCTTGTAATGAGATTTAATAATGATATTTAAATCATGTGATCGCACTATTGTTGAGGACACATTTCCCAACAATCTCCCACTTGTCCTCGACAAGTGTGCGTCACCAATTCTCTTGTCCTATTACAATCTCCCACTCAATGCAAGGTGTCTTTCGGGTCGTACTTGCAAGTGATCATATCGAGAGTGGTTTCCTCGATCTGGAGAATAACTGATTGACCGGATTTATCTTTCATAGATACCTTCCGAGCGTGGCCACGCATTTCCAGTTCATTACTCCTCGAGTGGCCCTGAGATATTGTTTTAACCCTGACAAGGGGGTGGACAATTCCTATCGCACTTATTCCCTTCGACTAGCCATAGCCATCATAACCCAAAATATGCCCATTTAACCCCATTTATGAAGGTCGTAGTAACACAAATCAAAGTTAATCTGAAACTGTGCCATCTTAGGCGAATAGTCTTTAGTCAAAAGAATCGACTCATTAGAATACTATAGTAGCTCTCGCCACGACCAGGTTATATAAATTTGCCAGAACTCTATAAGCGGTCACTGCCCGACAAAGTGTTCCTAACAGTCTGCCTATGTGATCGACTAGTCATCTCACATGACTTTATGGCACTTGAACTTGCCATCAATCGCATCACACTCTAGTCACTTCGAGACGTCACCTCATATAAGTGACTATGGGCGAATACAATGCTAATCCGTGTTCACTTTAACGGGGTTCAACGTTGTCTCTACAACCCGTTTGGATGTAACAAAGTATAAAAGGAGTTTTTAAAGAAAAACTCGAACGACAAATGCGATTATCACATATGAATAGTCAATGCCTGATTACTATTTCATGTTCTATAATATAATTTGATCTTGTATGTAGTTGCTCATTTCAATTCAATTGAAATGACATGACTCATCATGTTTAGCCTTTGAGAAGGCTTTGGTTAGTAGGTTTTATCAACTTGTTGTACCTTGCTCAACCTTACTACATACTCGTTTTTCTTTGTAATGTATACATTTGCATCACAAAACTTTCTGAGTACGTGTCAAGATCCAATCAAGACATAGGTCCTCTAGGCTAAGAATAGCTCCCACTGTTTTCACAGTGTGCGGGACTCATCCTCTTGCACATCTCATGATTGCAAGTGTACTCAATTTCCGTTATAAATATCTCTCATTGTTCTTTATTACCTAGAACGATTCTAGAAAATCTATTTCTTAAATAACATAGCCACAATGGTATCTTAACCATCCTAATGTGTTTTGATTATGGTTTTGTTGGAAATCATGCGCAATCTCAATTGTCAATTGTCATTTGTGTAACACCCTTACACAAAAATTGCATCATAAACACTTTGCTATACTTCCTTAATGCTTCTGCAAGCACTCAAGGGTAATCTTTATTGCTTACTTGGTAAAGATTACTTAAATTCGATTTTAAAACAATTCATCATACTCAAAGCATATGAAGTGTTATACATCATTACTTATTTAATTGATCCGGCAGCGGAAGCAAATGTAATCAATCAAATATGTTCAATTTAATTGAACTAGTCATGAATCTGATCAACGTAAGACTTCTTATTGACGCTAATATCATGTGGATTTATCTTCATAAATCCGGATATTAAAGATGTATTATAATACTCCAAAAGTCTTAAATTATTCTCAATGATCAATATGTCATCCACATATAAGACTAATTAAAATTTCCGTAACTCCCACTAAACTTCATGTATAAAAACAACTTCTCGACTAATCGAGAAATGTTTTATCACATGATCAAAATATTGATTCCAACTCATTGATGTCCTACTTAAGACTCTCTCTTAAGTTTTACATTATCTTAGGATTGTAAGAATCTACAAAACTCAAGACATGTATTGAATACATTCCTTCTAATTGAAGAAGTGGGTTTTAGATTTCACTTGCTATGTATTTCATAATAATGAAACACAATCCCTAAGAAGATCCAAATAGACTTAAGCATTTCAACTAGTGCAAAACTCTTTGCCACCAATCAAGCTTTGAAATCTCTCTTTATTAGTGCAAAACCCTTTGTCACTAATCAAGCCTTTTTATTTCGGATTTTCATGTCTCTAAGCCTTGTATTGAGTTGTGACTTTAAATACTCTCATGTAAGTCATATGTTCATTACTTTCTAGAAGTAATGAACTTGAATCAAACGATTTCTTTGTAAGTTATATGCTCTTTACTTTCTTAAAGTAGCATGAATTCATCATTTTTAACAAGTGACGAATTTAACCTCCTAGGTTTTAAAGAAACAACATCTTACACAAAACGTCTCATGTAGCCAAGAAAGACCAATTTCTTGCGACATAACATTCTCTGTGGCATTCTTTGTGGCTCTTGAATAATTTCTCCCACTCTGTCTTCTAGAAATAAACTTGTATTTTAGAAAGACAGCCTCACGAGCCGCAAACCCGTCGTACTCGTGATAATTGAAAGGAAAAATGAGCATTTGTTTCTTGTGAAAACTTACAAACATGGTACACTTACCCTTTCATATCTCATATGAATCGTTTAGGTTTAGTGGAAAAACAACTTTGAAAATAATGATAAAATCCCCAAAAGGATCAAGTAAGTCAAAGTAACTTGATCGAAGTCCAAACCATATCGAATAGCGTTTGATTTCTTATCCAACCACACATTGTCCCATAATGTGTGTTAAGAGAGATTAACTTTTGATATTATATCACATTTTCTTTGGCTTATATCAAAGTCTTCACTTTGATAATCCCATCACGACTAAATCGTGCTTCTTTGAACCTTTTGAACTTCTTCAAAGATTTCTCTATTTACCTTATTAAGTGATTGGCTTATCGCGTACCTATGCAAAAATAAATTCCCTAGACACAAGTTAATGTAGTAATAGGGGTCGAACACAAGGAAATGGGAATTACGTCGTGAATTGCTATGGGTGGATTTTTATCAAGGTCGATTACGATTTGGTTTGGTTTGGTTGTTTGATGATTAATAACAAAAATGATGTAAATTATATAATAAAAGAGAGTCTAAGGGGTTCGGGTCACACATGCAAGGGTAAATATATGATCATGATAAATGCGGTACTAATAACATTGTCAATTGCTTAGGCTTAAAGACACCCACCTTACGATATTAGTGTCAACCTTAGACCGGGTCCTAGAGAAACTCTCGTCCATGACTAGGTCGTCCTACTATACGTGCTTAGTCTAATTCAATTCCGTGCCTCTCGACTTATAGAACGAATAAACAAACTTAATCAATTGAATAGGGCCCTAAACAAATATTAAACATTGTGGCACAAGCATGTGATAGAAGCAATATGATCAATATTATTATTAACTTATTTTATCATGTTTATATATTAAGTTTATGCATGGCTCCCCTAGCCCTTAGACTAGGAAATTTAGCTACTCATACTAAAATGTAAATTGTAAACTAAATTGTAAGAAATATTAAACATGGTTATAAGATTTATATTAATTAGATGATATAACATGGGAAAAGAACGATGCTAATGTAAAATGGAATACTTGATTATCAACTATGTGGTAACTAAAATAGAAATGTAGAATTGCCAACTAGAAATAGAAATACCTTAATAATAGAGAACTTGTATGGAAGAACAAATAAAAACCAAATGCTTGAAATAACTTAGAACCAAAGTTTGAAGAACTACAAGATTAACTAATTTGTAAACTAATATGAAAACTATTGAGAGAAATATAATGCTTAAGGCTATTGTAAACTAAACTTGGACGTAAAAATTGGATGCCTAAAGCTTGGGAACACCTCTCCTATTTATAGGAGAGGAGAGCATAACGTAAAACATCAAGAGGACTGTGGCCCCGATCGGGGTTGCATGGCCCCGATCGGGGTCGTGTGTTTCCAGCTCCTTTGCCTTAATCCTCCTCTTAATTGCTTGGATAATCCTATGTTGGTGATTAATTGTGCGATTAATCACCCGGTTAAGACCTTAATTCTTGGCATCCTAGGTAGCTTGGAATCCTATCTTTTCCACCTTGACTTGGACTTTGAAGTTGGGCTTGATTTTGATTGTTGGCAACATTTGCATTATACATAATAATCCATCAATTTCTCCATGCAAAACCCAATCCAATGCTCCATGCTTAGTCCAACACTTGGTCTTGTTTAGCTTAATGAACTTAGTGTATAAAATGATAGGAAAAAGCCTCTAAATGCTTAGATTCCTACAAAAACATGTTAAGACAAGCAAATACACTAGAACAACAAATATTAGCTTATGACACTATGATAAGTGCTAAAAACCAAATAAAATGGAGCTAATATAGGGTATGAAAGTATATAAAATATGCACTTATCATTAAGTGAGCACATTAGCATCAACTTAAATCATTGGTAAAAGAAAAAGATCAACCTATTTTGGATCAATGATTTACTACCTCGATCTCCTTTTCAACCAAAAGGCACGAGACATCTTGCTTTGAATACAAGATACGCATATACCATTAACAATCTAATGGTTTCAAGAGTACTCGATAACCCTTTGCGTTCATCATTCCAGAATTTAAGGTTTAATTATGGGTTACCAATTTGAGTCTTACATCATCTACATGATGTGTCATTCTAGTTTGGTTTAGAATATAATCACCTTGATAATGGGCTAGCCATACATCAAATTATGGTGTATAGGGTCACAAAAGTGAAACCTCTTTTGTATCTTAACAAGTTTATATTCTTATTTAGATTTTATGCACTTAATAGTCACAATTAAGTACAACTTTAAATCCAAAAACTAGATTGAGTACACAATTACTCTATCTCTCGACATTATTGTTGCTAGTCGTCATATTCTAATCATCTTATGTGTCGAATACAATGATGAAAACCTCCACTGGTTTCTAATATTGACGAAGTAGTACTAGCAAAATTTATGTTTAATCAAATAAACATTAAAGAAGAAGGTCCCATTAGATGTCCCACAACTAATTTGTTGATTCTTCAATAATTTGGGGTAGTTTCCTTTCTTGTGTCTAACATTTAAGACAATGGAAACTTTATTGGTTGGGATTGATAGATTTAGTATCGTCATTCTCAACAACTTTACCTTTAACATTACCTTGTATCAATTCCAATATAATCCTTACTTCTTGAACCTCATTCTTTTCTTAACAGTTTAAGAGAATGCTCCCACTCATTTCAAAGAGTCTTTACTTAGAGAAGCAAAGTTGAATCTTATGAAGATTACTCTTCAATTCAATCGTTTTAGTCTTAAAGCTTTCATTTGAAGTGGTTGCGTTATTTTGGCCAATTACGAATTTTGAAAATTCTAATCACCAAAACAATTTATCGCTTCAAGGTACTTAATTTAATTAAGCATATGTGAATCAATTCATTGTAAGTAGATATGTTAGTCAAGAATCAAAAACCTGTTTGATAATGAATGACTTTAATCTATACTCTTTACAAGAGATCCTTAGTAATGGTTCATATGAGGTTTTAGAAGCAAATTCATATTTGTCTTTAGTTACGATGTTTTAATGGAGATTAGAATCAAATCGAAATGATATCGTATATGAATTGTGGTAAAATAATAGAACAATATGACAACGGAATAGTGAAAACTTAACATTTATCGTTTTATTAATACTTGTAAACAAGTATAGCATTTACATAGTGACCTCTACCCAACTATGATAAATGATTCCAAGATCCAAATTCATATTAACTTGGGGCACGGTGTGCCGAAATACCCTTTATTAATATAACTCGGTGGATTAACTCTTTAATCGATTATACTTTTAGAACTCTTGGTCGATAAAATTACATTAATATTTATCTCTAGCCCGAAACACATCCGGAAATACGTCGTGAATACTTTCGTTGAGTTCAACCCAAATTTCGAATAAATGTGTCCATGATCCAAACTCATATCAACTTAGGGCACGGTGTGCCGAAATACCCTTCATTAACATTAATTCGGTGGATAGACATTTATCACCCACTTCCCCTACGTAACAAGGTTTGTACCCCGGTAGGGCCGAGTGCACTCCCTCGCGAAATAGGTTTTCATGGTTTCTACTTTTTGGTAAGGCTATGTCTCAATTGATTGTTTTAGCGAGAGGTCATGTCAATTTATTATCTATCACGTTTTAAGTGAACTAAAGTGGTGAACTACGATAATTTTGATTGACACGGTCGATAAACTCGATTAAAATGATAATGCAAGTTTTAGTTATGGCGATTTAGCGATACATGCAACATATAAATAAAATGCAAAACATAAATGAAATCCTAGTATGGCCTTCCTAAAATAGAAAATCTAATTAACTATTACATATTCGGAAACCAACTCCATTGGTCCCTTGAACTTCGGTTATGGCACGTATCTCGAGGTAACATCGTCTTTATGTATCGTCTTCCTTGAGGGACACCGTTTTCAAGGAACTCCGGAATAATAAATTACATAACAAATTACATAATTTCCTATTATACATTTGTAATTAAAATAAAATAAATCTATTAAATTACAAAACGGTGATACGAGATCACAATAAATTACAACCGAATCGATATTCCCATACATTCCGGGTAATACCAATAAAAAAAGTAAGGCCATACTAAGTAAAATTACATAATTCAAAATTTTCATAAAATAAAATTATGACAATCATAAATAAAATGCAGCATTATAATATGTATGAACATGCTCAATTTTATGCTAAATCGCCTTTGAGGAGCCAATATCGTATATTTAACGGTTTTTACGGATTTGCGTGATTCAACCTTTTAAAATCACAATAAATTACATAAAGTCATATTTATGCACAAGTTAATTACCCTAACCAACTTAGGACTCAAAATTAGTCTCCACTAACTATTTGACTATAATTAACTCATATTTCTTAAAATTGTTCATTAATGGACTCAAAATTACAATAAAAATGCTATAAACTTCAAATAAATCACAAAAATTTCAAATAAATTTGAAATTTGAAATTTAAACTCATGAACATTCTGGAAAAATACCATGACACTCATAATATTCAAAAACTTAGGTTAAAAATTTCGAAAGTTATCGGAAAAAATAATGTTGCGGTTTATCGGATTTATCAATAAAAATCATAAAAACATGAGAAAAATTATATTCATCAAATTTTCAATTTTAGATCTGAAAAAGATAATAAAATGCAACATGTAACATTTTTCCTTAGTCATGAAGTATGTTTTAGCAATTTTTCACTAATTAATTCACTATTTATGCTATTTTTCATCAAAAATCCATAAATCATGCATGAAGACTTCATTATAGCCTTTTATTTTACACACATCTTATAAAATTGCATGTGACAACATACTAAATTTCTATGACCAGATTCGAAATATTTCTCATATTAACCTATTTTTCATCTAAATTCGATTTTTAACATGAAAAATCCATATTTCGAGCATAAAAACTCAAAGAATTCTGAAAATTTCCAGATCATCTAAAAATAATATATGTGAAAACATATCCAAAAACCACTGGAAAATTCGAAGTTTAGCTAATTTTCGTCCAAAAATGACATTTTTATCATAAAAATCACATTTTAATGCCAATATTATTTAAAATGAACAATAAAAATCCGTAAATTAACCAAAATATCCTAAATACATTTTAGGATCAGAAACTTTAACATGGATAAATTATTTTCGTGATATATCATAATAACACAAATTTACAAGTTTTATATGTTAATCGTATAACTCGGAAAAACAATAACCTATTTGCATGCAAACAACCTTGTGCTCTTGATACCGCTTGTTAAAAATCTATATCTCATTATTTAACATATTCTTATATGTAACAAATTAATTTAGTCATAAAATTAATTACAAATCTTATGCATGCAAACTAAAATAAATAAGTGAAGAAATCATTTTCTCACCATATGAATTTCGGTCAAATGGGCACCAACAAGATCTCCTTCTTGTTAGTTCTTGAGCTTTCCAATATTGGATGAACATACATGACCTCAAAATAGAAGCCCTCCAATTAGTAGCACCCAAAACTATCCCTCAATCCCACAAACTAATATGTACTAGATATTTGTGATGTGGTTTACCTTAAAATTGATTACTAACACTCATATATTACATTAATAATTTTAGTAATCCTTTTAGAACAATTTGAATCAAAAACTCATCTTTTTTATGAAGATTAAAGAGAGAGAAGAGAGAAAAACACATGAACTTTTGCATGTGATATATTATATGAATGATAGAGAAAAATCCACTCTTATTTTTCTTGTCAAAAAACCGGTTGGTGCCATTGAGTATATGGACCAATTTTCTTTTCTTTTTGTCTTCACAAGACAAATTGGTGTAAGGCTTTGTCATGGTCAAGTCACTATCAGTGTCATCATAGACAAATGAATAAGACAAATGAACAAGACAAAATTTCTCACAAGCCCACCAAAGTTTCGGTTAACATGCAGTAATATGGAGTCCATTTTATTTTTGTCAATTGTACAATTGTATGTCATGTGACATGTTTTATGTCATGTTTTAATTTAAAATGCATATTTAACAAATTAAATATCATTTACAAATTAAATAAATCATATTTAACAAATTGACTAGTAATATAAAATTACTTTCTCATAAAATGGTCATTTAATTACTAGTTAGTATAATTCACAACATCTTGTAATTATAACTGACTTATCATTCTCATCTCGCGTGTTTCGCAAACACCGATTAATTTTAGTAATATAACTTCTTAAATTACTAAATAAAATCTCATTTAATCACATTATAATAAGATGTTTTTATCTCTGTTATGATAATTTGTTCAATTTTAAGGAATTAATTAATCTGTATCGGCATACAACTAATTAACCTTTTCAATTAAGGGAATCATCCTTTAGGTGTGACCTCAAGGGATCAACTGATCACTACCGTCGCACGACAGTAATGTCAAACTCTAGCCAGCCAATCATTACCGATATGTGTGGATCAGTTGACTATATATATTATGTATCATCCCTTCCGTATTCTTGTAATGAGATTTAATAATGATATTTAAATCATGTGATCGCACTATTGTTGAGGACACATTTCCCAACATAACATTGTTGTACAAGTTTCTAACACAGATCACAATTGAGTCTTTTTAGACAAAAGAAAAGAATCGAAAAGAAATTTCATAGGGTTTTTTTTCAAAAGCGAAATTAAACTAAGACCCCTTTTTTAATGAATTTTTTTTTTGTTTTTTTTTTGAGAGGAAAGAAAATTTGAAGACGATATATACAATGCAAATGTTAATGTATGATCCAAGGCCTATGGAAACCAACAATGGCTAATGATGATGCAACCTTTTTTTAGCTAACTGGCAACGCAAACTCAAGATGGATAAGTGGCTAACTACGACAGATGTAGATATGTAACTAATAGTAGTTAATTTAACTAAACGATACATATGAGACTTAGTATGTGTTTGGCCCTATTTTTCAAGTGTTTTCAACTGCAAAAATAGAAACTAGGTCAAATACTACTTTTTAGGAAACTAAAAACAAGTTTTATTAAACAAAAATTGTAAAATTGACCCATAGAAACAGAAATAGCTATTTGCTACTTCTGTTTCTATTTTCACGTTGCCCTTATACTGTTTGAGCGCCAAAACCCAAAAAAAATACCGCCAAGTACCAATTCCCAGATTTTTTTTGCCCCCTTTAAAAATAAAATTGTTCTTATTCTTCTCATCACTCATCCACACCTCTTCTCTCATCCCTAATATTCCTACGATAAGTAGCAGGTACTGTACTTTTTCTCCTTCATTTTTTAAATTGGTATTATTATTGTGTTTATAATCTTCCTTCTTTTGCAATGATTTTTTTTCATAGTTGGTTTTGTTTGTGTTAGAGCACGTAAAGTAAATCAATTGATTATTTAATTTTAGGGGAACTTGAGATTTAGGGTTCAAAATATGTTAAAATTATTACAACGGTAGGAATTTAAGATTAAAAGTAGATGGTGTGGATGGGTATTGAATTAATAAGTATTGCTTGAAGATTAAGCTTTGGTTTGTATATGAGTCAAGGGGGTAAGATTACTTGACAAGCATGAAATGAAAAGGAATATACAGGGACACGAATTGGTTTGAATCAGAGAAAGAGAGAGAGAATGGGATACTTGTTTTTCTTATGGTAACTATGGAGTTCACTAGGAAGATATATAAAAAGCGTTATGATATTGTCCTAAGTTAAGATGGTGTTTAAAAGAGTTTATAGTTAGTCTTGTTTAAGATGGTCTTAACTTAAGGCCTCTCAGAAACTCTTTTCATTATCACCTGTATTTTACATGGGTGTGAGTAAGGGTCAGTGTTAGTGTTGTTGTTCTCGGATGAATTCTTGTGCGTCTTATTGATGTTATTTTTTTTTTCCATAGGCAAAACGAAATGCATCGAAGATTTGCTCCAACTCCTTATTCAACAGAGAACAACAACACTGACCCTAACGTCAGAGTTACTCCTAGAGCACCCTCATCTATGGTAAGCCTCTTCAAATTGTAGTTACCATTTTATTTGCCAAGTGTGGTTGAATTAATTTCTTGTTACTGGATTATTGAATTCTTGCATGAATGATCAGGTTTGTGATTTATGGAGCTTTAAGCTATAATCAATTTTCTTTGTATTTTGGTCTTAAATATGATTGTGAGCTTGAATTGCTAGATTTATCATCCAAAGATGATGAAAAGTCAACATCGAGTACGACCTACTGATCCTTCAAATATTGTTCCGAAAAAAGAGAAGGCAAGTTGGGATCGAATAACAACAAAGATATTTTCTGAAATATGCGCTGAAGAGGTTCATGTTGGAAATAGACCTAATACACACTTTAATAGAGTAGGATGGGAAAATGTGGTGAGAAAATTTCAACTTAAAACTAGACGAAGGTACGACAAAGCTCAACTTAAGAATAAATGGGAATCTTTAAAAACTTATTATAAGACATGGAAGCAATTAATTGGTCCCGAGACTGGTCTAGGATGGGATCATGAAAAAGGGACCATTGATGCTGATGATACATGGTGGGATGAAAAGGAAAAGGTTAGTTACAACATTTAAGTACTATGAATATTCAATATCATGTTGTAATACAATATTATAAACTTAGAAGGTTTATTCTAAAAAAATTGCAGGTTAATCCTGAAGTAGCTAATTTTCGACATGGTGGTGTAGAGAATTTGACAGAAATGGAAATAATGTTTTCTAAAACATTTGCAACTGGTAATAATTCTTTCAATCCATATGTTGTGAATCAGTCAGACTTTGATGAAGAATATGATGCACCTAATGAAGAATTTAATGATGATTTGGTTGATGAGAGAAATGTTGATTTGGAAAACATTGAGGTAGATATTGATTTGACTTTGAAAAAAGATCAACTAAATGAAAAGAAAAGAAAGGAAAAGACACAAATTGAGGGGAAAGGTAGTATATCAAAGGGCAAGAAATCAAAAGTTAGTATAGCCTTGTTGATGCAAAGTCAGCTGGACAGAATATGTAATGTGATGGAGGCTACAGTTACAAATACCAAAGCGAGTGATCAATCTGGATATAGTATTACTGAGTGCATAGCTGTGTTAAAAAACATTACATCAATAGAGCTAAAAGTGAGCTATTTATGCTGGGTACACGTTTATTTATCAAGCGTGAGTATAGAGAAATATTTATTGCGCTGGAAGAAGATGATATTCGAGTTAATTGGCTGGAAGAGGAGCTTAAAAGAGAGAAAAGTCACACTTCTCGGCGTTAAATTTCATTTGTGTTTGACATCATGTTAGTCATTTTAGTTATATTACTCTTAAGTTGTTTAATTTGAAGTCATTTTAGCTATGGTAGTCTTAAGTTGTTTAATTGGGTTAGGCGGTTAATGATATTTAAATAAGCATGACATTTTTTATGTAGTAACTTAATTTGGTTATGTTGTTTATGAAATTTAAACAAGTATGACATTTTTTATTTAATTTTAATCGTATGATATATTTTAGTTTATGTACTTTGTCTTTTCATAGTATGTTGAAGGTCTTACTGTTGATGATGTAATTGACGGTGGAATGAATGAGATGGATATTGATAATATTGAAGAAAACCTCGACTCAGATTCAATGAGTGAGAATGAGACTGAAAATAAAGACTCAGAAATGGACATGGAAGTGTTGCTTCAACAACAGACCTATGAAAAACTCAGGGTATATGTGCTTGTCGCCTTTGGATTGATAGTGTGCAGAGAGTATTATGTTAAATATCTTTCAAAGAAAAAGGTGAGAACATCAATTTGTTCAGGATGGCAATTTGTGATTGAAGTGCTAAATACACCTGGTGAAAGTTACATGACATTTAGGATGGAATCCCATGTCTTTATAAAATTAGCCAATTTATTAGTGGCTCATTATGGGTTGCATGAAACTAGAGAGATGCGTGCAGAAGAGGCACTTGCAATATTTCTAGTCATTTGCGCACATAATCATTCCAATCGTACTCTTCAGACTAGGTTCAAGCATTCAGGAGAAACAATTAGCAGGAAATTTAAAGAGGTTCTATCATCTTTGGTGGCTTTTTCTAGAGACATCATAAGACCCCCAGATCATCTTTTTAAAGAAGTTCCTAGTAAGATTCGAGAAGATTATAAATTTTGGCCTCATTTTGAAGGGTGTATAGGTGCTATAGATGGTACTCACGTTCGTGCAGTAATTATTCCTAAGGAGGACGAGATCCCTTATATCGGTAGAAAAAATTATGCAACGCAAAATGTCATGGCATTTTGCAATTTTGACATGCTATTCACTTTTGTTGAAGCTGGATGGGAAGGGTCCGCTCATGATTCTCGCATCCTCACTACAACACAGAAAAAGTTACAAGGGAAAAATATATTCCCGCACCCTCCTCAAGGTACTAAAAGTACTGTATTTTTCATGTAAGTATCTTTTGTTGCTTTTTTTAATTCTTAAACTAACATTTTCTTTTTCAGGCAAATATTATCTGGTTGATACAGGTTATTCGAATACGAAAGGCTATTTGGCACCTTTTAAAGGAAAACATATACGCTATCATCTTCCTGATTTTAGGCGTTCAACTTAGCCCCCAACAGGATTCTTTGAAGTATTTAATTATGCACACGCTTCTCTTAGAAACGTCATAGAGAGATCATTTGGGGTTTGGAAAAATAGATGGAGAATACTGTTTAACATCCCTAGTTATAAATTTTCTACACAATGTAAAATAGTTGTTGTAACTATGGCGCTACACAATTATATCAGGAAAAATGCACTTAAGGATGAAGAGTTTGACAAGTGTGATGAAGACCCAGACTATATGCCTAATGTAGAAGAGGAAGATGATGTAGATGGAGGCACTCATGGAGATAATCAATCGAATGACAATAGTGGAGATGCAGATGATAATGACGATGACAATGACATGGCTATTGTTCGTAATAACATTGCTAGTTCTCTTATGAGTAGATCCTCAGTTTGATATTTTATCTGCGATTGTTAGTTTTGCGTGAGACACTTGTATATATGCTATTAAGATCATGAAACTGACCGCCCCTTGGGCGTCTGATAGTCTTCTGATTACACTACCTCTAGCTGTAGTATGATGCTCAAATAATACATACCCCCTCCATTTAATTTTTATCACCCCATTTATCAAAAATTTGTGAGGGGCATTATATTGAAATGGGGTGATAAAAGTTGAATGGAGGGAGTACATAGTAATAATATTGTTTTATTTGTGTTAGTATATTGTGTATTGTGAAAGTGAAGAAGAGAATATTTGCCATCTCTTTTTCGATTCGTAGTACGAGTAGAAAAATTAGGCATGCCATTGGAGGATGGTTAAGCATCAATCAGGCCAAATAAGCAAACATTCTAACTTGGATTTTGAACTACAGAAAAACTAGATTGAAGAAAAATTAGGAATTGCAGAACAACCAGATTTTGAATTGCAGAAAAACCACATTTGTAATCAAAAGGAACAAGAGTAAACTGAAATTTAAGGTTGATAATCCGTTGAGTAGTTGAGCAGATCAAAATAACTTTTCTAATCAGGTTCAATCAACTTATTCAACAACAATAAGTAATAGAGATGAAGAATGCAAACCAGAATTAGAGGCGAGCTAAGATGAAGGGCATGAAACTCTGACCGGATCTGAACAAAAAATAGCGAACCCGTCATATCCTTGTATCCATCGTCAGTTTCGTTTCAGGCCTTCTCCTCCATAACTTCATGCGTGGAAATGGAGAATGTGAAAAGGGAGGTAGGTGATGATGGAGGGAGTAAGATGAAAAAGGAGATAGAAAGACGATGTCGGAAATCTCGCAAGTAATTGTATGTAGTTACTAGAATTGAAGATGAACAGTCATTTTTTTTTTTTAGCTGGATGTCAATTAGTTGATTCACATGGTTTGTGTGGTGCCAGGTCAATTAGCTGGATCGCCTGGATGTAGTGCTATAAGTGGATGTCGGAAATCTCACAAGTTTAATTTTGCTCTTTTGTATATTTTTTATTTTTTTATATATAATTATATTTTAACAAAAAGAAAAAATTTGATAAAAAATAATTTAGGCCAAACATGACAACTAGTAAAATCAGTTTTTCAATAACTTTGGCCAAACATGAACAATTTTATGAAGAAGTAGCTCTAAATATGAGATCTGGATGCAAATAGCTAAATTATTTTACCAGTATGAGGATTATACATCTAATGTATTACCTCCAATTCTATAGTTTTTGAATATTCTAATTAAGTTTTTGAGTTTTATTTTAAAGTTTTTGAGTTTTACTATAAAGTTTTTGAGTTTATTCACTTAAAAATTAAGCTTTAAAAAATTACAATAAAACTCAAAAATATTACATATTAGTTTGTTAAATTTGAGTTTTGACGGAAAAAATATTAAAATCTAACTTATAAACTTTAATATGCTCAAAGAAATATACATATGCTCAAAAACAAATAAAATTTGAGGCAATAAGCTCAAACAAAATACATATATGCTCAAAAAATAAAAAAGTTGGATGTAGTACATTCGATGTATGTTCCTTTTTCTCTTATTTTACATATTAAGACTATAATGTAACAACAAAAAGTACTAATTACTGATGGCTAGATGATGTACGTAGGACTTATGAGTGTGGGGCTAGTGTATTATTCTAGGAGTATTAAATAGACTACTTTCACAAACTATGCAAACTTATCGTCTAAAAATGAGAAGCATGATCCAAAGAAATTAGCTGGACGCAAGGTAAGGTAATTTAATTTTGAGCAATTCTCTCTTGTGACGGTCACAATTTGTGACGGGCAAATGTGACCACTTTTTGATAAAATGTAACCACTCAAATACTGTTCATAAAATATCACCTATAAAAAAATGGTTAAAATGTCACCTATAAAAAAATGGTCACATTTTTTTGTCAAAATGGTGACATTTAGCCCGTCGCAAATGTGAACAGTGTTTGTGACGGAATAGTATCCGTCACAAGGGAGAATTTGCGTTTAATTTTATGATACGATTAAATAACTCATGGGCACTGACAATTTTTACAAGATTACAAACAAATAAACAATAAATAATCCTAATCAAAGGTTCTACGGGATCTATGGTTAGGTTTACGGGTTAGAAATTGGGTACTCACAACATTAAAATACCTGAGGGTATCTCTCGCTTTTGTGCTCCCCCAGTCATATGGACCAGACGAGTTGCCAAAACGCGACGTCGTGAGGTGGAAAATATGTGTAAGGCCTAGTCGGTCGAATGGACCTTCTAAGTATACAACATACTTTATCGAAGGTGAATTAGGGTAGCTTAAATGGCATAATATCAGCTAACGGGGAGCCTACACCTTTTTTGTCTTATATACTTATAAAACGAAAGTATGAAAAAAAAAAAAACAATAGCATTAGTATACAGTTATACACGATATGAACAGCAGTAAAAAAAGTGGAGAGTAAACTCTCATAAACATAGTGTGCTAGTATTAGTATTACGAGCATGCTTAATTTCTTACTACTCACACGAGATAAGTAGATAGTAGATACTGTAAGTTACGAAAGAATCCGAAAAAAAACAAATTAATCAATATGAGAACTTCTATTTTATGTCAGCACGTTTATTCCGCTACGCAATTTATATTAGAGTTTTTGGTTTGTTTTGATTTACTCCCACTCAATCACAATACTTGGGAGCGGTGCTCGAAAGACAAAAATAAAAAAAGTCAAATATATAAAATTACAAATAGAGTTCAAGTTTTACCCGCTTATTAAGTCTCCAGCGGAGTCGTCACTGTGAGATCCCTAAAAAAATCTCCTTTTTTGAAATAAAGTAAATAATATGGAGTCGTCAATAGGTTTTATAAAAAAACATACAAAAATAAGGTTAACGGAAAAGACCCCTTTTGATCCCCGGAATGGGGACTGATCCGTCACTCCGGTCTGAACCAAAGATTGCGGATTCGGGGGTAAAGGTACGACCAAAAAGGTGTTAGGCACCGGAGCGTCCATCAAACTGACGGCCTCTACTATTTATTTGTAATATTATATATTTGACGAAATTTAAACTAAAAAGATTGTTAAAACCAAATTTACACAATACAATACAAATTATTTACAAAAAAACAAATTAACTAGGTTAGTCAATACAATAAAATAGAGAAAATAAATAAAAGAATAAAATAAAAAGAAAGAGTAGAGAAAAACTTATTTGAATCTGGTACCCTCAGGTCTATGTGGATGTTGACTATTAATGAATTTCGATTTTGTCGTAAATTAACAGCTTTTATACGCTTATATGGAAAACTGTGATGATTTTTATGTATGTGGTTTGATTTGAGACGGTAATTTGTACGTGAGTATTGAATTATTGAATTCGTGTGATTTGTGTGTATCAGCGTATGGCTCGTCTGGAATCTTTTTTGTCCTCTCCGTATATTTGTCCCCTGATTTGTGAATGAGAGTCGAATATTTATATATTTATAAGAACAGAATTTTTGTTGGACTTGGCCTCTCAAGAAGATGAAATTTACCGTAGGTAAGATTAAGAAAAGCCGGTCATATTTAATTTTGATTCCTGATAGGAAAGCTAGTGACATAATCATACTTTTTGTGGGATACTTTGTATCTTATATATATATATAAAACTGGGTTGAAACGCTGTGGATTCGATACGTGTCAGCCCAGCATTAAATACGAGTATTAATTACAGCTAAACATTAAATATAAAGATAATAAATGCAGCATAAATCTCAATAATTATTAATTATAATTTAATAAATTTTATTATAAAATTTTATTAAATAATTATGTTGATTTGATTTTAAATTTATTAAAAAAAATATTTTGATAAAAATTCTAAATTGTAAATAAAAACCTTCATTGCGAAAAATGCTTTCAATCGAGTATACTTTTCATTATATTTATTAACATAATTTGATATGTAGAGATGATTAAAGTGAGCATCTTACAATGTTTTACATTTACGTAAAAAAATATTTTGTGAAAGTTATAAAACTTAGACCATTAATTTTATTAAGAAAAATATATTTTAAAGAGTCGTTGTATATATTAAAAACAAAACTTTTTTAAAAAAAAAAAAAAAACTACTAAGATATAAGTTTTTATAGTGTGGGAACGAAAAAATTATATTGTGACGAAATGAATGCATATGAGATTTTGAGAGGTTTAAATACTGTGATAACGAGTATGTATGTACACAATGATCACGAATGAGTTTGAATAATTAAAAGAAAAGTAATGATTATTAAGTAATATAATATTATATATGGTTTTTCTACGTGATACCCCGTGTTTCTTCGCATTCTACGTGATACCCCTATATTTTTGAAAATATAAGTGGTATCCCTAAATGTAGTAAAATGTTCTAAAAATACCCAATATTCTAAAAATCACGTTTTAATATGTTATATTTTGTAAAGAAAATATGTTTACAATTGAGTAGACGATATTTATGTTAATGACATGACAAATTATTGCCACAAAAATCAATAAAAAATGTATAAATTAAACATTCTAAAGAGGCTGATTAGAGCATTTTGGGTATTTTAAGATATTTTTATCATGTTTAGGGGTACCACGGGTATTTTTGAAAAGCGAGGGGTATCACATAGAATTCGAATAAGTACAAGGGTATCATGTAGAAAAACTCTATTATATAAACAACATGAAAAATGTAAAATACACATTACATTTTTCTTTAATATCTTTAGTTAAAATATGTATACGTCAAGAACAAAACATTAGTTATGACTAACTACTTTTATTTAAATATTTTATACGTTATCTTATAAAAATGATATTTGGAAAATTCAACCTATTTACGGTAAACTCTTAAACATCGTTATATATAGTTGTTAAAAAAAACAAAATGTGCAAATTTCTGATAGATATGTTTGACACATAGCACATGTAAGACACAACCAAAACATTTGAATAAGTTTATTTTGGGCCATATATGTTTGATACATAAATATCAAACGTTATACATACAAGATTAAAAATTGCATAAAATTATATTCACATCATTTTGAATAAATCTTTTAACTGATTTGGAACATAACGTATCGTGAAATGATATAATTTGATACCTTAATGTTGATTGTTGCATTATTCGAATAAATTTTATTTTAATTAATGTGATAATTTGATCAGTTAATTTTTTTTTTTTTTTGTAAAACGTTGATCATGCGTAATTAGCTATAACTTAGTATTAGTTTTCATTAAAATTATATGTGTTTTATTTTAAAACACTGAACTTAAACCTTAAAAAATAAAATTTGAGAAAAAAAAATAATTTATTTTAATTTATAGGTAAAAATATTTAAGGTTATATACGAATTATATTATTTTTCTTCAATTATAATAATAAAATTTTAAAACAGGCCGCGCGAAGCGCGAGATACTACCTAGTATCCTTTTATTTTAGCATTGACATCTGATACTAGATTCCTTATATTTCATGGGTTGCATGAGTTAGCGTACTTACGTTGTACTTCTTGCAAGTTGGACTCATATTGTCCTGTATTCCCATTTCACACCCATGTTATCCATGAACTGCTTATTTTTCCTTCATAGTAGAGTAGTAGCCCCTTTACTTCTTTAGTCTTTAGTTTTCAATACTAATAATAAGGTGGATTGCCTTGCTAACTAATTATGAGTTTCACTTGGTAATGTGGATTGTGGGCTACGTCAATTGCTTTAATTTTTGGGTCAATTTGTATGATCAGAACATAAATATGACGAGTATATTTGAGGCTGTTAGAATACGAACCTAATCCGTTTAAGGCGGATGATAAACCATTTGACGAGCGTATAAAATGTAATTGTCAAGGTTAAATGAAAGGAAATTGGAGTCTTTAAGGTGATATTGTGTCACTTTGAGTAATTTCGAGGGAAATAAGCGTAAAGAACCTTTAATTATAACATTGTCAATTTTCATTTAGTCATTAAATTTGAGCCTCATCATCGGGTACCCTTAAGGCTAGGTAGATAACTTTAAGGTGTCTACAGACGTAAAATTTATTTACACATATATACCACTCCCAGTGAGTCCCAGACTTGATAATACATACTCAAATTAAAATAATGTTTATTGCGTTTAAAACAAACTTAAGTACAAAAAATAAAATCACATCCAGGGAGAGCATGAAAATAAAATATGTAAGAGACTAAGAGCTAGGCAAGTCAAGGGAGTGACTCAAGCATTTTGGCAACCTTTTGCCCCATTTAACGTTAAACATATGTGAAGTAAAATACCATGTGTCACAATCATAAGCTAGGGGTAATTTTGTCCAGATATGAACTATTGGAGGACAAAAATGTCCATATAAACTAATTAAAGTTGTAATTCACCAAAACTAAGTTCCGCAAAATCAAAAAGGTCACGCAAAGTCTTGCATATGTTGACCATCATAGCCCTTATATATATATATATATATATATATATATATATATATATATATATATATATATATATATATATATATATATATATATATATGATATAATGCCTCGAATAGTTTTTTGTTTATAAAAAAACGAACACATTGAATTTCTATTTGCTGCTTTTAGGTAAAAACGCCTCAAATAGAGAGCCGCAAATCAATATTTTTCTACTAGTGTGAGCTCTCGAATAGCCCACCAAGCTTTGTGCTCTAGCTCCACAGGTAGGTGAAAGGACTTCCCATAGACCACCCGATATGGCAATGCGCCAATCAGTGTCTTGAAAGCTGTCCTATAGGTCCACAACATGTCATCCAACTTCATACTCCAATCCTTTCGGGACTTGGAAACAACTTTGCCAAAGTTTCTTTAATCTCCCTTGTTAGTGACTTCCACCTGTTCACTTGTTTGGGGATGGTACACCAAACCACGACGATACGAAACACCATATTTTGACAATAAAGCAGAAAGCTGTTTCTCTTTAAAATGCATACTCTATCCCTAATGACGTCCCTAGGGACACCAAAGCGAGGAAACATGACCTTCTTGAACAGCCGGGCGACAATCTTGGCAACACAATTGGTTGACCTCGCGGTCTCTACCCATTTGGACACATAGTCCACGCCAACTAGTATGTACCTGTTCCCCCTGCTAGATGAGAACGACTCTTGATAATCGATGCCCAGACATTAAAAATCCCAACCTCCAAAATACCATTCTGAGGCATCTCATGCCTCTTTGAAATATTTCTCGTTCGCTAGCAAGAATCACAACCTGAAACAAAAAATCTAGCATCATTAAACATAAACGGCCAGTAGAAACCATATTGAAGTACCTTAGCCATGGTCTTAGAGGGACCTTGCCTGGTGACCACCATCTGAGGACGAATGGTAAGCTTCAAGTTTAGCTTTTGTATCCCATTGGGGTATACACCGTCGATAAAGACCGTCTTCACGCTCCTTAAACAAGTAAGGATCATCCCAGAAATACTGGTTCACATCATGTAGAAACCACTTCCTTTGCTGAAAAAACAAGTTTGGTGGAATAACATCAGCTACATAAAATTCGCAAAATCAGCATACCACGGATTCTCAGCAGTAGTAATAGCAATTAAAACATCATCAGTAAAAGAATCGTTGATAGGGAGAATGTATCCCTCATCCTGTGGTGGAAAACGAGACAAGTGATCAGCGACCAAATTCTCAGCGTCTTTCTTATCTTTGATCTCCAAGTCAAACTCCTGAAGTAAGAGTATCCACTGCAACAATCTGGGTTTGGCCTCCTTCTTAGCTAGGAGATACTAGAGCGCTACATGGTCAGTAAAAATAATAACTTCTGACCCTAACAAACAGAAATTAAATCTCTCCAGCGCATACACCATAGCCAAAAATTCCTTTTCTATAGTAGCATACTCCACTTGAGCCTCATCCACAGCTCGGCTCGCAAAATAAATCGCATTCAAAGCTTTGTCCTTTCTTTGACCCAACACCGCCCCAACTTCATAATCACTGGCGTCAAACATGATCTTAAATGGTAGCCTGCAATCCGGGGCCTGAATTATCGTTGCTGAAATTAGAGCCTGCTTCAACCTGTTAAAAGCAGATAAGCATTCATCATTAAAATTAAATGGGACATCCTTTAGTAATTACTGTATAGGTAGTTTAGCAATCTTAGATAAGTCCTTGATGAATCGGCGGTAGAAACCAGCATGGCCGAGAAAACTTCTAACTCCCCTAGCATTAATGGGAGGAGGTAATTTCTCTACCACTTGCACCTTAGCTCGATCCACCTAGATGCCCTTATCAGAAACTAAGTGTCCAAGGACAACTCCCTCATTGGTCATGAAATGACACTTCTCCTAGTTTAAAACCAAGTTAACCTCGATACATCTCTGCAACACTTTATCAAGGTTAGTCAAACAGTCAATAAAATCAGAACCATAGACGCTAAAATCGTCCATAAAAACCTCCAGATTCGACTCTATATACTCTGAAAATATCCCCATCTTGCACCTTTGGAAGGTAGCAGGGGCATTACACAAACCGAATGGCATCCTGCGATAAGCAAAAACACCATGTGGACAAGTAAAAGTCATCTTTTCTTACTCGTCGGGGTGGATAGGGATCTGAAAGAACCCTGAGTATCCATATAAATAGCATAAGAAAGTATAGAAGGCGAACCTCTCAAGCATCTGGTCAATAAAAGAAAGGGGGAAATGATCCTTTTTAGTAGCGGCATTCAACTGTCTATAATCTATGCACATTCGCCGTCCTGTGACAACACGGGTTGGTATTAATTCATTTTTATTATTTTTGACCACTTTAATCCCTTCTTTATTCGGGACTACCTGAACTTGGCTCACCCATTCCGAGTGAATAAATTATACCAACATCCACAAGTTTCATTACCTCCTTCATAACAACATCCTACATATGCGGGTTCAGGTTACGTTGACCCTGTCTACAAGGCTTATGATCCTCTTCAAGCTCAATCTGATGCATACACACATCAAGACTAATGCCTTTGAGGTCATCTAGACTGTAACCGATTTCCTTTCTATTCTTCTTAAGAACTACCAACAAAGAAGAAAGTTGGTAGTCATCAAGCTTTGAACTGACAATCACTTGGCACTCCTCAGATTAGTCTAGAAACATATATTTCAGGTGGGAAAGGAGGGGTTTGAGCTCGGGTTTTGTTACCTCAACTGAAGTGAAACGAGCCAAGGCTACCCAAGCAGCCACGGTTTTGACCCCGTAACGCAAAACGAGGTCAAACTTAAAATCCATCTAAGAACTCATGTTAAAAAACGTTACTACTCAATTCTAGGGAGAATTTGGAGTATTTTTGTCTAGGGACACTTGCCTAGTAGAGCCACCAATCATGAATCAGAATGCAACAAAACCGAGTGATAATGACATCTACACGGTTTGTGAGGCTTTGCAAGGGTCACTTTCAACCTTCCTCTTTTGCCCAAACAAGTTCTAAAAACACCTTTGGAAGGCTACCAAGAGCATGTGCGGGTTTTGTGAGCTTCCAAGAGGTCCATTGTAGTCATAAATAAGTCAATAGAACAAACCAAAGGAAGGTTGTACTTTTATGCTTTTTACTTTATGTCATTTTCTTGTGTAAGAGTGTGTAAGTCATGTAAGGCCTAAAGAGCCGTTTTCCTTGTTGTTTTTTTAGCTCATTTGTGAGCCTTAGATCTTAGTTAACTTTTGAGGGTCAAGATTGTATGGCTTGTAGTATAAAAGCCAAGGTTTGGACATGAAAAATTCAGATTTTGAATGACAATTAAACCCAAAGTTGAAACCGAGTTTTCTTCTAACTATATTCATTGGTTAGTGCTTGAATAGCAGCCCTCTTTGCTTAGTGCTTGAGGTTGGACAAGTCCTTTACTTAGTGTTGGGATTAGTCTTAGTTTTAATCTTTTGCTTCGTGTTCGAATTAAAACATATCTTGTTCATTTCACGCCATTCAAACGGTATTTGTCGAGTGCAAAGCCGGGCTTAAGTGGTTTGTTTTCTTTTAATTTTCAGTAAGAATTGAACACTCATTTCAACTATTTAATTCCTCCCTTTTTCTGTCCAAAAATCATGAGCCTTGAGGGATTATTTTCTTTAATTCGTCCGATCACACGGTTTTACTTCAATTGGTTATCAGAGCTTTCGTTAGTATAGTACAATTCTATTGTTGTGTTAGTCTTTAGTCAAGCCTTTGTGAGTTCTATATATACCCTAAACTACATTGGAAAAAACACAAAACAACCATGAGTGAAACTAGTTAGGAGAGAATACTTGGTCTTGAGACCAAAGTAGACCGATTAACAACAAATGTGGAATTAATCTTGTAGTCCAAAACCACCTTGATGACCAATGTTCCAACACCGCCAAGGAACCGGGGAAGACCACCTCAACGTGGTAGAGGGTGTGGCCGAGGCGTTGGAGCAAGGAACCGAGAGCTTGACCATGAAGAGGAGGGCTTGCACTCGGATGAAGAGGGTTTCTTTGTAGAAGCCGAGTATGAAGAGAATCCTAAAGATATAAAGGTAGACATTTAGGATTTCCATGGCAGTTTAAATCCCGATGACTTACTAGATTGGTTTAGGTCAATTAAAAGAGTCTTTGAATTTAAATCATATTCGAATGCTAAGTCTTTTAAAGTTGCCATTTTAAAACTCAAAGGTTATGCATCTCTTTGGTATAAAAACATGAAAAACCAAAGGAAGAGGGATGGTAAAGAACCCATAAAGTCTTGGTTAAAGCTGAAAAAGAAGCTTAATGACAAGTTTGTTCTCAAAGAGTATACTCAAGATATGTTCATTAAACTTACTCAACTAAAACAAGATCAATAACCACTTGAGTCTTACATTAGAGATTTTGAGCAACTCACTTTGCAATGTAAAACCAATGAGAAACCGGAACAAAAAATTGCTAGATTTGTTAAAGGTTTAGATGATAAAATTGCTCAAAGGGTCCGTTTACAACATGTGTGGTCATTTGATGATGCTGTCAACTTGGCCGTGATGGTGGAAAAGGCGGGAAAGAGTAAGACCTACACGGCCAAACCTACGGCCAAGACAAGCCACTACCCCAAACCACCCATAACCGAGACCAAAACTAATGACAACCCAACCACACTACCAAAAACACCCTACTTTGACAAAGGAAAAGCACCCGAAACCTCACAAAGAAAAACCATTGGCCTTTAAAAATATTTCCAATCCCAAGGTTATGGTCACTTTGCCAAAGATTGTCCAACTCAAAGAGCCCTTAGTAGCTTTGAAGTGGTTCATTGGGGAGAGGATGAGATTCTTCTGTGTGATGAAGGTGAGGCCGAAGAAGAAAGTGAGAAAACCAAATTGATATTGCCGGATTTGGGTCTTAACTTGGTCACTTGGAGGGTATTGCATACACAACCCCAACCTTTGGAAATGGATCAAAGACAACAACTCTTTAGGTCTAGGTGTACAATTGGGGGAAGGGTGTGCAATCTAATCATTGATGGAGGAAGTTGTACTAATGTAGCATCGAGTACATTGATTAAGAAACTCTTATTGCCTACCATAAACCATCCTTGCCCATATAAACTAAGGTGGCTTAACAAAGAGGCCGAGGTTAGAGTGGACAAACAATGTTTGGTCTCCTTCTCAATTGGAAAGAACTATGTTGATGAGGTCCTTTGTGACGTCTTACCCATGGATGCTTGTCATTTGTTACTTGGGAGACCATAGGAGTTTAATAAAAACTCGGTGCATCATGGGAAGGATAACACATATGCCTTCAACTTTGGCAAAGGAAAAGTCATTCTAGCGCCACTCCCGCCATCAACCATGTTTGAGCCTTCTAAGGGGGCAATGTTGATCCAAGAAACGGAGGAAATCCAAGAGAAGAGTGAATTGGGAGATGCTTGATGCGTGTCATTTATATGATGTTTTACACCCTATTTTACAAGCATTTCAGAGCTCAATTATGTAGTTTATGCTACTATTTTCCCTATTTCCGTCTACTTTCGTGTTTTTGTATAATATTGCAGAAATGTGAAGAACCAGCGGAAATCGAGCCGAATCCGTCCCTAAGTACTTAGCATTGTATTTGACATGGAGTAAAGACTCGGGAAGCGAACTTGGTGCGCGTTTCGAGGCCTGAAAGACACATTTACGAGAGCTTCGAGCTTTAATTACAGCTACAAAGTGAGTCTATAGACTGACCTACATGGTCTATAGACTGTCAGAATGCTTCTCGACATTGCAGCCTTATTCATATTGCTATATATCGAGTTCTAGAGAATATAATCGAGTGATTACAATTGGAGATGAAAGTTTATCCTCTTAGCTTTCCAACGCCGCGTAGAACGCCTGATTTGACCAAGTAACGAAGAAATGGCAGCTGTTTTAAGATCGGTCGCTACTGCAGAATCGTCGAATGCAGTGCATGTACAGCGCCTGTGGTCGATCGACTGACCTCAGTGGTCGATCGACCACTCCACGAGCTGATGCGCAATTTAAAAGACGAGAGACCGAAGCCCAATTGTGCTTAGGTTTAGGAATAGGTTATGTTATTTTCCTATATAACGTAACTCTTCCCGTTTCTTTAGGCATCTATTCATTAGCTTAGTTTAATCTAGTTCCTAATATACAATCCCTCATTCATTAGTTTAGATTTTAATTTTCCGTCAATAAAGTTCTATTTTGCATTGGGTTGCTCTTTTCTTTGCAATTCCTCTTCACGGTATTCCTTGTTCTTTCGTTAAATTTCATTGCTTTTATTCTTCCGCAGTTAGAATTGCTAGTTAGATTTCCCAAAGCCGAATTTCTTGTTTTATGTCAATTAATTATTTAATAAATTTAATTATGAATTCAATTGCTTTAGTTGTTAATCTTGCTGTTATTATTATCATCGTTATGAGTAGCTAAACACCCTTTGCTAGGATGTAGGGGATCTATGGCGTAGATGGCATTAGAATAGGTGACCCCGAATTAGGGCATGGTCGATCGACTAGCTTAACTAGTCGATCGACTAAGCCGTGGTGGTCGCCGATCAAGTAGTTGGTCGATCGACCGGACCGTGTTTGATTAGCGTTTGTTTGATTCGTTAAGTGCAATATTTAACAATGAGACCGAGAGGAGACTTGTTAGATGCTTAGTTTTGACCAACCCGTAGATCGAGAGATAGGGAAGGGCATTAATTAATGAATTAAGACGACTAAATTGCTGAGATCGAGAGATAATGTAATTTAGGCTTTAGAAATCACTAATCGGGGCGAGAGCTAGCATTAGTGAGACTTAGGGACTGGTAGCATAGGCCGAAAGGAGCTACTAGTTAACTTGGACCGAGAGGACCTGTCATACCAATCACCCACGACTGTATTTCGGACTTACCTAGAATTATGTGCCATCGCAGCTATAGTGAACCGACCGTCTTAGCATTTCTTTTATCATTGTCTGCATCCTTTATTACTTTTATCTGCTTAATTAGTTTATGTTATTAGACTTAGATATAACTCAAATCAAAACCCCCTCAAACTGTTATCCTTAGACTAGAACTAAAAGCAACTATTATCTCCCTACCTCCCTGCGGATCGACCCTTACTACCGCTTGCTAGTTGTAGTTTGGTTAATTATAAATATTATTTTTGGTACTCACTTCGATAGGTATCAATGCTCAAATCCTCCATGCCAAGTATGTGTCCAAGGGACAAGATGAATCATTCACTAATATGGTTCAAGCCTTGAACAAATTCTATGAGGATGTTCCTCCAAATGCTAACCTAAGATTGAAGGCCGAGGTCCCTAAACCTCCTTTGCTCAATCATGGTGTCCACAAGTCCAAGGGCAAACTAGAGGAGCGCTCAATTGCACAAGAGATGTTCAAGTGGGATGGTACCAAGGAACGAGTTCAAGAGAAGCTCTTTGTCAAGGATGATACGAAGGGTACTGTTGATAATGTGCAAAGTAATTATCCCGTCTCCTCTATTCCTAGCTCAATTGGGAATAAATGCAAGGGTAAAGCCGAGAATTCCTTTGAAAAGGTGCGAATTGATTGTCCCATATTCTCTACTACTAGCTCATTTGAGAATAATTACGAGGCTAATAACATGTCCCACATGGCTCCCACATGTCCTACTCGAGCAATCATGGAAATGGGGTCAAGAAACGGAATGAACAAGAGCTCCCATTTTGTGCTCAACTCAACAAGTGCAAGGGAGGGCCCTTAAACCCTAAGCAAGGGACGAAATTCAGATTTGGGGACCAAGTTTGGGTCCATTTATGCAAGCTAGGAGTCCTCACAAAAGGGGACAAGCTCATGACAAGAGAAGAGAGTCTATTCAAGGTCATTGATCAAGTTGGGTACAACAAATACAAGGTCGAGCTATTGGGAATTCATGCCACCTTCAATGTTAGGGATTTAAGTCCTTGTGATGAAGAGCTTGATGATGACAATAGCGAGGATTTTAGGGCAAATCCTTTTCAATAAGGGGATATTGAAGAGAAACGAGCCAAGGTTACCCGATAAGCCACGGTTTTGACCCCGTCACGGAAAACGAGGTCAAACTTAAAATCCGTCTAAGAACTCATGTCAAAAAACGTTACTACGCAAATGAGGTCACACTATGGGGAGTAGAAATGATAAGAGGAGATCAGGAGGAAGCTAGAGGCTGCTATAAGAAGGCACTCAAGTGCACTGCCAGCCCCCCCGCATAGCAATTACAGAAGCAGCCTATCTAGGACGAATACATCGAACCTCCAGCAAAAGAGCTGGATCAAATCAACCTAGATAAGTCGCACCAGAGCGAACCGTGCTCATTGGAGCGGGATGCACAGTAAGCTTAAGACAGCAACTAGTCAAGTTCTTACAGGATAACATGGATTGTTCTGCATGGTCACACGATGACATGATAGGAATAGATCCGTCCATCATAACACATAAGCTTAGCGTGGACCCAAAGTGTAAGCCCGTCCAACCGAGAAGAAGGAAGTTTGCAGCGGAGAGAAATAAGGTGATCAACCAGGAAGTAGATAGCTTGCTGGCAGCGAAGAAAATAAGAGAAGTAAAATATCCAGAATGGCTGTCTAACGTAGTGGTGGTGCCTAAGAAGAATGGGAAGTGGAGAGTATGTGTGGACTTCATCGATCTCAACAAAGCATGCCCTAAAGATCCATTCCCGCTGCCTCATATTGATGCAATGGTGGACGCAACAGCTGGACACGAGATGTTAACATTCCTGGACGCATGGAGTGGATACAATCAGATCAAGATGGATCCTACAGATCAAGAGAAGACGGCATTTATGTCTGAAAGAGGAATATATTGCTACAACGTCATGCCATTCAGCCTAAAGAATGCAGGCTCTACATATCAAAGGCTGGTTAACCGAATGTTCAAAGAACAGATAGAAAGAACAATGGAGGTGTATATTGATGACATGGTGGTGAAATCAGAGAAGGCGAAAGATCACATGCGGCACCTGGCAGAAACATTCAGCACCCTCAGGGAATACAAAATGAAGCTAAACCCATCTAAATGCACCTTCGGAGTATCTTCTGGCAAATTCTTGGGCTATATCGTAACTCAAAGAGGGATAGAGGCCAGATCGAGCGCATCAAAGCCGTCTTCTTACCGGAGTCACCTGAGAAGCCTAAAGATGTTCAAAGACTAGCTGGGAAGGTAGCAGCCCTGAACAGGTTCATTTCAATATCTTCAGATAAATGCAGGCTGTTTTACGACGTACTAAGGAAAAGCCAGAAGTTTGAATGGACCTCTAAGCACGGGCAAGCCTTCAGAGAGTTGAAGCACTACCTCAGAGCCCACCGCTGCTGTCAAAGCCAAAGCCAGGAGAACCATTATTCCTATACCTAGCCGTCACAGAAGTGGCAGTGAGTGTTGTCCTGGTCAGAGAGCAAGAAAAGGAGCAGAAGCCAGTATACTACGTGAGCAAGTCTCTGCTGCCGGCAGAGACCAGGTACACATCTCTTGAAAAGTTAGTACTAGCATTGGTAGTAGCATCTCGCAAACTGCGCCCCTATTTTGAGTCCCACATCATACATGTCGTGACCAACTACCCGCTAAAAGCTATCATGAGGAAGCCTGAACTGTCAGGCAGAATGTCGAAATGGTCCATACACCTCAGTGGGTACGACATTCAATATGACCCCAGAACAGCAATCAAATCACAAGCGCTGGCCGACTTCGTATCAGACTTCAGTCCTGCCATCCAGAATCTGGCAGATACAGAGATCCTCACCTTAGAAGGAAGCAAGGAGACAGAAGTCTGGCAGATGCATATTGACGGAGCCTCCAACCAAAGGGGGGCAGGCGTAGGATTAATCCTACGGTCACCACAGGGAGACCTGATAGCACAAGCAGTAAGATGCGAATTCAAGGCAGCCAACTATCAAACAGAGTATGAGGCCTTGATATTAGGAATAAAGCTAGCTTTGGAGTTAGGGGTCAGGCACCTGCTCATATCCAGTGACTCTCTATTAATAGTCAACCACGTGAATGATGAGTTTATAGCCAGAGATTCGAAGATGATTGCATACCTAAAAGTAGCAAAGGAATTAAAAAAAATTCGAAACTTGCAAGCTTAAGCGGATCCCCGCAGATCGAATGTGGAGGCGACGCCTTAGCAACTTTGGAGGCAACATTCAAACCAACAGAGCTATCCAAAGATTCCAATAGCACACATGCGAAACCGTCTATTCGTAAGGCGGACGAAATAGACGAGAGGTGAATCTGGAGGATCCACAGAGCGAGAAGGAAATCCAAGCAGTTACAGAGGAAGGTGAGAACTCCCAGCCAAACAGGCAGACACCTGACCAAATAGCCAAACAGGCAGACACCTGACCAAATAGCCGATCAAGCAGGCGACTGGCGCACACCTTACCTAGACTGGCTGCGCCATAACAGGCTACCAGATGACAAGAAGGAAGTAAGAGCTTTCAGAGTAAGGGCCTCCAGATTTATACTTATTGATGATATATTATTCAGAAAATCGCTAGCAGGCCCCTACCTACAGTGCCTGGACAAGGAAGAAGCACAGACTGTGTTGCATTCTCTCCACAGCGGCGAATGTGGAAACCATGCAGGGGGCAGGAGTCTGGCAAATAAAGCCCTCAGACAGGGATACTATTGGCCTACAATGAAGGCAGATGCAGCAGAATACGCACGAAAATATGACGCCTGCCAGCGCTCAGCACCAATTATCCATCAGCCAGCAGAGCCCCTGCACCCTATTATTTCTCCCTGGCCATTCATGGCGTGGGGCATGGATATAGTAGTACTTCTACCACGGGCCACAGGAAATAGAACCTTGATGCTAGCAATGACAGGTTACTTCTCCAAGTGGATAGAGGCAGAAGCATTCACGGAGGTAAAGGATAAACATGTCATTTCGTTCATAAAACGAAACATCATTTGCAGATTTGGTATCCCATCAGAAATCATATGTGACAATGGCTCACAATTCATCTCAAACGATACCGAGGGATCGTGCGGTGGAACATCACCTTAAAAAGTCAAGCACGTAGGACTCCAAAGTCCAACGAGCAAGTCGAATCCAAAGAACAAAATCATCATGGACAATCCGAGAAGGAGGTTACGGGAGTTAGAAGGAAAGTGGGCGGATGAATTGCCACTAGTGTTATGGTCGAACTAACGACACCAAAGATAAACAATGTGTCAAACACCCTTCAACCTGGTGTTTGGCGCAGAAGCATTCATCCCGTCAGAAGTTCTAGTTCCCACTCACAGGTATGAAAATATGACAGGGGAACTGAATAATACAGAGATGACCAGAAGCCTGGACATAATTGACGAGCTGCGAGCAAGCGCAAAAATCCGTCTGGCTGCCTACAAACAGTCTGTGGCCAGGAGTTATAACAAGAATGTGAAAGTCAGGCTCCTGGAGGTAGGAGACTTGGTCCTTCGAGAGGTGTTTCAAAACACTAAGAATCGAAAAGCAGGCCAATTCGCCTACAAATGGGAAGGACCATACCAGGTAGAAGGAGTTGTTGGCCATGGTGCATACAGACTGATGACTATGGACGGTCAAATCATACAGCGCCCATGGAACATACTTCACCTGAAGAGATATTACCTTTAATAATAAGTAGACTTTAGCTTTCAGAATGATGTACTATAAAAAGCCGAACCACCTTTTAAAAAAAATTAAAATAAAAATCCGGTAGTAGGCATACTGCCAATTTCACTTTATTTTTGGTGTCTCTAGTTATTTTTAAGACTTTAAACAACTATTAGAGGGTGTGGTCTGGCAGCGTCCTGGGACCACAATTGCTCTGGTACCCCATGAGATGGCGACAGGTACTTCACATCATTTTAATAGATTTTCTTATTTTCAGGCTTCTCTGAGTACACCACTTTGAATTCTGGTATCTATGGTACTTTGAAAGGATGTTTAGCAGGACTGTAAACTGCCAATGCGGGGTGACAAGGCACACGACACTCCAACATGCCTAACCTATTTTCTCCACAAGGAGCACCCTCACCAGGCGGACTGTGGAACATACGAAAGGGAGCCTCGTTGACAGCTGAATACGCTTATCCAGCTACCCCTGATACCACCCCTTGGACGTAGCTCGCACTAATCGCAATTAATCAGGGACCTAACATGCATGCACACGAACATGGAACGTAGGGATATCTGCGCTACCAGAATTCTGTAGCGTCTCCATCGGTCCTAGAATGACGATAAACTTGCCTCAATGACGCCCCTGTCGGCTTTAAACGAGATGAACACACCTTGCGTCATGAACAAGGTTAAGTAGTCCAAAATCGGCAAGATACGCCTAAATCACCCATCCGGCCGACACAAACAACTAGCTTAGTCCGAATTAGCCTTTTCAGTCGACCAGTGTCGGGTCTAAATCACCTCCCAGGTCGACACGGCCACTCCTCCTTACATTGCGCATATGCCTAAATCGCCCATCGTCGACAGCGCAGCCTAGTCGAGTCGTAACGTCGCCTTCTCGGGATGACAGACTCGCCTAAATCGGTCAAACAGTCGACACGACAAATTTCCCAAAAATAGGAAAATAAACAACAAGCACACGATATGTAAGCTAAAGCCTTGCCAAACTATCACAAGGGGCATTCCAAATATGGCCAAAATACGGCCCAAAGTTTAACCGCCACCTTGGCGGAGCAACCACAGAAAGAGTTTTAAAAATTACAAAGTCTGCCACCTCTGGGCCAGACCACCAAAAAGTTCATCAAAACATAAAAAAATTTAATTATCGGTCACATTAATGACCTCCACCTCTGGCATCTCCTCCGCTCGCCGACCTCCCGTTTTGTCTACCGCACTGACAAAGATGTGCATCCCCAGCCGCCATAGCTCCCCGAGCTCCGTCAAGACATCCGGGACATTCAGCTCCGTCCCCAGCAGCTTGCTCACCAAAGTGCGGGAGAATTCACCTCCCCAACTTCGTGCATCAAAGACACTTAGATCGGGTTGGGTAGGGTAGAGCATCTCCAATGCTTCTCCTCTTCCTCTATAGCCTCGGGTAGGAGCCTCCTCGAGGGAAGCACGCATCCCGCCGATCTTTCCCCCGGGTAGCATAGGCAACAACGTTGGTGGCTGGGAGATCAGCTCACTGATCTTCTCATCAGAGCGCTTGAGGGAGTCAGAGAAAGTGTTGCATACCGTCTGAGTACGCGCCAGCTGATCAGCCCCCTCTTTCAGCTTCTTCTTGGTGACATCAAGCTCAGTCTTTAGCTCTACCACTCGCTCCTTCAAATCAGCCCACTGCTGCGCCAGATCAGCAATAGTCCCCCTCAGCTCCTGGTTCTTGGCGCTGGTAGCACGGCTAGTGGTCTGCACTATGTTGATCATCTTCCTATTATAGAGTGCAGACTGAAGAGTCTGGGGCAGGAAAATTCAGAAGTCAGCAAGGAAGTCGAGATATGAAATCTAAGCAAGAAAAGACAAACGGATAGAGGACGAAGAATATTTACCATGAAGGCATTGTGCACATCATTCTCAGCCATCTCCTCTGGGGAGAACTCTGAGAACGTCTCCTCAACAGGGAGGAAGAGCAGCTGGTCAATCTCCGGCCAATACGGCACCTTGTCCACATTCCCAAAGCCCTATGGGAAATGAGCAATGATGCCTCCACTAGACGAAGCACGAGGACTAGCAGGAGGAGTAGGCGGATGGCGAGATAACGGGTCGACCTCCAAGGGTTCACGTCCGTAACCGGAAACGTGGGAGGAGTCCGGAAGGAGGCGGCAGGAGCATTCCTCTTGGAGTGAGAGAGGCCACATCAGGGCGTGGCAGAAGGTCTCTTTGTTTTGGCACTTTGGAGGATGATTTCCAACTGATCAACTTTTGAACTTGCAAGCATATATAGCCTCGCATTTTACGTAATGCTTAAAACATCAAGCAGAAACAGCATGCAAATGAAAGAAGTTGTAGAAGCCTTACCAGAAGACATACTGTGAGCTGACTGAGGAGGATTGGAGGAGGAAGCAGGTGAAAAACCAGGATGCAGATCTGGAAACTTTCTCTCATATTCAGAAATGCTGAACAATTTGCTGCGGGCAGGGATCTTGGCACCAACACGGATAAGGTCACAGGGGCCTGCACGAAGACGATGAAGTAAGCTAGTAAGCAGCAAGATAAAATAAATAAGGTGACAGGAAGGCTACTTACTCGAAGTTAGAACCCATTTCTTGAAAATATAATCAGCAGGAGGCTGGATGGAGTCCTTCCTCACGTAGAAGAAGTCCTCAAACCATTTCTCATCACGGGATTTGGACGCATGTTTGAAGGGAGCCTCTCCATGGCCCCGGAATGAGAACTGACCCCTGCCCAGGGATCTGATGCTGTACATATAGGCTAGATCACCCAGAGTGACATGTTTACCAGTGTTCTGACCAGCGGCCAGAGAGTAGAGAAGAACTCTCCAAATGGCAGCAGAAATTTGCGCCATGGCAAAGTTATTGGTGAAGATGAAGTCTTGAATGATTTTAGGGAAAGGAAAACGGAGGCCATATCTAAATGGGAATGTCGGCCGGAGTTAAAGAAGAGTCACAGTCGTGGGGATGCTTAAAAAGTCCCCGAGAAGGGAAGGTTGGGTCAAGATTACGGTCGGAGGGTGTGGAGGTTGATGAAGATTGTCGAGTTTTACCCATGGTGGAGAGAGAAAATGAAAATTAAAGAAGGAAGGAGGAGGGATTACCTAATGAAGGAAACGGAAGAAGAGGAACAGTGAAGCCGGCGAAGAACAAAGGGAAAGGAAGGTTGAGGGTTTAAGAGAGAGGAGTATTTTTCGAAATGATTTGGGATTAATGAAAGTGGAAGATGGACGTTGGAGTTATAAAGGGGAGAGAGGGGGTTGGGCGCGAGAAAAGAGGAATAGGGCTTAGGGTTTTAGCATTTGGTCACGTAAATTCCTTGCTCGATGCTTGAAAGCGTACTTCACAAGAAATTTGGGGCAAACTGTTTGGGCTAAAAATAGCACAACAAAGAAGGCCCACTTAATAAAATAAAAGCTATGGAAGGAGTGATAAGGAGGAAGGAAGTCCGCGGTTAGAGAAAGAGGAAACGGACTCAAGGGAGAACAGGAGCCCATCATAGAAGGCGCCCAGATTAAGGAAAGAGGAGTTAGGGAGAAGTTAGGGAGAATTTAGGGAGAAGTTAGGGAGATCAGGGAGAATTGGGAAAGGCGTCCGAATTTGAAAAAAGTCCTTATGGAAATTATATTCACTTTCCATATTCGAGGTAGGATATATCTAGGGTTCTTACCCTATAAATAGCCAAAGGAGCAAATCAAGAAGGCATTCATTCAACACCCCGTATTCATACATCCATATTCTAGACCACATCACGACATATAATATACGTTCGGTCAAGATCTTGCAGGCCTGACATCAGGGGCCAGCAGGATTAGCTTCATGCTATAATTGTAATCATCCTCCTATTCATATAGTGCAATACTTGGCAGGGTACCGTCCCTCCCGCGGTTGTTCCCACATCAGGTTTTCCGCGTCACCAAATCTCACGTGTTAATTTACATTACGCACTTTATTTTTCTATTTACTTATTGACGTACGAACGATCGACCATACAATCAACCAACGAATAAAGACTACATTGACCCTAATTAATTGACTTGGGTAAAAATACCTAAACACACGGCCCACTACATTTTTGGGACCCGAGCTTCTCCTTTTTGGTGGCCTCATCACATCCGGGCTAACTCCATCAACATAATCCTCAAATAAGGCACGGTTGGCCTTGCCAGCCTCTCGATACTTCAAGTCGACGACCTCGTCCTTACGGTATTTGGACCTCTCTTCCAAGGATGAAGCTCTTGAATACTTGACATAAGCGGGAGTCATCCATGTCGTGGCAACGGGGTTTGGCACATCCCAAAGCGGCCGAGTGGCCCGCCATCTTTTGAAGACCTCCACAAGCTCGGAGTTTCAGAAAACGTTCTCTTGGATAAGAGTATCTTGAGCGTGCAGCTTCTGTTGACGCCCCATTTGCCTCATGAGCCTTTCGGGATAAATGAAAGAAGCAACCTTCAAACCCACCACCATCAAAGAACGAGGACTAGCACCCGAAGCGGGCAACCCCATGAAAGACCTCAAGTGCAACCATGGCACCACCCAACGGATATGAGGACCACCCTCCTCCGCCAATCTTGCGGCCCAATAGGCCTCGGTGGAAGCAAAACTATCCGAGTACAACTTCTTCCTCATAGTAAGGTGACGGAAGGAATAAGAAGAATTAACTGGAGGCTCTACATACCTTAGCCTCTCTAATAGCCACACTTGGAGGATCCTTGGAGATCCAAACGAGGGAGCTTCTCCACAAGAGCCCTTTTTGTCCAAGGCTTGGATGATCTCGCCAAATACCAACCATGATGGATCCCAACCATGCTCCATTTGCTCAACCACATGCACGAGGGTCATGCTACCATATTATTTTGGCCCCTCCTTCTTAAAAGCATCAACAAAGAGGTATACATGGACAAGGCAAAAGGCAAGAGCCCTTCTCCTAGCCACCTCTGAAACATTGGTATCCAATCGGTTTGAGAAAATGTTGATAAGAGCCAACATATCAACACCATGAGGAGCAAGGAGGAAGTTGACTTGGCTTGTTGACAAGCCCAACACGGAACAAAATTTCTCCTTATAACACAACCGAGTCAGAGGAAGCACCGGAACACAACCCGGCCACACACCAATGGCTCCAACTTCTTCGGCAAGAGGACAAATTTCACTTTTCGGGAAAACGAAAACGTGATGTTTCGAATCCCAAAACCGAGAACATACTTCGAGAAATGAGGATTGCACCTTGACTTGACGGAGCACCAACAATTGACCAACTCCCATGCAAATGAGTTGATACTTTTCGGGAGGCGACAAATCCCGACACTATTGTCGCAACGCATTCTCAAAGGCATCCATGAAATATTTTTGTGGAAGAAGAAGAGGTTTTGTAGAGATGTTTTTCGTGTTTCAGATGATGAAATAATGAAGCACAAACATCACTATTTATACAAAACAATCAGCGCGTTTTTCAGAAAAAGGGATAGTTGCTTCTTATCGCCAAGTAGCTCGCGCCTCTTTGGGCCTGTTCTCAGGATTCCCACCTTGAATTGTCCCTTTCAAGTTGTGTTTTCACCAGTCACCTCAACCCTCCCGCCGGAATGCTCGCGCCTCTTCGGGATGGTCCAGGACATTTTGTGTTTTCTCACACTCACATTTCCTTGTTTTCGTGTTTACGAAATCCGACACGGTTTCCATGACGCAGCTTTAACATACGGATTTTTCTTTCTTTTTTTAAAGGGGGAAGGGCTAGTCGCCCGATCCGCGACGGATCGTTTCCATGTCAATCGAAATTCCGAATTTTTTTCGCTTTTTCGCACTTTTTCCATTAAAAATAAAATCGAAAATCGATAACACGACATCAGTTTTCCTCAAAATCCAAGCACTCACAAATCCGAGTCTTGATCTCACAAAAATCAAAAATAAAATACACTCAAAGAAAATCTATTCTAAAATTCACCCCTGGCGGTTTGAGTTTGAATGTTTTCGAGTCACAAATCAATTTCAACAATTTTGATGCAATTTAATTCAAGACACGAGTTAATTGCTCAAATTTCAAATCAATCCTTTTGAGAAATCCAAACATGACGACTTGTCACGGAATTTTCAAAATATCATTTCAAATTTCGAATTTCAATTTTAACTTTGAGCCACCGTGATTAATTTCGCTTTGAAATACTTTCTACGTGTTTGCGTTTATGCATATGTGCTACCTGTTGCCTATTTTCTACACTAACGATGCAGAAACTAGCGCGAAGCTAAAGGGGAATTGACAGCCGACAGCGCTCCTCCGAAACACAACACAAAAAAGACAAAATCACAAAATGAACCACAATCCAAAAACACATATATACAAACCACCTCACGCAAAATTAAAATATGTACAAGTAAGAGTCCAAGACACGGACAAGCTACTACAACTACTCAGCACCCCCCGTCGGATCAGTCTCGGTCTCACGATGAGTCATAGGCAAGGCAGACACCACCATCTGCTCATAGTCCTTCTCCGGAGAACTCTCTAGCGTCTCGTGCTCCATCACGATGCGAAGCTCCTCCGCCGCAGCCAACTGAGCCCTCAGAGAGGCAATCTCTGCATCTCGGCTCCGCAACGCGTCCTCACGACGCCTCAACTCCTGGTCTCGACTGGTGATCCCTAACCCTTGGGCCTTCGTCGTCGACCTAGCTGTGTCCAGCTCAGCAAGGACCCGAGCAAGCTCCGCCGGATCCGCAGTACTCTGCAAAACACAATACGGATCATTACGATCTAAAAACGTGAAATGCAACACAAAATACGCAAAAATAACATACAAAAAGCACCTGAGTAAGCGGAGCCTCCCTCGCAGTCAGGTCACCAGCAAGTGCCCTCCACCGGTTAGCCATCCGCCACAAAGCCTGATGACTAGCGGTCATCACCTACAACCAAGAAGGTCCTTCAATACAATGCAAGGCAAAACATAAGTGAGGAAGAATGTTCGGATCAAGAACTCACCCTCAGAACACTCAACCTGCACTACATGCCAACGTCGGTCACCTTAGTGACCGAAGGCTCTGGCAGGCGCAGCTATAGCGCCTCACCACCCGGCCCCTAAAAGGTGGTCTCCGCCGGTAAAACTGGGGGCTGAGTCCTCATCAATGCATCGACCCCCTGCAATTTGGATCCACAGCGAAGGCAATATACCCTTCCATCAAAGGAGGCAATGAAAAAAAAGAACATAGGAAAACATACCTCGATCGGGTACCAGGCAAGTCTCGACAACCGAAAAGTATCGTAGTCGACATCCCGCAGCAATAGCTCCTCACCTCCCTGACCGTGAAGGTGCTTCTCAATCTCGTGAGGGGTCGACTCCTGTAACAACACCCTAGGCAGATCAACCGGTACCACGAAAGTCTCAGTAAAGCACTAACGAGCTAAACGCTCGCCCAGGTACCAAACCGGCTCGATCGCCATTTCAAGGTACAAGCGCTGGAAACTACGAGGCCGTAAACGCTCCCTGACAACGGTCGGCACGTCTGTGTAGTGCTCCCAAGGCCACCCGACGAACTGCACTCAAGGCAAAGCTAATCAACCAACTGGAGGCTTTATAAGCTACCTAGTCATCCTATCTCTATCTATTTCTACAAAGAAGAAGGAGTAAGGAATAACTACTTACGTCAGCAACTCGAAGGGTGTTCACATGACGCCTACAGTCCTCGTAAGTCGACTTCTTTCGAGCCACCGTCCAAGCTCTCACGGCAGGGTAAGTCGAATGGACGCCACCAGTGGTCCCCAGACGCAAAGGGATGAAGTAATCATACAACCAAGCCTGTAACCAAACACATCAAACACAAATCAGCCAATCATTCAAAAATTGCAAAAATCAAAATCAAAATCAAAATCAAAATCAAAATCAAAATCAAAATTAAAATTAAAATCAAAATAAATAAAAAACGCTCGTACCTCCAAGATGAGGCCGGGACAAACCAAAGCAGGGGCACTACCATCCCCCACTGCCTCCGAACGCACCGTTGCATGCATGTACCGGGTAAAACTCGCCAAGGCCGACGTAACCCAGTCAAACTGACCCAAAGTCTCAAGGTCAGCGAGCAGAGGAAGTACCATAGTCGACAAGCGCTCACCCTTGTCTTCAAAGTACGTGGCACCCAAGAAGTACCACAACCACAACCGCGCCTTCTGCGCGTCAGCTCTAGCCTCAGCCTCCGTACTCGCCAACGGCGCCGAGCGTAGCCCAGCGCTCTCCCTCTGAAGTGGTCTCTCACATACGAGCTCGCGATCAGGTACGTGGTAACTTCAATAGGCTCGGGCAAAACGGTGCCGATCAAACGAGTTACCGCAGGAGAAGACACCCTCTCCGGTGTTTCTGTGAACTCAACAGGCGTCTCGCCACAGGGGAGGCCGGATATCATGGCAAAATCCTCTACGGTCACACCGACCCCCCCCCCCCGAACTCCATGTGGAACGACGACGTCGTATCCCAGTACCGATCTAACATGGCATGAATCAGACACAGGTTCGACCTAATTGAAGACCTGTGAATGTCCCGCCAACCAGCCACCAACGGCCCAAAAGCCGACCTCTCTATCAACGCCCTCGTACCGGCTCGGAGAACATTGTAGAAGCCCAGACAGGTAGTGAAACCTGAGAAAGTCCTCATGGTGCCGATCTCCTGAAATCAAAAATAAACAACGTCAGAACACCTATTTAGGTCTGACACTTCAAAAGCGAAGAAAGTTCAATCAAGTGACACAACTTACCAGGCCCTCATGTGCGCGGTAGGAGATGTGCCTGTCCAGTCGAAGCAACAACTGGCTACCATCCAAACCCTCGGCTCAAGCAGGTGCCACCCGCAGGTTCAGCCTCCGAGGAACTGTAACCCGTCTGGCCTCCCAACCCGCGACGTGAACATCGTCCTCGACCGTCTCCGCCCTCCGTCTCTTCTGACCACGAGACTCAACGTGACGGATATGAGGCATCTCAATGACCCTAACAACGTTCTGTAATGTGTGTCTGGTCGGTCGAGGAGCCCTCCTCCTCCTGGTAACCCTCCTCTCAGAGGTACCAGCCTCAGACCCTGTCTGAGCTCTCTCAACGCCAGCAGCCCCAACAAAGGGCCCTTTACGGACTTCAGCGACTCTCTCAGCCCTAACAGCCTCCTCGGAGGGCCCCTTCTCCTCAGAAGCGTCCTCCACTGTCACGTCAAGCGCACTGGCGGGAGTAGTGACCGGCCCTGTCCCAAACAAGTCCTCTAAAGCCGCAGCAAGGGACCCAGTAGGTCCCGAACACTCTCCTGCAAACAAAGAACGTCAGCCGAAATTTCGGCATTACAACGGCGTAAAATGGACAAATCCAAAAAAAACCTGCAAAGCAGAACAAGGGAAATCCCGCCCAAACCGAACCAAATAAAACAATTTACAAAAAACGCACAAAAAACGACTCGCCCTTCTTTTCAAGCAAAAGACGAGTCAAAACAACAACAACAACAAACGAAAATGGCACCCCAGGACCCACACAAGGTCCGCCAACAAACCAAAATACATTCCCGACACAATGGGGTATTTTCTACAGCTCGAAAAGGCAAATTTCTACGGCAATTTGAGCACAAACAGGTCAAAATTTCAAAATGCGACCACAACGAGGCAACGTGATTTTATCACGTCTCAAAGTGACCTAAACTACCAATAAGGTCCATTTCAAGGCAAACTGACTCAATTCAAGCCCAAACAGACGCTTATTTTGTCAGACATAAGGCCGTCACAAAAGGAAAAAATTCCCATTTTGCCCACAACACCCAACAAATGTCCACAATGGCAAACACGTTCTTTCCCGACTACAATACAACCTAGTGGGACCCATTACCCAAGCAAATAAACTTGGCATTGTGAAATGAGACGGTTTCTTCGCCTCACTCACGTTTTTCGAGCACAGGGGACGTAAACGGGGACCAAAATGTAAACTAAAAGCACCCCTATACTCCTAAAAAGGTTTCTAACCTAATGTAATCATCAATTTCACTCGAAATTGGCTCAATCAAAAATGCCCAATTCGAATTTCAAGGGTATATAATTTCGCCCTAATTCAATTAGCAAAAAGACCAACAAATTCAAATGGATTCAAGAGGAACTACATACCTTGAGATGACATGTTGATGACGGCAAGAAAATGAGCAAAGAAGTAAGGTCGACAATGGTGGTTTTCGCCCTTTTGTCGCGCGTTTGGAGAAGACGAAGTGAGAATGACGAGCAAGCCATTCTCGCATCTTTTACAGAAAATAGGGAAGCCCCCTTACCTCGCCAAGTAGCTCGCGCCTCAATGGGGTGCTCCCTGCTTCATTCAGCGAAACTTTGGGCTTAGGCCCAATTTCCCATAACAAACCTTAATTCAAACGACGGTAATTAAAAACGTCATTTCAAAAATAATAGTGAAAATTCAAAATTCACTATTTCTTCAAATTCAGACAACGACAATTAAAACCGTCATTTCAAAAATAATAGTGAAAATTCAAAATTCACTATTTCTTCAAAATTCAGACAACGACAATTAAAACCGTCATTTCAAAAATAATAGTGAAAATTCAAAATTCACTATTTCTTCAAAATTCAGACAACGGCAATTAAAACCGTTATTTCAAAAATAATAGTGAAAATTCAAAATTCACTATTCCTTCAAATGTCAACGGCGACAACATAAACCGTCACTTCAAAAACATAATAGTGAAATTCAAAATTCACTATTCCTTCAAATGTCAACGGTTGCAACAAAAACCGTCACTTCAAAAACAATAATAGTGAAATTCAAAATTCACTATTTCCACGGCGGCATCAAGTGTCCGCTATTTCAAAACAAGCCCATCCAACACGGTTATTCTCACGGTCGATCAACAGACCCCGCCACGGCTGGCGAGCCTTACTACGCACCGCGGCTAGCGAGCCCTCCTCATGTACGCACCATGGCTGGCGATCCTTACTACGCGCCACGGCTGGTGAGCCTTACAACGCACCGCGGCTGGCGAGCCTTCCTCATATACGCACCATGGCTGGCGAGCCTTACAACGCACCGCGGCTCGCGAGCCCTCCTCATGTACGCACCATGGCTGGCGAGCCTTACAACGCACCGCGGCTGGCGAGCCCTCCTCATATACACACCATGGCTGGCGAGCCTTACTACGCGTCGCGGCTGGCGACCCCTCCTCATATACGCACCATGGCTGGCGAGCCTTAATACGCACCACGACTGACGAGCCTTACAACACACTATGGCTGGGGAGCCTCCTCATGTACGCACCGCGGCTGGCGAGCACTCCTCATATACGCACCAAGGCTGGCGAGCCTTACGACGCACCGCGGCTAGCAAGCCTTCCTTACGTACGCACCGTAGCTGGCGAGCCCTCCTCATGTACGCACCATGGTTGGAGAGCCATACAACACACTGCAACTGGCGAGCCTTAGTCCGCAAACACGCAAGGTCATATCCGAAGATGCCTCAGGTATGACTCCTTCTTATGGCTGGCGAGCCTTTGTAAGTAGTCTAACGGAGTTTAAACGACCCGCAAGGACACTCGACAGACTCTAAACTGTTCCCGACGACAGGTCCTTGGCTCGTACCCTCGAGTCGCCTTGGCGTCGCCCTTCCCGACGGCAGAACCTTGGTCCGAATCCTTTCGAGCCTCCTTGACGTCGATTGGGTCTCCAGGTTGTAATCTTCGATTGACCTGGGGACTCTACTTTGACTTTCGCCCTGTCCAAGCCTTAGTCAAAGTGGGGGCTCTATAGATACCCAGTATCTGTTAAGGCTCCAACAAACACCCGATGATTATCGAACTACAATATGTTTTGGAATTGCAGCGTTTGATCGACAGTTTGTGTACAACTTTACGTCGGAAAACTTAAAACGATTTCGGAAATAAATCATTTCAAAACTTTTCAAAAGTAACTAGAGTGTTTGATGCATGACCACGGGGTCGCAATGACACTAACTAGAGTCAAAACCGACACAGACCAAAAACCGACTTAAAAATTTAAATCCCGACTCCAACAACGAGTCAAACCGAGTCAAACACAAAAAACAAAACCATTAAAATGCTTCCATGTTAAGATTTCCCGGGATCATGCATGGTCAAGTACCAAACATGTTCATACAAATCCTAGGATAGAACAAATCATGATTGCATTTGTGTGAAAGCGACAAGACACCTCGAAGACGTGCGACGTGGCTCGTGCCTCTTTGAGCAGCCCAGGTGGCCACGTCGCTCAAAACTCACACAACCACTCATTCTCCTATAAATACCCCACAAATGCCACCATTTGAGAGTTATGCGAGTATCCGCCCTCTCTTTTCTCCCTTAAAATTCTAGACTTGACTTCCTAAGTCACAATCCGACACGTGTTTATGACCTACTGATCGTAAACACAAGCCCTACAAATTGTTTGGTACCGTCATCATGCATTAGATCACTTGACCGACCATTTTGACCACCATACCATCACTAAACTTAACAAAACACTCTTTTTACTTACTAAAACCGTTTTAAACCGAGTCTTTTCCGACCAAACGAGTTGATACACTTACGTCGGTTTCTCGCCATAAGCCAAGCATATAAGTATGAGGGTGTAAAAATACTTTTTTATCATGTCTTTACTTGTTTCATGACTATAACATGCTAAATCATGCATAACATGGTCCAAAACATGGGAAGAATGAGCCAAAACCGGACTTTTTGGTTGAGGCAGAGGCTAGTTAC